>NC_058131.1:392887070-392904337 GCF_016433145.1 Gracilinanus agilis | reverse complement strand
AGGAAGGAAGGGAGGGAGGGAGGGAAGGAATGGAATAAGGGTTAGTGTTAGCCAGAATGGTGTATGTTTGGTCTATGGCCAAGATGACTTTTATAATGTATGATTACATAACTCTGTAAATTGGTTTTGGTCTTTTGCCCCTCAAAAACTAGCAAAGTGATCCGAAAACATATTTCCAGTTCTGAATGAGCCAAGAACAATTTGTATAAGAAGGACAAAATATTCCCCTAAAGTTCTTGGCAAAAAGTTCTTGGCTGTTCTTTTTGTGTGCTGGAAGGAAGGTCTGTTTTTATCTGTCCAGAAGTACTAACTTAGATTAAATCACAGAATGTCAGCACTGTAAGGGAATTTAGAAATTATTAGACCCAACTTCTTCATTTTACAAAGGAGGAACCAAGACCTATGGGAGAACCTCCCAAAATTACATAACTAGATGGAGATCCAAGTGAGACTGAATTCTAGATCTTCTGAGTCTCAAATTTGTTCATATAACACGATAGTTGAGGAGACTAAAGCCTTGAGAAAGGAAATGATTTACCTGAGGACATTTAGTAAACTAATAGCAGAGCCAAGACTAGACCCAAATCTGAATCCTAATTCTAAATTCCTGAATTCAGTTTATATACTACCAGGCCAAAGGGGAATAAGAAAGGAAGTTACACTAAAGGCAAGAGCCCAAATCTCCTCGTTTTTACTCTATCCTTTAACCATCAAATTCCCCTCCCTGGTTCTTCTAGTACTTTTAATTTGTAGGTCTTATCTAATGGGACGACCTCACCTTTTGCTAACTCCACCCTATTCCTCCCCATGTTTTCATTTCCATTCAGCTCAATTCTATCCTTTCCCAGGCTCTTTCTTCCTCTAAAAGGTCTCCTCTTTCATAGTGAACCCCAAGTTGTCATAAGAACATGGATCTAGAAATGGAAAGGAACTCAGAAGTAATTTAGACTCAAAATTCCAGAAGCTTTGAATTGAAAGAGACTTCAGAGATCTAATTCAACTCATAAATATTTCCCTCCTTGTGGAAAAAGACAATGCTAGACAATTGGTTTTCAATTTTTTTCTTGAAGATCTCTAAGGAAAATAGGACCCACTGCTTCCCACTTAGTTCTGTTAAAGTATTTCCTTGCATCAAGCCTAAATTTTTCTTTTTTCTTTTTTTGCCATTTCTTCCCAATAACCTTCTTTTTTAAATGAGGAAACTGAGACCCAGAAGGGTTAAATGACCTAAAGGGCACACAAGTAGTAAGTGGCAGTCAGGATTGGAGCAAATGGCTTCTTACTCCAAATCTCAGTGCTCTTTCTCCCTTGACTACTTTGGCTCTCCTTTCCATACTATTAATTTCTATTGTTATTTCAAGACTTTCCCTCTCACCATCATTATAATGTGTCCTTTAGAGCAGAGTCAAGGTGAAAGTGAAAGAAAGCATTTTTGTCTAGGTTTCCCAGCCTATTTCCTTCTCAATAACCTAGAAAATGTGTCAGGCCAAATTCTGATTGGTAAAGCCAAGAAAAAGTCACAGTAAGTCATTTTCCCACCCTGTACAGTTTGAAAGATAAATGCACCCGTGGCCATCACCACTCCCCTGGATCACTGCAGCACCCACCAGGGGGCAGTAGCATCCACTTTGGGAATCACTGATCTAAGCCAAAGTGGAATTACTAGGGCAAGACCCATACCAAAGGAGAGACTATGGTTCAGTTGCTCCAAACCTTCAGAGGCTCTATCAGACTGACAGTGACTGAAACCAGCAGTAGTCTACTGAAACTCAATCACACACAAGCCAACAGACCCAAACCTGGGTAGGAACTTTCATAACTCAGACGAGGAGGACAATGAATATACTCTCTCAAGATAATACCAATTTGGGAGCACTCAAACCTTGGAGGTCCCCAGACTGAGCTGTGAAAACAGTAGAAAGATGCAAAAGAACAATTGCAGGCCAGATACTACCCCCTCCATCAAGAAGTAAGCAGAACTCTATAATAATATAAAGTCTAAAGTCAATAAGTAGTCCAGAAGATTGAGAAAAAAAACATTTTAATAACAATTAATAGGTTTCTAAAACCAAATGAGGGCTATCAAAGGAAGGTATGAAAAGAAAATGAACAGCTAGGTAAAAGAGATATAAATGTTACTAAAGAAAATAACTTCTTAAAAATTAGGATTGGCCAAATAGAAGATAAAGACTCTACCAAGAAATGATAAAATATTTTTTTATTCAAAAGACTGAAAAACATAGAAGAAAATGTAAATATCTCATAGGAAAAATAACTGACCTGGAAAATAAATCAAGAAGAGGTAATTTAAGAATCATCAGATTACTTGAAACCAAAGAACTTTTTTTGAGCTTAGTCATATTTCAAGAAATCATAAAACTTCTGAAATATCTTAGAATCAGAGAGCAAAATAGAAGTGGAAAGAATCCACTGGTCAATTCCTGAAAGAAATTTGAAAATGAAATCTCCCAGAAATATTACAGGCCAAATCCAGAGCTTCTACATAAAGGGAGGAAAATATTGTTAAGTAGTCAGAAAGAAATTAAGTACTCTGAAGCCTCAGTAAGGATATCACAAGATTTAGCAGTCATTTAGAATATATATTCTAGAAGACAAAAAGATCAAGGTTTATAACCAAGAATAACTTAGACAACAAAACTGAATATAATTCTTCTGGAGGAAAAATAAATCTTTAATGTAATAGAGGACTTCCAGGCATTCTTGATGAAAAGAACTGAGCTGAGAAGAAAATGTGATATACCAATATACGATTTAAGAGAAGTATAAAAAGGTAAATATGAGTGAGAAATCATAAGGGGTTATATGAGGTTAAATTGGGGCCACTAGGTAGTGCAGTGGACAGTGTTGGGTTTGTAGTTAGGAAGACACATCTTCCTAGTTCAAATCCGGTCTCAGACACTTACTAGCTATGTGACTCTGGAAAATTCACCCTAACACTGTTTACCTCTGTTTCCTCATGTATAAAATGAGCTAGAGAAGGAAATGGCAAACTACTCCAGTTTATTTGCCAAAAAAAAAAACCCACCAAAAAACCCAAACCCAAATGAGGTCATGAACAGTTCAGACACAACTGAAAATGACTGAACAACAAAAAGGTTAAATTACTTGTATTCTTTTGTGAAGAGATGATATATGAAACTCCTTGGAACTTTATCATAACCAGAGGAATGAGAGAGTGTAATTAGGCATCTTATGTGTCATTCTATTATGTTTGGATGATCTCAGTGGAAGAATGGAAGGGGGAAGAAGAATGCACTGGGAGAAAAAAAGAAGAAAGAATAGGGGAAAATTATCTCACATACATGGAGTATGCAAGGAAGAGTTTATACAATGGAGAGAAAAGTGACACTTCAACCTCACTGTCATCTCAACTGGCTAAAGAAGGGAAGAACACACACACACACACACACACACACACACACACACACACAGAGAGACATATGCGCGCGCATCTTACCCAATAGGGGAGTAGGAGAGAAAGGGGTTTAGAAAAAAAAGGGAGGAAATGAGAGAGAGGTGGTAATTATAAGCAAAATAGATTCTTTAAAAAGGAACAATGAAAAAAAGAGAAAGAAAACCCTAAGAGAATAGGAGGGAGGGAAATATACAATCAGCAATCATAACTTTGAATGTCAATAAAATGGAAAAGAATAACAGAATGGATTAGAAACCAGAATACAACAATACGTTGTTTACAAGGAACACATATTTGAAGAAAAAAAATGATATAAACAGAATCAAGATAAGGAAATGGAACAGAATCTATTATACTCAGCTCAAGTTAAAAAAGGCAGGTATAGCAATCATGCTTTCAGGAAAAGCAAAGCAAAAATGGATTAATTAAAAAAGATAGGCAAGGGGAAAGGGAAACAAAATTTTGCTAACAGTTTCCATAGGTAATTAATTATTATTGATGATATTGAACATAAATGCATAATAACAAAATTCTTAAAGGAAAAATGAAATGGGTTATAGGAGGAAAGAGAAAAAAGTCTTTGCAACATAAAGGTCTCATTTCCAAGATATATAGGGAACTGTACCAAATTTATAAGAAAAAGAGCTATTCTCCAAAAGATAAATGGTCAGAGGATTTGAAGAAAAAGTTTTAAGAGGAAAGATCCAAGAAAATCCAATAGTCATGTAAAAAAATCTACTAATCACTAAAATCACTAAAAATAAGAGAAATGCAAATTAAAATAACTCTGAGGTTCTACCTCATTCCCCTCAGATTTGTTGATGAAACTGAGGAATGGCTTAACAAATGATGCAATTCTATTGAGCTATAAGAAACAATAAAGGAAATAGTTTCAGAAAAGCCTTGGAAGATTGGTAAGAACTGATACAAAGTGAAATCAGCAGAACCATATCCATTTATACAATAACAACAAGGCTATAAAGATATTCAACCTTTAAAGACTTATAATACTGATTAATACAATGATTAATCACACTTTGAAAGATTTGTGATAAAACATGCTATGTTCCTCTAGATATATGATGGATTCATTTTTTTTTTAATTTTAAACCCTTAATTTCTGTGTATTGATTTATAGGTGGAAGATTGGTAAGGGTAGACAATGGGGGTCAAGTGACTTGCCCAGGGTCACACAGCTGGGAAGTGTCTGAGGCCAGATTTGAACCTAGGACCTCCCGTCTCCAGGCCTGGGTCTCAATCCACTGAGCTACCCAGCTGCCCCCGGATTCATTTTTTAAAAAATCCTTACCTTCGGTCTTAGAATCAATACTGTCTATTGGTAGTGGTAAGGGCTAGGCAATGGGGAAGAGAAGATAACATGATATCTATTTTCAGCTGAATTTTTGCTACTGCAAGTAGTTATTTTATTCTTCATTCATTGATTGATTAACACACTCATCTCAGCAATTTTCGAAGACCTCTCAAATTATGATAATAGTCCCATCCCCAATCCCACTCCAACTTCTAAACAGATGACTTTCAAATATATTTTACTGAGAAAATCAAGACTATCTATCATGTACTCTCTACTCCAGATCTCAAAATCCCTCCAAATATTCATCCATCCTCTCCTCCTATATTCTTGTCTCTAAGGAACAGGTGGCCTTTAGTATTAGGGGTTCTTGGTATCTCTTCTTGTGCTCTATTTTTTAACCCTTACCTTCCATCAATTTGTTCTAAGGCAGGAGAATGGTAAGGGTTAGGCAATAACGATTAAGTGACTTGCTCAGGGTCACACCATAGGAAATGTCAGAATCCAGATTTGAACCCAGGACCTCTTGTCTCTAACTTCTTCTGCTCTTAAATCCATTTCCTCCAGGAGATTGCTTGACAATTATTCCTTTTAATCTTCAATTTCTCCATATCTGTTTTTGCCCAATGCTTACAAACATGCTCAAGGCTCTATCATCCTAAAAGATTTTTTATTTGATCATATCATCCCTTCACCCTATTGATTGTGGTGGAATACTGTTATACTATAAGAAATTATGAGGGGGAAGCTGGGTGGCTCAGTGGATTAAGAGTCAGACCTAGAGAGAGGAGGTCCTAGGTTCAAATCTGTCCTCAGATACTTCCTAGCTGTGTGACCCTGGGCAAGTCACTTAACCCCCATTGCCTAGCCCTTACCACTCTTCTGCCTTGGAACCAAAACACACTATTGACTTCAAGATGGAAGGTAAGGGTTTTTAAAAAAATAAATAAATAAGAAATTATGAGCATGGGGCAGCTCAGTGGTACAGTGGATAGATAGCATGCTTGGTCTGAAGTTGGGAGCATCTGGGCTCAAATCTGGCCTCTGACACAACCTAGCTGTGTAATCCTGTTTGCCTAGTCCTTGTCCCTCTGTCGTAGAGTTGTTCCTAGGACAGAAAATAAAGTTTCCAAAAAGAAATGAAGAGCAGGATGATTTCAGAAAGATCTGGAAAGACTTATATGAACGAATGTAAAGTGAAGTGAGTGGAACCAGAAAGAATACTGTTCACAGAAACAGGAATATTATTTGATGAACAAATGTGAATGGCCTCGCTATTCTTACAATACATTGATCCAAGACCCAAAAAATTATATATTCAATTTTACAAATGATTAATCAAATCAGGCTTTTTTTTGTTCCTTTCTGAACTTTGCTTTAATGTATTTGATTTTTTTTAATTAAGACTCTTTTTTCCTTTCTTTCTTCTCTATCTCTACCCATTAACCTTTCCCTCCCATAAAAGTTATCTCCTGTAACAAAGAAGTATAGTCAAGGAAAACATATCAACATGACTAATTAATCTTTTATCTACTAAATTTTATGACATTTTCTCAATTTTCAACATTGGTAGATTTTGACATTATTGACCACCCCTTCCTCCTATATCCTCTCCCTCATACTCTCTATATTCTATGTTTAGTTTCCTAATTTTTTCTTAACTCTTACCTTCTGATACTAAGTATTGGTTCCAAGGCAGAAGAGCAATAAGGGGCTAGGCAATTGGGGTTAAGTGACTTGCCCAGGGTCACATAGTTAGAAAGTATCTGAGGTCACATTTGAACCCAGAACCTCCTGCTCCAAACCTGGCTCTCTATCTACTGGGACACCTAGTTGGCCCTGCCTAATCTTTATTATACTAGATCATCTACTTTTCAGCAACTAAGAAAAGGTGTACTCAAAGACTCAGCCCTCTACACTTTCTCTCATGGCGATTTCATCAGATATCATGGGTCAATGAGCACTTCTGAGCAGTTGGCTCCCAAATCAATAGCCATAATCTCTGTCATAAACTCCATATCCACACATACAAATGCCTATAAAAGATCTCTGCATGAATGTCCTATTATCATCTTAATCTCAATAAGTATAGAGTGATATTAATTCTAGTTCTTCCTAATCTGAAACCTCCTTCAAATTTCCTAATTCATTTGAGAGTACCCCATTCTTCTAGTTGCCCTAGTTCACAATATTAAAGCTGTCTTCTACTTTTCCACCTCCTTTACCATATCCAATTGGTTCACCAACTCTTGTCGGGTTTGCTTACTTGATATATCTTGAATACATCCCCTTCACTCCACTTACCTGACAACCCTATTTCAGAGACTCTCTATATACCTCTTGATTGAACTGTTCTAATAAGAGGGAAACACACATTTATTAAACATCTTCTGGGGTGGAGATAAAATGGTGGAGAAGATACACAAACCCACCTAATTTCTACCAAATCACCTCCAAAAAACTGTGGTATAATGCCTCAAAACAAATTCTGGAGCAGTATAACCCACAAAAAGATGGGGTGAAATGATTTTTCAGCCCCAAACAACTTATAAGACTAGCAAGAAAGATCTAGTACACCAAGATGGAAGTGGAGCACAAATCAAAACACCAAGGCAGAACCACCATGGCAAAAGGCTTTGAGGGGCAGCTGAATTAGCAGCAAAGACTTCTGGAGCTCTCAGCTACAGATGGTAAGGAAAGGATCAGACAACTGTTCAGAAAGAGATTACAGAAACTTTGCCAGTTCTGAGTATAAGGTTTTTGTATGCATTGCCCATATGCAGAACCAGGTTGCAGTCCCAGGGCATGGTCTCAGGATGAGTGCTAATGTGCACCAGTGCTTGGGTCCACAGGGGAGCAGAGGACCTGGTCACAGTTCTAAGGCAGAAAAGAGTACTTGTGGTTACAGACCAGAGCACAGTCTAGGGAGAGCAGTAAAGACACTTCTTATATCATACCATCTTGGTAGAATTGAAAACTTATAGATCTCCAGAGCTAGCTCTGAAGGTAGTTGTAAAAAAACCCAAAGCTTGGAATAGTAGTCCCTTCACCACAGGCACAGAACCCAACATTAACAATTTCTCTTTTTAATTAAAAGAAAAGAAAAAGGCTAGAAAATGAGCAAACAATAACAACAACAAAAGAAACTCAATATAGAAAGTTATTTTGGTGATAGGGAAGATCCAAAAACAAACTCAGAAGAAGACAACAAAGTCAATATCATTGCATCAAAAGCCTCCAAGAAAAATGTGAATTGCTCTCAAGCTTCAAAAGAATTAATGAAAAAATGCAAAAAAGTATTTTAGAAATCAAACAAGAGAGGTAGAAGAAAAATTGGGAAGAGAAATGAGAGTGATACATAGGAAAGTCATGAAAAAAAGTCAAAGGTTTGGTAAAAGAGATGCCAAAAAAACTTAAGAAATGAATACCCCCCCAAAATAGGCCAATTGGTAAAAGAGGCACACAAATCCAATGAAGAGAAGTACTTCTAAAAGCCAGAATTAGTCATATTGGAAAAAGAGGTACAAAAATTCATTGAGTGAAAGAACTCTTAAAAAGTAGAATTTGCCAAATGGAAAAGGAGATACAAAGCCCACTGAAGAAAATTATGTTTTAAACATTAGAATTGGGTAAGTAGGAGCTAATGATTCCATGAGACATCAAAAAACAATCAAACAAAGTCAAAAGAATGAAAAAAAATAGGAGAAAATGTGAAATATCTCATTGGAAAAGCAACTGACCTGGAAAATAAATCCAAGAGAAATAATCTAAGAATTATCAGACTTCCTGAAAGCCTTGATCAAAAAAATGAATTTAGATATTGTCTTTCAAGAAATTATCAAGGAAAACTGCCCTGATATTCTAGAATCAAAGAGTAAAATAGAAATAGAAAGAATTCACTGATCACCTCCTAAAAAAGATACCAAAAGGATAACTCCCAGGAATATTATAACCAAATTCCAGAACTTCCATGTCAGTGAGAAAATAGTTCAAGCATCCAAAAAAGAAACAATTCAAATATCATGGAGCCACAATCAGGATAACACAAGACTTAGCAGCTTCTACATTAAAAGATTGAAGGGCCTGGTAAGTTATATTTGAGAGGGAAAAGGACCTCTGGCAAAGAAACCAAGAATTACTTGCCCAGCAAAACTGAACATTTTTCTTCAGGAGAAAAAATGAGCAATCAATTAAATTGAGGGCTTTCAAACATTCCTGAAAAAGAGCCCAGAGCTAAATGGAAAATTTGACTCTCAAATACAAGATTCAAGAGAAACATAAAAAGGTAAGCAAGAAAAAGAAATCAAATGTTATTTAATAAGGTTAAACTTTTTATATGCCAAGGGAACATGATTCTTGTAACTCTTAAGAACTTTTTCATTATGGGACCTTAAAAGGAATATACACAGATAAAGGGCAAAAGTGGGATTTGAATATGATGGGATGATATAAAAAGAAATAAAATTAAGGCATGAGAAAGAGAAATGCTTTGGGAGGAGGGGAAAGAGGAAAATAGAATTGTGTAAACTACCACACATAAAAGAGGCATGGAAGAGTTTTAACAATGGAGGGGTAGATAGGGAAGGCCAAGTGGGGGTGGGGAAGTACATAAACTTTATTCTCATCAGAAGTGGCTCAAGGAGGAAAGAATTTACATAATCAATTGGGTATAGAAATGTATCTTATCCTACAGGAAAGCAGGAGGGGAAAAGGATAAAAGAAGGGAGGTGGGACTGATAGAAAAGTGGGTAAATTGAAGGACATGGTGGTCAGAAACTAAATAGGAGGAAATAGGATGAAGAATAATGCATAATAATTTTAATGACAGAAAATTTTTATAAGTCTTTAATAAAGGCCTAATTTCTTAAATACATTGAGAAATTAGTTAAATATATAAGAATACAAATCATTCCCCAATTGATAAATGTTCAAAGGATATAAACTGGCAGTTCTCAGACTAAGCTCTCTATAGTCATGCAAAAAATGCTCTAAATTATGTTAATTAAAGAAATGCAAACTAAAACAATTCTGAGGTACCATCCCACAACTGTAAGATTGGCTGTTGTGACAGAAAAGGAAAATGACAACACTTAGAAGGGATATGGGAAAATTGAGATACTAATCCACTTTTGGGGAGTTATGAACTGATTCAACCACTCTGGAGAGCAATTTGGACATCTGTCCAAAGGGCTAATAAAATAGTACAAACCCTTTGACCCAGCAATAACATTACTAGGTTTGTATCCAAAAGAGATAAAAAATGAAAAGGGGAAGAACCTATATGTACAAAAATACTTAAAGCTGCTCTTTTTGTGGAGGTAAAGAACTCTAAAACTAAGGGATACCATCAATTGGGAATGGCTAGTTATAGTATGTGTTTGTAATGAGATACTATTGTGCTCTAAAAATGATGAACAGCAGGAGCTCAGAAAAGTCTGGAAAGACTTGCAGGAACTGAAGCAGAGTGAAATAAGCAAAACCAGATCAATATTGTACACAGTGACAGAAATACTATACAATGAACAACTGTGAATGACTTAGCTCTTCTCAGCATTACAATGATCCAAAATAATCCCAAAGGACTTCTGATTTTAAAAAAGCTATCTGCTTCTAGAGAAGAGACTAATGGTGTCTGAATCCAGACCAAAGCAAACTTTTTTTCCAGTTTCTTTCTTAATTTTTTTGTTTGAGTTTCCTTCCATAAAAAATTAATATAGATACACATACTTGAAATAAAGGGCAAGATCAGTAGCAATGATTGCAATATCCATCATGTGAATGGCATGTTCATGCTGTCTTCGATTAAGGTTCTGGAAGATGTTTAGATTCTGAGGAAAAACAAAAGAGATGCATATTTTAAAAACTATAGCATTCAAAACTTCCCAGAGGATTTGGAGCAGCTGAGATGAAATCTGTTCAAAAGGGAGAAATCTTTCTTTTGTTTGGATCCACTGACCAAAGAGTCCTTTTGCTTTAAAGAGACGATATTACCTTTCCCTTGATATGAAAAAAGGAGGTCTCAAAAAAGGCAGGATATATGTTTGTGCATGCAAGGCTGAGTTCAAATGCCCTAATTTTGAGTTTTGAGAGAGATTGGATTGAGTGTGGAAGGAGGCAGGGTTGCTGGTGATTAAAAAAGAATTAGAGTACATTCTCTGTTGCTGTTCTTGCTGTGAGTAAGAAACATCTTGTAAATCACATATTGTAGTTCCTGGTACATGGTAGATGCATAATATTATTGTTGTTGTTGTTATTTTCCTGAGATCTAGATGGGAAGTGTGTCTTAGTGGACCAGTCATTGCTGAATTTCTTCCATTCTGGAAACTGATATTAGAGAGTGATTTTGGCTCATCCTTCTTTATCCCCTCCCATGTACCCCTCACATCCAAAGCTGATCTTTCTTTTAAAATTTGTTAATAAGGTAAACATATGGTTGACCAAAATAATTTTTGATGTGTTCGTGTTTCAATAATGGCAATGGGATAGGAGATAGAACTTACATATTACAAAGACAGAGAGGAAATTAAGAAAGAAAATAGATTGTTGGAAGTTGCCAAAATCATTTCCAGTTGAGGGGCTCTGGAGGTATATGAAAAAGAATTTTACTGAATCATATCCTGTAATTTCTTAAACCAAAGTAAAAATGTAGATCCAGTTTTACCCCCAATAGTAATTTCTGACTGCAAGCAGTGGGTTTGGGAGGTGGAAGGAGATGGTTTGTCCCTTGTTCTACTCTGCTGTGCTCAAGGAGCTCCTTTCACAAGGTAGGATGGTGATTGGAAAGTCATACCTAATGGAGAAGAGTTCCTAGGAAATACTGGTGATATCCAGATTCCACAGGTGGGGGCCAGAGGGAGAGGGGTTAAAAATGCTAATTCTTTCTTGCCTGATATTCTTAGAATTGCTTAGAGCACTAAGAAATTAAGTGACTTGTCCAGGTTCACACAACTGGTATGACTCAGAGGCAGGATTTGAACCCAGTCTTATTGGTTCCAAGTCTACCTTGTTTCCCAATTTACCATGATGCCTCCCTATGAAGGCTAAGCTTATGTGTAATACTACTTTTTATCCTCAATAGGGTCCTACACATAAAATACTTGTATCTAATGTTTTAATATTTCACAGAATCATCACTGCAATGATCCACCATAATTCCAAAGGACTCATAAAAAGGCAGTCCACTTCCAAATAGAGAACTGTTATATTTAGAGTAGAGGTTTTAAATCATATTTTTTTCTCTTTCTTTTTCTTTTTCTTTTTTTAAAAATATGACTAAATGGGGGGCAGCTGGGCGGATCAATGGATTGAGAACAAGGCCTAGAGATGGGAGGTCCTGGGTTCAAATCTGGCCTCAGATACTTCCTAGTTGTGTGACCCTGGGCAAGTCAAATTAACCCCCATTGTCTAACCCTTACCACTTTTCTGCCTTGGAACCAATACATGTATTGATTCCAAGACAGAAGATAAGGGTTTTAAAAAATAAAATAAAATATGACTAAATGTGAAAATATGATTTTTATGCAGTCATATGTATGTATGTATGCATATATATATGTTTATAAGGTGGGTATCCTATTTCTTGCTTTTTCAATGGATGGGAGAAGGAATAGAAGGAAAGAGAATTTTGAACTGAAGTTAAATTTAAATTTAAATTATTAAGTTAAATTTAAAGTTAAATTTAAAAAATAATATTTCAGTGAATCACTGTGGATATATTTCCCAGACACAAAACAGTAATCTATCTGTGTTTTCTTGTCATATGTTATTCTTGTCCATATTATCTCACAAATCCTTCACAGGGGGTCCACCACCACCTAACTATGATCTTTATTGTGATGGAAAGGGGTCTCTAGGATCTCCACAGGTCTTATATAGTTCCATAGGCACCAAGGCAGCATCTAGGTTGTCCATCTATCATTCTTTGCTCTATGACCAGCCCACCTTCTCCTATGGTTCTGCTCTAGATTTCTCTTCTTCCTCCTCATCAACCAACTTTGCCACTAGGGAGATGCACTTTAAGATTCCGCTCTGTCTTCCCAGACTATTATATGAGAAGAGGTCTCTGCCATGTCACTCATGGCTCAACTCTCCAGACTTTTTTCTCTCTTCTTCACCTTTTCCAGTTATTTTGCCTCCTCATTGATACCCTCTTTTAATTCTTCAACCTTAGAACTTTTCAATTCACCTTTTTTAATGTGCTACCTTCACACATAATACTATGTACTCCTTGAGGATAAGGAATTATATTTGTATCTCTAGCTTAGCCCTGTGTAAGCTCTTAACAAATGTTTTACTTATGACTCATGTCCTGGACACTGTTCCTTCCATCACGTCTTTCAGGTGAGTCAAGTTTGCCAATAAATTGCAGTTTTCTTATACTGACAATGAACTTTGTATGACTACACATTGAAAACGGTAAGGTACCTCAGAGGCTATTCAATCTAGCCTATCCATTTTACAGACAATAATCAGAGGCCCAGTCAGGTGTCTTGCCCAAGGTCACACAAAGAATAATTGTCCTGGCTCCAAATCCAGTACTCTTTCCACTTTACCAAGCTGCCTCTCAAATACGATTTCTTCTATTGCCCTTTGAATCACCTGAAATTTTGATTCTTCAGGGACTGTGATGAGTTCTATCATTCATATGCATATAGCTACATAGAAGAACATTAGTGTTTGGGTTTGGGGTTGGGTTTTGGATAGGAATCAACTCAAGACTTAAAAACACTGCAAAATTCCCTGAATGCAATCTCTTCCTCCTTCCTAGTAATTTCTGAGACCAGATCGTTATCTGACTAACACACCTATTCAAGATATTTACATACTGCTGGATTGACCCAACAGGTTTCCCAAACTACATATCATAATCCTAGAAATAGATAATGATCTATTTGGTTTTTCTTCTCTGGATTGTTAAAACTTTTTTTGAGTGGTCAAGTATTTCGGTGAGGTGAGCCTATAAATAGTATGGCACTTGTAATTAGCCTTGTATAAATGGAGATTTTGAACTTTTGGACTTCATTCCCCAGAAGTCCCTTAGTATTTCCCAAAATTCCCTTTAATCTCTTCTGTGCCTCCATGTTTGCACGGTCATGTTATTGTTTTATAAGTTCTGTAGCTCCTCCCTCTCGCTCATAAGGTGGTCACAAAAAACATGGAGACACAGGAGAGATTAAGGGAATTTGGGGAAATACTAAAGGATTTCTGGGGGATGAAGTCCAGAGGTTCAAAATCTCCATTTATACAGCCTAATATCATTTATCGACAGGAGAATCTGGGGGATATCAACATCTATAGGGAATTCCTTTACAACTTAAACGTGGTTCAGTGAAAAATACCCTGGATTTGGAATCAGGTGACCAACATTCAAATTTCGGTTCTCCTATATTAAAATCGATGTGGAAGGGGGGCAGCTGGGTAGCTCAGTGGATTGAGAGTCAGGCTTAGAGATGGGAGGTCCTAGGTTCAAATCCGGCCTCAGACACTTCCCAGCTGTGTGACCCTGGGCAAGTCACTTGACCCCCATTGCCCACCCTTACCAATCTGCCACCAAGGAGCCAATACACAGAAGTTAAGGGTTTAAAATAGAAAATTAAAAAAATTGATGTGGAAGCAGAGACATTAATGCACTGTTGGTGAAATTGTTGAAATGTTCCAAATATTGTGCAGAACAACTTGGAACTATGCTCAAAGGGCTATAAAACTGTATAGCAATACCACTATGGTATTTTGGCCTTTGGATAAAGCAATACCACTGCTAAGAATATATCCCCCCCAAAAAAAAGAAAAGTGAAAAGGACGTATATGTACAACACTATTTAAGTAGCTTTTTTTTTGTGGTGGCAAAGAATCAGAAATTGATGACTATGATTACAAAAGGAGTGTTTATGAAGAATACTATCCACCCTCCTAAAAGAGAACTAATGGACTGAATATGCAGAATGAAATATACATTTTTTGACAATTTGGGAATTTGTCTTACTTGACTATATTTTAATTAAAAAAAACAAAAATTTTGCTTTTCTTTTTTTTCCAGTGTGGGAATTTGTGGGAATGAGGGGAAAAAATTTAAAAAATTTAATATTAATTAATAATTCTATTTTATTTTTAATATTAATAATTAATTAATATTTTAAGGAAATTAATGAAAAAAAGGCACAAAGAAAAAAGATAAAAAAAACAAAAAACTTAATAAAACCATAAGTTTAACTTGATGACCTTTAAAACACCTTCTAGCTTTAGATCTATGGTCATGTGAAATATATTTCCTTCTTCTCATTGAAGAGGATTATGAATTTTATATATATTTGCTCAAACATGATCAATGCATCAACAATATCGCTTGACTTTTTGACATTGTTGTTATGGGAAAAGGCTTACTGAAAGAGGGAATAAAGATAGTTCTAAGCAAAAATGATTTATATAAAGTGAAAATGTACTGATTAGCTTTTTAAAAATTATCAACAAAGAAAGGAGCATAGAATCTAATGACTGTACCTCATCCCTCAGCAGTGTTTTGCCAAATTCCAAATGATGTCTTTCCAAGATAGAGGATCCATGGAGTTTGGCCAGTGGATTCTGGGATCTGAAAATACAGGATAGAGAATAGTCATTAGACTATTACAATGTGGGATCTGGGATGGGACTTCAAAACATGGAACACAGAATGTAAGTGTTGGAAGTAACCTGAGAACATAAAACATGGGATGTTACATTTGGAAGATCTTCAGAACACAAAATATCAGAATTTTCTGGAAAGGGCTTAATATCTAATTATTTATTCTAACCCCTTGACTTTACACAAAAGGAAATAGGTTTGGATTGAGGAAATAATTTGTCCCAAGTAAGTCTCTTCCAAGTCTACGATTCCACAGTCCTATGGTTCTGAGGATGATGATTAGGAGAGGAAAGGAGTCTCCCATGAATTGTTCATATTTGGCCTGGAAAGTCGAATGGGGGCCTGAGCTCACTTACTTCATCTGGTAGAGATTATTGGTGCCTCTGTGATCAATGTCATGGCAGAAAGCAGCAGTCACCATGGCCAAGGCCTCCAGATCTGTGAAGTACCGTTTCAGCTTCCCAGTCTACATTGACAATTCAGAACATTTCAGTCTTTGATAACTTACTAAAAACAGGTCAGTACCCTTGGAGCAATATAGCTACCCATGGAATGTTCAAATATCCAGAGGAAGATTCCCCCATGATAACAATGCCTTTCCCAAAACTCTGGAGACTATAGTTAGGTATTGGATTGACAAGGGTTTGAGAGTCAGAAAACCTGGATCAGCTAACATGCAATGGGATCTTTGGTAAATTCTTTCTACTCTAAAGGCCTTTTAAAAAAACAAATCAAATGAGATGATTCACAAGAGTCCTTCCAATATAAATAATAACCTTTGGAGATTTCTTCAGGGCAGTGAGGGTATATTGAGCAATCAAGATAACACCATAATGTCATATATCAAGGTAGGAAAGAGTCCTCACATGAGACCTAGGGAGGGTGATCCTATCTGAGCAATCATGTTGCCCTGTGGGATTTTTAACCAGCCTTTCTTGTGAAAAAATCAAAGGTATTTACAGATAACACCTGGGCCATGTTAACAGGGCTCACTGAGAGCTATTTCTGACCTCTTCCCAGTTCAGTGGAGGTTCCACTGACCTCTGCCCTCGTTGGGCTCCATCTGAAGCAGTGAATCATCAAAACATTGACTGAAGCTTTTAGTCCTGGGCTCCTCATTTAGGGAAAGGCATTGACAAACCAGGAGTACCTCTAAAGGAGGACCACCAGGATAGGTGAAGGGAACTGGAAATCATGCCATATGAAGATGGGTAGAAGGATCTTAGGGAAACAGAGGAACAGAGTACTCTAACCATGTAAAATTTAGAGTAACCTTGTACCATTTTTCCCTCTAATTCACTTATTTAATACTTTATACACTAGGAAAATCATATACTCTTCCTAAGCCTTCCTACTTGAAGCCTGACTCTGAGAAATATGTCCAGGGGATGCATAAATACTTGGTTATGCAAATAAGGATGGAGGTGGGTTTATTCTTCACTTCTGTTCCTTTTTCCAAATGGCCAGTTCACATATACCTGTTTCAGATTTGGGAAGGTCTAGAGCAATTCCCTAGCATGTACTCTTCCTCCTAAAGGCAGTGTGTTGGAAAGAAATTAATACTGGACTTGGAATGAGGAGATCTGGTTCTGTTTCTGCCACCTTTGTGACCTTGGGCTGGTTACTTCCAAGACTTTAGTTTCAACCTCTGTAAAATGAAAAGGATGGACTAAATGATTACCTCGGTCTCATTCAGCTCTGTGTCTCATAATGCCTCATTGACCATCATATGGCCAGCTTCTACTGAGTGTCTGCAGTCACCATCTCCCCTAAAAGTATAGGGTTTTCCTTCTCTTCCTTCTTTTCCTTCCCAAAGCAGTACACCATCTTGTTTTGTATTTTTACTTTACTTTTTAAATAATATTTTATTTTTCTCCAATTACTGTAAAAACAATTTTTAG
>NC_058131.1:392844343-392884728 GCF_016433145.1 Gracilinanus agilis | reverse complement strand
GAAGGAAGGGAGGGAGGAAGGAAGGAAAGAAGGGAGGGAGGAAGGAAGGAAGGAAAGAAGGGAGGGAGGAAGGAAGGAAGGAAAGAAGGGAGGGAGGAAGGAAGGAAGGCCATTTTTGGTGAGTTAATACAAAACTCATGGAGAAGTTTGTCCCTGAGGTCCCAGAGCTCTCCTCCCTTGTCTTCCCTATGGAACAAGATAAAGGGTAACTCATTGTTCCCCCTTTTAAAGCAAGGACAACTCCAGCAGGTCTCTGGATTTAGCTCTCTACTCTCCTTGGTTTTTAAACATGAGAATGAACCAAATTCAGGACCCAGTGAGTGAATAAGCAGTAACTTGAGAAGAACAACTGGGAGGTTCCTCAAGCTATCACATTCAAAGAGAAGTTGCCAAGTGTGAATAGCTTCAATAATTAATAATCTCATTAACCACATGAACACAGAGGAACTCTAACCAGGAAGGATGGGGAGAAGGTGGAGGGAGGAAAGCAGCAGTGAGGAACCATAGCATGGTGGTGGAGTGGGAAAAAAAAGGAACCAGGACACATGAGTTCAAATCCAAGCACCACATGTGATTTGCTATGGGATTTGGGGGAAAGTCACAGCCTCTTGGTGAGACAGTAGGAATGGAAGTCAGTCTGAGTACAGTCAGTGAGGGTACAGATATACATTGATATTCACTGGCTGATATGATAGACACTGGGAAGACTCTTTCTCCTCCCAAATATATTATCTCCTACTTTTCCCCAAGCCAGAAATTCCATCATCAGGTTTATGCCTTTGAATCCCATCAGGTCTTCCTGAATTCCCTGCAAATCCTTCTGTCTCGGGAGCAGCTGGGTAGCTCAGTGGAGTGAGAGTCAGGCCTAGAGACAGGAGGTCCTAGGTTTAAACCCGGCCTCAGCCACTTCCCAGCTGTGTGACCCTGGGCAAGTCACTTGACCCCCATTGCCCACCCTTACCAATCTTCCACCTATGAGACAATGCACCGAAGTACAAGGGTTTAAAAAAAAAATCCTTCTGTATCAGATACCAACACAAGTCCTTATCAATTGCTCACATCATTGGAACAGAAAAGTCTGGCAAACTTAGAAGTAGAAATATGATATATGGAAAACTGAGGAAGTAGGGGGTGTCCGGGTTCATATAGATGGAGGTAGAAACATGGACACTTTCATAGTTTTCTCCTCCTTTGCCCTATTCTTTAACAAAGTTACCATCATGCGATCACAGCAAACATTGTGTTCATTCCACTCACTAGAATTTCAAATAACTCATCTTCTTCACAGTCCCAGGGCTCTCTCCCATACACTTCTCTAGTTTTCTGGAAAGAAATAAAGGGGAAGGGGGGAGAAAAGTGAAAATGAATGAAGGCATCAGTATGCATGTATTGTACATGTGTTACCACTTTTCTCTTCTGGGTTCTCTTCCTCCCCAGTGTTTTGTTATAATACCAGATCATACTTCTAGTACTTTCAGTTTTCAAAGCACTTTTCCTCATAATCCTATTGTACAAGCATCATTATTTTCATTTTACAGATGGGGAAACTGAGGCTCAGAGAGAGAAAGCGACTTGAACCCAGTTTCACAATGGCAGAGCCAGGACTTCTGATGCCTAGGTTCATGCTCTCACCACTAAAGATGCCTGCCACCCTATAATCCACAAAGACCCAGGAAAATTAGAAAAATAATGGTTTGCCTGCTGTCTCCCCCATTTGATTGTGAACTCCTTAGAGCAGGGACTGTTTTTGCTTATCTTCCTATCTCCAGATCTCAGCACATTGCCTGGCACATAGGTTTGTTGCCAACCTCTCATTGTCTGGTTTTCTTATCTATAAAATGAGGGATCAGACTAGATGATCTCTAAGGTCTCTTCTACCTCCCAATCTCTTATCTTGAAGGTCTCTATTCTTCAAAGACTATAAACTCAAATTAAATATTGACCTCTTTTCTAAAAACTGATATTGTTTATCAATTCAAATAACCAAACAACCAGTTTGGCCAAACTAACTGAGCAGGTTTTTACTGATTACAGACAGTCTGGTGGGCAATAAGCAGATATTAAACATTTACTATGTAGCGGGCATTATGCTAAGTACTCGGAGATCCCAAAAAAAGGGCAAAAATAGCCCTTACACTTATGGGGGTGGGACAACCTGTGAACAACCATGTATAAACAAGATATATAGAGAACAGAGGGAAGATAATCTCAGAGGGAAGACGTTAAACAAAAGACCTCCTGCAGAATGTGGAATCTGAGCTGAGATAAGTCTTGAAGGGAGACAGGAAAGCAAAGAGGAAGGGATGAGGCAGAAGAGCATGACAACCATGAGGGAGAGTCAATGCCAAGGAGTAGTTAGGAGATGGGAATCTGTGAGGAATAACCAGAAGAATAGTGAGACTGGACTACTTTATGTGGAGAGGAAGACTATGCAATATGGCCAGAAAGTTAAGTAGGGGCCATATGATGAAGAACATGAAATGTCAAACAGATTTTATATTCAATCCTGGAGGTAAATGGGAGCCATTGCAAAGAGCTGCAGGGCTGACTTGACCAATGTGATCGATTACTGAGCACTGTCTGGTTTTGATCTTGTGTTTGCATTCATTCACTCACCAGCCATGATAGCTCAGCCCCATGGCAGGAGTTCTTTTTTTATTTTTATTTTTTGTAGTTAGCCTATTTTTTTCAATTTTGAAATTTTCATTTAATTCATTAATTTAGAACACTTTTCCATGGTTATAGGATTCATGTTCTATCCCTCCCCTTCTTCCACCCCCTCCCATAGCCAACGCACAATTCCACTGGGTTTTACATGTGTCATTGATCAAGACCTATTTCCATATTATTGATATTTGCACTAGGGTGCTCATTTTGAGTCAATATCCCTAATTATATCCCCATCCTCCCATGTGATCAGGCATTTGTTTTTCTTCTGTGTTTCTACTCCCACAGTTCTTCCTCTGAATGTGGATAGTGTTCTTTCTCATAAGTCCCTCATAGTTATCCTAGATCACTGCATTGTTTGCTAGTAGAGAAGTCTATTACATTTGATTTTACCACAGAGTATCCATCTCTGTGTATAATGTTCTCCTGGTTCTGCTCCTTTCACTCTGCATCAATTCCTAGAGGTCTTTCCAGTTCACATGGAATTCCTCCAGTTCATTATTCCTTTGGGCATAGTAGTATTCCATCAGCAACACAATTTGTTCAGCCATTCCCCAATCAAAGGGCAGCCCCCCCCCCATTTTCCAATTTTTTGCCACCACAAAGAGTGTAGCTATAAATATTTTTGTACAAGTGTTTTTCTTTATTATCTCTTTGGGGTATAAACCCAGCAATGGTATGGCTAGATCAAAGGGCAGGAAGTCTTTTAGCGCTCTTTGGGCATAGTCCCATGTAGGAGTTCTAAAGATGGGTGTATCACTGTTCAAAATCCCTATCCATAAGGAGCTCAGAGTCAAGTAGGGAAGGTAAGACATAAGATGGCATAATAGAAAAGAAATCATATAAGCATGGAGCAGTGGGGGAAAAAATCTAGATTTGACATTCAAAAGGTTTGAATCCAGCCTCCACCACTTACTACCTATGTGACCTTGGCCAAGCCTTTCAACTTCTCTTGGCCTGTTTCTTCACTTATAAAGTGAGAGGGTTAAACTAGATGAACTATAAGGTCCCTTCCATCTCTAAGATCCTATGATCCTAAGTGCACAAAATCTGAAGCATTCAGATGTTATCATGATTTGGGGAGAGGGAGTTTCAAAGAAGGTGACATGGAGAGCAGCCACCTCATGGAAAATTGGTGCCAACTGGAGAGCAGGGCTCCTTGAGCCCCATCTGGTTGCTAGGCCAACAAGTACAATTCTCCAATAGATTTTGGATGCCCAGGAAGAAAAATGGCCCAGGGCAGATAGGTATGCAGCAAGACTGGATAAGATATTTAAAAAAGGGCACTGACCAGTATTTCTTGTATTTCCTCATTGTCACACTTCACGTGATATTTGACCATATCCTGGAACACATCCTTTCTGTTTTCCAGCTTGTTCATTGATTCATAGGTATCAGGGTTTAGAACAGACCAGCCAAGGAACTGGGTTAAAGACTGAAAAAAAAGAAAAAAATGGATAGAATAAGAAACATTTCTTCTTATTTTCTCTCAGAGTTGAAAGAGCATAGTTATAAAAATAATTTAAACATTATATTGGGAAAAAATTAAGAGCCTAGTGTTTAATGGGAGTGGGATTAAGGATTATTATTATGATGATGATTTAACAATTTGCTTTCCATTCTTCACCTTTGACTTCTCCTACATGTAAACATAAAAACATGTAAGATTAAAAAATAATTCCTCACTATTGGCGCCATTTTCCCAAATGGCAAAAAGTCTTACAGCAGTTCACCCAATAACACTCATTCTTGCTCTGAAAAGTGTTAGTGTGAGTCATTACATTGTTTTTCCCCAAACACTAGCTCTTGCATCAGTCTTTGGAGTTCTCACTTGTAACAAGTTGTGTCTATATCAGAGCATTGTTTCTCTTTGTTTCATTAACACTATTTAGTTATTAATCCAAATCCAAGAGTGGTGATGCTGGTAGTTTTGATAAGCCTAAAAAAAGTCATAAAATATCTAGGCATGTTCATATAAGAAATACTTATTAAATAATGGGCTTTGCTATTATGTGTGATTTTCAGCTTACACAAAGTGTCATGGAACCTGTTGGGTGTGTAAAACAAGAGGCTACCATAGTGTGGTTTTGACATGACCTTTCATGCATATGATATAAGAAAAACCCTGTGGTTTAAATGGGAGGAACTCAGCAAGTAGCAAGAAAGAGACCTAGGGTCTAGTTCTAGCTTCCACAGAAGGTCAGAGCTTTCCAAAAGGACCTGAAACTACCTCTAAGTTATTTAAACTGTCCTTTTATCAGCTTTCTTATTCTAGCTTGGCTTCCCACCCTTTCCATTTGTTTCCTATTCCTTTTCTATTTCTGTCTCATGTAACGTTTTTTTAAATGAAGGTAGTGTAAATGGTAAATATTTCTATAAAATAAAACAAAATAAAATGATCTTAAATGTCAGCAGTTCTTCTCCTTATTTAACGAAGGGATAAAATGACATACAGACAGGTCAAGTGATCTGTCAAAGTATATTCAGTAAGTTAGGGGTGTAGTTGGGATGAGAATCCAGGTCTGTTGATTCCGAAACCAGTATATTTTCAGCAACATTGTCTACTACAATTAAACAACTTTCTCCTTCTCTTAAAAAAATTTTTAATTGGGTATTTCCTAGTTGGTTCAGTGAATAGAGAACTAGACCTGAAGATGGGAAGTCCTGAGTTCAAATTTGACTTCAGACACTTCCTAGCTGTGTGACCCTGAGCAAGTCACTTAACTTCTATAGTCTTTACTTTTATCATTCTTCTGGCTCAGAACCAATTCATAGTATTCTAATTCTAAGACAGAAGATAAAGGTTTAAAAAAATTAATCTTTTTTTCCCAATTAATGAAAAATGTCCTCATTTCCTTCCTTTGCTACCTAATCCCTCATTGAAAAAGGAAGAAAACCAAAACTGACTACACATAGCTAATAAGTTTATGATGTGGTCTTCCTGACTCTAAGTTCATCATTCCATCCATTATACCACACTGGTTTTATGTAGTAGAAAGAATGCTAGATTTGGAGTCAGAGGACCTGGCTTCAAATATTCACTCTCTAATTTACTACTTCTGTGTGACCTTGGGCAAATAACTTAACATTTAGACAAAATAATTATTTATTCAGCCTGAGTTTTCTCAGCTGTAAAATAAAGGGATTGTTCTGCTGGGTTTATATCCCGAGATGGTCAAAGATAAAAAGAGAAAAAAAAAAAAAGGTTCCATTTACACCCAACTAGAGTAGCAGTTTTTGCAGGAACAAAATGAAGTTGTAAAATAGAAGTAAAGAAGAAAAAAAAGATGTCCATAAATCAGGGAAATGGTTATCAAGTTCTAGTGCATGAACATAGTGGAATGTTATTGCAAGGTAAGGAACAGTGAATACAAAGAATGCTGAGATGCACATGAATTGTTGCAAATTAGCCGAACTATGTCAACCAGTAGAATTACTCATTGTAGAGAAATGGCAAGATGGGAACTGAAGGTCAGAATGAAATTTTGGGGGTTTGCTATCTCTAGAGACAAAGATACCCTGAGACAGTGAATAACTATTGTCAGTGGACTCTTTGGATGCTCACAGCCCAGCAGATTCAATGGGAACTAGAAAGGATCAAAGCCCGCAAGTCATTGAGGAGTATAAGTTATGGAGAAATGTAGAGTCCATATTTAGATATTTATTGCCTGATGGAGAGATTAGATGGGTGGGAGGAATTGCTCAGCTGTTTCTCTCTGGGAATATTAAGGAGGGTGAAGAGTTTGAACCTTCCTCGCACTTTGTCCTTCTACCTGAATTGGCAGAGACTTATTATAAACTTTCTGTTCACAATTCCTGATTTAATTCATAGCCTTAAAGTTGGCTTTATCCTTCTTATACATTTGCAACAGTATGTCTTTATTAATGAAGTAGGGGAGGGGTTCAATAAAGGCAGTGACATAAGTACAGAGGAGACAAGAGCTATGACTCTCATGTCTAGATTTGTAATACTGTTTTATCTTATCCTAGCTGAAGCTCTAAGCCCAATGAGAAAAAAATCTCAAAGAGCTTAGATTTATTAATAATTTTTATCATCTTCCCAATGGCAGAGAAATATTAAGACACAAGAATTCCATTATTCCCAGGTACTGCTGAGTCGTGAGTAAGAAGATTTTAATGGTGGAAGGAGGCTTCTCTTGAAGTGTGAGAGTCAGAGAGAAGTGACAACTAAGAGGAAGTCCCCTAAGGACTGTTAAGGGAGGAGTTGGGAAAGAGTTGTTATCCACAGGATTCCAAAGCTGGGACTTGTCAAAAACAACAAGCAACTGGTTTGCCTATGATACCAACCACATCCAATCATGCAATCACACAACCATACACTACTAAAAAAGTTATATTTACATGTATATACACACACATTTATACACATATATACATATTATATATATACAATTCATATTATATATGTACAACCATACACTACTAAAATTATATATACATATATATATATACTCACACATAAACTACAAAACAATTTTCATACGAATAAAGTCAGATCTAAACAATTAGAAAAATGTTAATTGCTCATGAGTAGAATGGACCAACATAATAAAAATAAAGAAGTTGAATTCGATGATCTCTGAGGTTCCTTCTAGTACTAAATTTATAATCCTATGAAGGTATGGCTGTGACCTATAAAATCAACCTTATAGAATCAGAATTTTGACAATCCAGAGAAAGCTGAACTCCTAGGCAAAGGAGTCAGATGGTTAGCTCTGCATCATGTGGATGAAGATTATAATCTTGGAGAGAGAAGGCTCCAGAGCCACCAATGTAGATCTTATTGTTAAATGCAGTCATCAGAGGGGCTGCCTTGATCTCATGAGTATCATGGTTAGATTATACATAATAATTATGTTATTGTTGTCTCCATTTTACATATTTTACATATTGAGGTTTTCCTGACTCTAGTCCATCATTCCATCCACTATGCCACATTGATTTCTTGTAGTAAAAAGAAGGCTACATTTGGAGTCGGAGGACCAGGCTTCAAATCTTGACCCTTCAACTTACCACTTGTGTGACCTTGGATAAATCATTTAACACGAACAAAATAATTACTTTTTCAGATTGAGTTTTCTCATCTGTAAAATAAAGGGGTCGTATTCTTGGGCACTTATCTCAAGTTGGTTAAAGAAAGAAAAGAAGGTCCCATGTATACCAAAATATAGTAGCACTTTATGCAATAACGAAGAACTGGAAGGAAAATTGATGCTCATCAGTTAAAGAACTAGATATCAAATTCTTAGAGCATGAACACCTGGAGCCCTTTGATCTAACTAGATGTTAATCGCTCCTCCCTATTGCTGCCTCTCCCAAGCACTCCTCTACATTGAAGTATATTTAAACTCTGCCCCTTCTGCCCCTCTTCTACCATCCTGCACTTGTGGGATATGTGGTGACCCTGAACAGCAGTTCCTCTACCCTTATTAAAGATTGTGGTTGCTACTTTGGCAGTCTTTGTTATTTCGGGTTGATACCATAAAAGTGCACACTTCATGAATTGTGCCTGATTTCACCACCAGGAAACTCCCTGTGACTCCACAGTGTCCTTTGAAAGCCCAAAAAAAGCTATATAGGCTATATTTGAAAATGATATAAAAACTAAAGATAGCTATAAAAATGTTCAAATATTTTTTAAAAAATAAAGGAATTGGGTACTAGAGGAGTGGCAGCTGTGGTAGCAGGGCTGAGACCACCGAAGCGCACCATCCCTGATAGGTAATGTAAAGAAAAACTGGGCATCCCAAAATAGCATTACCCTCTCATGGCAAGCACCTGAGTTTTCCAATGGAGCCATTTTGGACTACGAGATCAAGTACTATGAGAAAGTCTACCCATGGATAGCACCGGCATTTTGGCACTACATGAGGGTAGAAGAGCATGAACAGCTCAGCTATTCTTCTACAAGGTCCAAGGCCCCCAGTGTTATCATCACAGGTCTCAAGCCAGTCACCAAATATATATTTCACATCTGAGTGAGGACTGCTGCAGGATACAGTGGCTACAGTCAGAAGTTTGAATTTGAAACAGGAGATGAAATTTCGGACAGAGCAGCAGAGCAGGGGCAGATTCTGGTAATAGCCACTGCAGCAGTTGATGGATTCACTCTTCTGGTCATCCTCACCTTGTTCTTTTTAATCATTGGAAGGTGCCAGTGGTACTTAAAGGCCAAAAAGAAGTCTGAAGAAAAGAAGAAATCACTTACAGAATGGACACTTGTGCTTCCCAGGAATCAAAACCTACATTGATCCAAATAAATATGAAGACCTATCCCTAGCTGTGCATGAATTTGCAAAAGAAATAGATCCTTCAAGGATTCGCATTGAAAGAGTTATTGGAGCAGGTGAATTTGGAGAAGTCTGCAGTGGACGTTTGAAAATGCCAGGGAAAAGAGAGATTCCAGTTGCCATCAAAACTCTGAAAGGTGGTCACATGGACAGGCAAAGAAGAGATTTTCTACGAGAAGCAAGTATCATGGGACAAATTCTACCCAAACATCATTCTCCTGGAAGGTGTTGTCACAAAAAGATCCTTCCCATCCATTGGAGTAGAGGCGTTATGTCCCAGCTTCTTGAGGACAAGCTTCTTAAATAACATCCCAGCCCCATATCCAGTTTCAGGGGGAGGATCTTTGCCCCCCAGGATACCTACTGGCAGACCAGTAATGATTGTGGTTGAATACATAGAGAATGGAACTCTAGATTCCTTTCTACGGAAACATGATAGCCACTTCACAGTTATTCAGCTGGTTGATATGCTTTGAGGGATTGCATCTGGGACAAAGTACCTTTCTGATATGGGTTATGTACATCGAGATCTTGCAGCATGAAATAGTCTGGTCAACAGCAACTTAGTATGCAAAGTATCTGGTTTTGGACTATCTTGAGTACTAGAAGGTGATCCAGAAGCTGCTTATACAACAACAGGAGGAAAAATCCCCATAAGATGGACAGCCCCAGAAGATATTGCCTACAGGAAGTTCTCATCAGCCAGTGATGCATGGAGCTATGGCATTGTCATGTGGGAAGTGATGTCCTATGGAGAAAGACCTTACTGGGAAATGTCCTACCAAGATGTAATTCTCTCCATTGAGGAAGGCTACAGACTCCCAGCTCCAATGGGTTGCCCAGCATCTCTCCACCAACTGATACTCCACTGCTGGCAGAAAGAGAGGAATCACCGACCAAAATTTACTGATATTGTCAGCTTCTTAGACAAACTGATCCGAAATCCCAGTACCCTTCATACTCTGGTGGAGGACATACTTGTGTAAGATGCAAAAAGTTGCTCTTTTTCCTTGACTGTGTAATTACTTCCAGGACAAGAATAGGTAGGGATGAGAAAATTTAGCTCTATCAGCACAGAGTTGCCAACCTTTTGGATCCTTTCATATAAAGCACATTTTATCTATCAGCTGAAATTGCAAATTGTTAAGACTACAAAGAAAAATGGATTTTTTTTCACACAAGAAAGCAGTTTACTTAGCTTTTCTTCTCTCCATATCTAATCTTTTTGAATTGCTTTATGAATATTTTTCCCACATGAGCCTTCAATATTTATACATTCTTTCACTATTTACTATTATTTCTTTATAGTGGAATTCATGTGCACCTCAGCCCCAGTTATAATTTTCCTGTCTATCCCATGCCCTGTCCATCTTTTTAAAATGAAAGGCTAAACAGGAGTAATTTGTGGCTTGGCTAGGAGCAGGGATATTTCCCTGATGAAATGGTCTCACTCTATTCCTATTAGTTTCCCAAGAAAGACTGATGACAAGTGTAGTATACAGAATTGGGGGTTATAGTTTTTCTAGCTTTGGCTGAGTTCCAAAATCAGTTGGGCTTTTAGAATCTTGAGGAGAGAGGCAGTTGACTGGATCTTCCGTGGAGGGAGGAAGTCAATGAGCGAGCTCTTGGATTATCTAGCTTCAATATTGAAATTTAGCCTAGCATTAATATATTTACTTAAGAAATTATTATTTTAGGTAGACCCTTTATATCTTCCTTTCCCAATACCACCCTGCCTTCCCTCCCTTACCTTAGTGGCTGTGGAGTTTATAAGGAGAGAAATTAGAGAGGAGTTAAATCTGTGAAGAGTTATCTAATTGACAGCATTATTTATAATTTAATCAAATCATAATTTATTTTCTTTTAGATAGCATTTTGTAAAACTGAGTGAGGCAGGTCCTTACTTAGATTCCATCTTTACTTCCCTTCCCCCACCTGAGGTTCCTGAGACAACTGATAGGGCTTTCCTTTAATCCACCTTCCTAACCAACATCCTTCAAACAAATAAACCCTTTATGTTTCAATAGTCCTATTTAGTGTAATTTGTCTGTTAGTTATCAAGAGGGGAGAAGAGGGAAAGAGACAACATACTCTGGGCTCAGAGGGAAGCTGGGCATCCATCTTGAAGGAAGGTGTTACTTCAAAATAGGTCCCTTCCTGTGAAATTAACTAAGCCTGTTTGTTAATTTCAGTCTAGTCTATTACCCTCAGCTTGTGTTTGAGTCTAAGTCCCTGTCTGTAAGCCTGCAGTGTTAGTCTGTTTAGTTTAACTTCTTTTCTCCCAAAAGATCTCTGTTTCCCTTTTGTGTTATACTCCTGACTTCAGTCCTATTATACCTTGAATCTCCTTTAATCCCAGCCTACCTGAAGCCTAATTTATCCACTTACCAAGTCTCCAACATCCTCCTTTCAATTCCCTTATCCCAAACACCTTTCCTCAAATTACCCTCATAACACAAGACAAGAAAATGATGACACTGAAATGCCATTAAAAAAAAGTTGGTTGAATTTAGAAAATTGACTTACTTCTCCCTGAAGCAAAATTATGGAAAGGATTATAAGAAAGAAGAAAACTATCCATCCAGGTGAATTATTATTGTGCCATTTAAATTATTAATGAATTTGAAATTATTTTCATGTACTCAAAGACAACTAAAAATGATGGGAAAATATCCTAACTAAACAGTTTTAAAACTCAGTCTTCCAATATATGGGATGACTAACAGGATGTAGAGACTGTCAACTTTGGGTCATGGGTTCAAATCAATACCGATTTTTAGTGACAGAAAGGTTTGAAAATGTTCAAGGCCTACTTGAAATAGGTCTCAGTTTGGGGCTCAGCACACAGAAGCTCAGCTCCAAACCTCTAACTGGCAACCTCAACAATGTGAGACCAAGCATGAAATAGCCCAAGATATTAAACTATTACTCTACTCTATCTTCCCAAAGAAGTTTGCTGTTAAGAAGCAAAGTACAACTGAGAGCCAATAAAAGGACACTTTTACTCCCAGGGGTCAGCAAGGTATGGCTCTCAAGACATATCTGGCTCCACCTCCCAACCTGCCAGTCCAGGCAGAGCCCCAGGATGTGCCCCAGGGGGCCCTTCAGCCCCGGCCCCATATTCCAGCACCTTCTGCCTCCATCCTCCTCCTTCCACAGGCGTTTATGGCTCTCACAGCTAAAAAGGTTGCCGACCATTGCAGATGGTCAGGCGGCATGAGGGAGCTAGTCTCTGTTCCTCCTTGCATTGTCTGTGACCCTGAACCCTGATGTACCTCTCTTTACTCATCTTTAAAGTAAAGTGCAATGGCATCTGTCCTCTCTACGCCAAAAGCAACATAGTGTAATGGACAGAGAGCCAGCCTTGCAATCAGAAAGAGCTAGATTCAAGTCCTGCTTCCTCCAACATAGACTGTGGGAACCTGAACAAATCCCTTAACCATTCAGTGCCCTCAAGCAACTGCCTAAGAACATAAATTGCAGACGTGCCTATGTGCCTTAATAGAACTTGTTTCCTCTGCCTCTATGGGTGAAATCATTTCTTCTCCCAAAAATCTACATCAGAGAATTAGGATGAAGATAAAATAACATAATAAGGAAAAGAGAACCAGCACTGATTATGTACCAGGCACTATGCTAAGGATTTTATAAATATCATCTCTTTGGAACATCACAACAACCCTGAGAGGCAGGTGTTATTGTTATTCCCATTTTATCATTGAGGAAAAGGAAGCAATTAGGTTATTTTGTCCAAGGTCAAACAGCCAGAATGTGCCTGAGACTGGATTTGATTTCAGGTGTTCCTGATTCCAGGCACTATAAGATCAACATCTCAAACATAATTTTTAATCACTAAGGATTTTTAATGTTTCTTCTTGCATTAATGGATTAGAATATTGGCATACATAATCAAAATCAAAGGCAAACTGTTTCACACGGCATCTGGGGTTCTGGGTAACCCTATGATGTCCTTATTTCTCACTAAGAAAGTTTCTTACATGTTGATTGCTGGTCAAAAATATTCCTCTGGAAATATTCAAATGGAAGAGTATGTGACTGACTCTCTATCCTAACTCCTGACTAAGATATGTCTGCTACTATTCTACTCTTAGTATGACTCTAGAGTAAGAAAAAAAGGTAAATTTGGTTCCTAAGGTTATCATTCCTGAACTTTTCACTACCTTTCTTATTTCCTCTGTGCCTTTTTTAAACTTAGTTTGGGAGAAAGGATGTAGAAAACTCAAGAAAGTAAAAGTATCTTATTTGAAGAACATATCAATTTATGCCTGTAAACTTTCATGTTCAGAAAGGAAAGAATGCTTACCATATAGCCTTAAAACCAGAATTTTGTAAGGATAACTTTAGTATTTAGGAAATTGTTGACAGAATACCATAGAACCAAGCAGAAAGCTCAATCTTCCTTTTCAATAAAGCATCTATAACTTAAAAACAAATAAAAATAAAGGAATTGGATTTGATGATGTCTAAAGTTCCTCCTAGTACTAAATCTATGATTCTATAAAGGTATGACTGTAAAATCAACCTTACAGAATCAGAATGTTGACAATCCAGAGGCTTGCATATAAGAGGCTGCAATAATAAAAGCAAAGAATGTCACACAAAGAAGATGCCTTTGCCCTGGTTAGCCCACATTTTGGCTATTCTGTAAGAAACTGGGTTATACCCTAAGTAATTTGCCCAAAAGGGAGAAATGCTGTCCGGTACAAAGTACCTCATTTTAGGAAGGACAATGATAAACTCTCATAAAGAAAAGTAATCAAGAAGATGGCAAAATTAGAAGCATTTGAAGGACTAGCATGTTAAAGAGGGATTGTTTTGGTTGGCTCCAGAGGGCAAAATTAGGACCAGATTGGGGGGTAGGGGTGGGGGATTATACGAATCCAAACTGTGGTTCCATGAAAGGAAAAATTTCCTTTAAAATATAGATGTTTATTGATCTTTCATCTTTATGTCATCTAGATTTTTTTCCTGCAACCCTCTTGCTCCTAGTCAGAGAAAGGATCCCTTATAGCAATATCAACAACAAAAATTTAAGAAAAAGGAGAGAAAGAAATCCATCAAAAGCAGTTATTACATTGATAAAAAAAATCTTACATGAAATTCAATATTCCACTACCAAGGACCTTCCTATCTTTGTTATGGAGTGGGAGGAAGTGTGGTTTCATATCTCTTCTTTCAGACCAAAACTTGTTCTTTATTAATTTAGAAACATTAATTTCTGATTGCTTTGAGACTGTTCTTTTTCTGTTGACATTGTTATAGGTATTTTTATGGGTATAAATATATATATATATATATATATATACACGTGTATGTGTAATTAAGTACACACATGTATAATTCTGCACATGCACACAGATGTATGTATCTACAAACATCTATGTGTGTATTGTATATGTGCATGCATCATGTGTGCATGTGTGTGGTTTTCCTGGCTCTGATTTTTTTGCATCAATTTCTTTAAATCTTTCAATGCTTCTCTCTATAATGGTGAGGTCCAAACCACATCTTTTGACTGATGCCTTGACTAGCTATGCAAACGTTTTGGCTAAGTCAAACAATCTGAACTAAGTGTAAATAGAACCTACACAATAGACTCATTTGATTAGTCAAAGCTATTCCATAAGAAACTGAGTCATACCCTAAGTGATTTGCCCAAAAGGGAGAAATTCCCCCAGAACTGGGAGGAAAAAAGAGATTCTGAGTGTCTGGATTGCAGAGGTTGGAGCAAGCTTAGAACAAGGGAGCAGAGGCAAACTGGTTGTATTGAGAAAACCCCAAGAAAGGATCAACTCTTCCCCACCCCACCCCCACAACTTTCCTTCCAATGTCTACCGATCCAGAGACAACATAATAGAATTTTCTGTTCTGATACCAAATGTTTCCAGAAAACTGAATTTTGCTTCAACAACAAAGAGACCTGGAGTTAACTAGGGATAGGTATAAATGTATGGCTAGGCAAAGGGTTCAACCTCTGCTATTAAGAATCTAATACTCAGGGCTCAGAATAATTGTGAGCAAACTGAGAACTTTTCATCTAAAATAAACTCCCTAAAGAGGAAGAGGAGAGAACCAAATAAACCCTAGGGGCCATTTTATTGCTCTGAAGTATTTATTGTGTGAGGTAATTATTAAAACATGATATCATATCTTTGTTCTTCCTGTCCATCATTTCTTAATTAAGAATAATTTTTCATTAAATGTATATACCACATTATTTACCATTTGTTGCTATCACAAAAAGTGCTGCTATAAATATTGTAGGTATAGAGCCTTTCTTTTTTGTTAATTACCTCTTTTGGATTTCTGGCAGCAGAATCTCTGGGTTCCTTGGTGTGGATATCTTAGCAATTTTATTTGATCATTTCAAATTGCTTCCTAAAACGATTACACTAACCCCCGGCATTACCAACAATGCATTAGTGTACAAATCCTCTGAAGACTGATTATTCCCATCTTTTGTAATCTTTGTCAGCTTCCTGAAGTAGAAACTTCAGGGTTGTTTTGATATGTGTTTCTTTTTAATTTTAATCATTGGAGCATTATTTCATATGTTGTTAATAGTTTGCAATTCTTCTGAAAATTGTTTGTATCCTTTGACCATTTGTAGATTGAAGAAATGATTTTAGGTCTTATATATTTCTGGATATCAAAACCTTATCTGGGAAATTTAATATTATCTGGAAATTTTCCCCCTCTTGTTTGAGTACGTCTTATCCTATAAGGATCAGTTTTGTTTATTTAAAGGCTTCAAGTTAAGGTAAAAAATTCTAAACATTAGGACTATTCCAAACAAGAGTGCATTCCCCCATCAACAGGTGACTCCAAGTGGAATTTGATCACTTGCTTGGGATGTTGAAAGAGAGATATTTTACTCTTTACTACTATAATACCTCTGAGTTCTTTTCAAACACTGAAAGTCTATGATTTCTAAATTTTACCAAGGAAACAGAGAGTTTCTCAAGTAAAGAAAGACAAGCTTCAGATAGGAAAGGAAATATTTTATTTAATGCCTGTTCTAGAATTAGAGAAAATGCCTTTCCTCTTCCTCATCTGTCACTCTTTTTCCAGGTGGAATAGGGAGGACGTAGGGAAGAAGATAGAATAGGGAGTGCACCAGAACTTTAGCCTATGTTCTTAACTTGGTTCTTAACAACCTTCCTTATTTAACCCAGTGCACAATGATGACAAACTACCCCTAGGAGCCCAAAGGTCTGTGATGCCCTCCATCCTTTCCTTCCTCAGGACTCAGGACTATGTGTGTCACTGCCCTTTCTGGGAAAGCCTCCATATGATGCAAACTGATTTTTAAACTTTTTGTTCCCTTGTACATTTTTTCAAGTATTTTTGGTATCAGAAGAATGGCATCTTTAGGGCCTTCTCCTGAGTTAACAATGTATATTTGCTTTAGATGATTCTGTATTTCTCTAAGTAAACAAATCGCATTATTTTGAATTCAAATAAATTTCTATGCTGAAAAAAAGTTCTGAAGCACCTTTCTGTGCATCACACACCCTAATACTAATTCCTAATATATTCCATGTTTACGTATGAATTCACTGAATCAGCTGCCTAGCTATAAACCTCTCAAGGGATTGCATCTTGGTCTTGCTGAATCATTGATTGGGGGAATTGGTGGGGGCAGGCAGTATAAGGGAGTGGAGATGAGAAGGGACAGGGGGATATATTTTGTGACAGGGACCTTCTCTGAAATTAGCAACACAGGTTCTTCTTGGAAAAGACATCAATCAAGGTCCTTTCCTCTCTCCCTTCTCTGTCACCCTTCTCGTCTTCATTTCTGGGTACCCTTTCTTTAATACATTCTCAGGGAGCTCCTTCTGCTCAGGAAATTTCAAGGAGCACATTATTAAGTGTTTCTCAGAGAACAGAACGGGGTCATGTCTCAGGCTTGCTTCCCTTTCACCCATGTTAAATGGAGTCATGCATAAGACATCAGGTCTTCCTAATACCTGTACCACAATGTTCCTCTATAGCCTGGAGATCACAGAAAGATTCCTATCTGCCTGGAAATCATCGCTGTTCTCTTTATTTCTGTACAGTATGTTCCAACCCACTCTCTTGTTCCCAGGTGGACATGGGATCATTCTGCAGGGTCACAATAGGTTGCTTTTCTGAACTCGTTTTGCTGCCCACTTTCTTCCTGCTCATTCACAGGAAAAGTTCAGAAAGGGAGAAAAAGGGACAGGGAGATTGGAGAGAGATACCTCCATGAGTGTCTCATCCATTTCATCGAAGGGTTTGCCATCTTTTCGATTATAAAATGTAGCCACTCCAACAATTTCTTCCTTCTTGTTGACTATAGGCATCGAGAGGACATTTTTAATCATCCATCCGGATTCGTCGAGAGGTTCTTTCTACACAAAGCAAGGAGGTTTATGGTTACTCCCATACTTGTTTGCAAAGATCATCAGACCAATGTCAGGAGCCATTCAGCTGCCTTCAAGAATTATCCAATTGTGCTGGATCAGACTAGGTTAGAATTTGCTCATGTTACTCCTCAATCAAAGTCTGTGAGAGTGTATGATTCAAGACAGCAAGAATCTCTCTATAAGCCAAATGTGCATGCTACTTTATTCCAGAGCCTCTCGGAGAAGTGAAAGGCCTGCTGCCCGTACCTAGAGAAGCAGGTTCAAGGAAATACATGGCCACTAAACTATGGAACTGAATAAAAGAGATCATGCTTTGTTATATATCCTTATACCAAAACTTAATCTTCCACTTTTTCCTCCTCCTCCTCCTTTTTTCCTCCCCTCATTCCCAATGCTAAAACCTAGTTCGTTTCTTTATTAATTAAAAAACAGTCGAATCTATGGCCAAGTTTGGATATTGTGGGCAGCTCCTCAGTATTTTTCAATTATAACATGCTGGCAGGCTGTCTGGGAAACACAGCTATAGTTAATTTGATACCTAAATAAATAATCATTTCTCTAATGTCCCTCCCAAATCAAGGAGAATTGCCTTTTAGATATAATGTAATAGTCTACTGCCAAGATAGCAAAATAAATGACCTGGGGGCAGCTTGGTGACCCAGTGGTTTGAGAGCAAGGTTTTGAGACAGGAGATCCAGGATTCATATCTGACATCAGACCCTGGGCAAGTCACTTAACCTCCACTGCCTAGCCCTTACCACTCTTCTGCCTTGGAACCAATACACAGTATAAATTCTAAGATGGAAAATAAAGATTAAAAAAAATAATAAATGGCCTCAAGAACTCATGCAGAGAAAAGAGGACAATATATACAAGTTATCTAGGAAATCAAGACCCACTTCCTTATCTGCTCACCTGGGTAACCACATGCCTGCCTCTGCCATGTGCCTATCCAGAACCCCTTGAGTCTATATCGATGCTGCAAGTACTGCCATCCCTTGGGCTTGGAAAGTCCATTATTACATCTCGAGTCTCTAAATTGTGCTTAGAAAAAACTGATTGAGCACATGTCACCACCATGTTCTTTTGCCTCAAGGTGATTATCTTGTACATAGTCTTTCCCCTCATTATTCTCTGGACTGTTATCCCAACAATGGAAAATAGGAAAAAAAAAAAAAGAAGAAGAGAGTTCTTTCATAATTCTTTTTATAGGCCAGTACAGAGGAGGGCCTTCTCTTACTAGAGTCCATCCTTCTTTGAGGCCCAGCCAACCAAAACATTTTGGAGGCAGTCTCAGTGTCTGTAACCCATCACATAGGAAGGGCCAAGATGTGGCCCCCAGCTCACTAATTCATCTTTGTCTAGCTTCTGTCACTGAGATCTAGCCTGGAGTTGCTCTTTGTCCTCTAACAAGCTGCCAGAGGGCATATCCATATTCCATAGGGACTCTCTGCTTTAATAAATCCCAGACAAGAGTTCATCAGGTTGATTAGAAAGCATCCCACCTCAATCCTCCTTAAATTCAGGCTACCAGTTAAACATTTGCTGCCCCAGAAAACCAAACCCAGGAACCCCTGGGTATGTTGGTCCTAAACCTTATCTCTGGATAGCTCTCTGGAGAACTGGGAAGGCTCCAATAGCTGGCCTCCTCTTGTTTGCCTTCCCTAATGTCTTGCACTTAGTGTCCCAATAATGTACATGATGTTCTACACCCTCCTTAAACTAAGTCTTTTGTGAAAGACCTCCCATAGGTTGATGGATCAGAAATGCATGTCCATTCCCAACAGCTAATTATATAAATTCAGCAAAGTTTTACAAAATTATTTCAGGCTTACTCTTGCCTTAGAGATTATAAGGATCTATCCCAAGCCTAAAATACAATTAGGAAAGAAAAAAATCAAATGTAAATTAATTTTTTAAATGATGAAAGGAAAGGGAAACACAAAGAGACAGACACAGACATACACACACAGAAATTTCCATCCCTCAAAGAGAAAAGCACTCAGGTGAACCCCCATAAGGTACCCAAGAACAATCTCGAGGAGATTCTCCTTAGCTGTCTTCATTCACAAGGATGAGCATCTCTGATAAACAGATAATTCATATGAAATGCCCTTACTTACCTCATGCTATGACAAGCAATCCATCCACAGATATATATATATATAATTTTTTTAATTGAGCAATCCCAGATAAGTCCTAAAGATAGAGGAGGACTTGGCACTTGGGGCTGATTGGGAGTCAACACAAATAATAATAATAACTTTTATATAATCATGAGGCTGCATAATTCCAGGCACTGTGCTAAGCACTTCACAATTTATTATCTCATTTCGGGTTCACAACAACCCTGGGAGGTAGATGCTATTATAATCCCCATTGTACAGATGAGGAAACTGAGACAAAGAGAGGTCATATAGCTAGTAATTAGGTCTATCCACTGTACTTACTAATTTGTTGAACTCAGATTAAATGGATTAACTCACTGGATTTTGGTGGGTGGTTCATGACAGAGCAAACTGTTTCAATTGGCAAAAAATAAAAATAAAAAAAAAAAAGTTGGGAGAGGACCCATACCTAAGCCTTAGGATCTCTCTCTCATCCCTCTTCATTTTCTTCTTCCTTCACTAACTCAGGACTCAGAAGACTTTGCACCTCCATGGATAGAGTTGTTTTACAATATTGATAGCAGGCCACAGACAACAGCTAGGAGAAGATGAGGAGTGTAGAAATCTAAAAGTGTGGGAAGAACTTTCAAGGCGTACCCAATGAAACTCTTGGCACACCCTTAGAGGGCCACTGGAATAAATGACGAAGCATACTTTTCCCATCTCAGCAGTGACTGTGGGACTATTAGATGTGGGACAGAGACAAAAAGATGTGGGACAGAGATGAGTCAATCAACAAGCATCTCTTAATCTGTTAGATAAGATGACTTTGATGCTTGGATTTTATTTAACATTTTCTTTGTCATATAGGAAGATTCAAGAGGATCAAGGGTAAGGTTTATTGGAATATCATCATAGGACTAAAAAAACTTTTAAAAATTCATAAAAATTAAAATCTAGAAAGTTGCCATTGTTCCACTGTATTTATCCCTTTATTATTTTCTGCAGATGTTTATCAGCTAATCGAGGCCAGGCCTTATACTATACATGAAATTTAGGAAGGGTAGATACTTTGCGGAAAATTTAATCTACACTGTTCTTCAGCGAATGAAATTAGATTAAGGTTTTAAAAATATTTGTTTATGCCTTTTAGGTCAGGAGTTCTGCTTGGCACTGGGGAGACAAAATAATCTCTGCTTTCAAAGAGCTTACGTTTCACTGAAGAGTAGTACACAGATGAGTAAATTTTAAAATACAAAAATATATAAATGCAATATATAATATAAAAGTTAATTTTAATATATTAAAAATTGGTAGGAAGTTTTTAGTATTTATTTATTTTTGGTAAAAGTAGAGTACTAACAACTGGGGGAAGCCAAGAAAGACATAGGAGGTGCCTTTGAGCTGAGCCTTGGTAGAGATGAGAAGGGAAGATAATTTCGGCACAGGACAAAGGCAAAAAGGGGGCAGTTAGGTGGCATGGGGGATAATGTGCTGAGCCTGGAGTCAGGAAGACTCATCCTCATGGGTTCAAATCTGGTTTCAGACATTTACTAGCTGTGTGATCCTGGGCAATTCACTTAACCTGTTTGTCCCAGTTCCTCATCTGTAAAATGAGTTAGAGAAGGAAATGACAAACCACTCCTGTGTTTTGTTTTGTTTTTAAGAAACAAAACCAAAAACAAAACAACAACCCCCCCCAAAAAAAAACAACAAATGGGATCATGAAGAGTCAGACACAACTGAAACAACTTGACAACAACAACCAGAGCCCCTAGGAAACTTAAGGGGTCTTACTCCTTTACCAGCTTCCCTTATTGGTCTTCCCAACTTTGTCAGTGTGACCTCTCAATCAAGTTACCTCCCCCAAAGATATTTGTAACTTTCCCTTTAGAAAAAGAAATCATTGCAAAGCCTTCTCCTGGAGAAGAGAAAAGTGACCTACCTGGAAATCAAAAAAGTCTTCTGAAGAGGCATTCATGATATTGCAAATCTGAAAACCACAAAGAGGAACAAGATGAACCTGAAAGGTCTATGAGAGAGGACCAGGAAGGGGAGGGCAACAGCATTCTTATCTGGCCCTATCCCTACCTACCTCCAATTTCAGTTCTTGCATACTAGAGTGAGACTAAGGAGATACTGGGACATTTGAAGGAGGCTGGGCAACTCCCCATAGTTTTCCCCACTCTGATCCCAAATCATCTTTCTTTCAGGGAGTGGCATCTCTCATCTTAGCCCCACACTCACCAGGCCATTCTGGGCAACATATGTTGGGAGACCACTAACCAGAGCCCAGTGGTCAGGAGTAGGATTCCTGGAAAAGAAGAAAGCAGATCTTGACCTCTCTTTTAGATGGGAATTCAGATACAAACTCTACTAATACTTTTCCTTCCTCTTTTGCTCTTTTTTTTTCTTCTCACTGATAATACCTCTGTTCTTTTGACTAGAAGTGGCTATGTTGCAACTGATATTTTTTTCTTGGCTCTTTATCTTGAAGGCTACAGACTTCCCTTTAAATATCTCAATAATATGATACTAAAACAGTTGTACGTGATAGACACATGCACATTAAATTATTTTTATAAATATTTTGTACAGGATATCCATGGTTATCTTGGCAGCAGTTTTAACTACAAACACTATAGCACTGTAGTACCTGGCCAGGCCTAGCAATTTGGCCCAGATCCCAAGTCTTCCTTATTTATTTAGTGGAAGAATGAACAGTAGTGCTACAGAAAGACTGGTGCAATGAAAAGAGAGTTAACCTTGGCGTCAGGAAGACCTTGGCTCAAGTCTTGCCTCAGTTGTACACTGGCTGTGTGATGTCAGCAGCATTTCTTAACCTCTTAGTCTCCCCGGCAATCGTATAAGATGCAGAGAAAGTGCTGATTTGATTTGATAGAGGGAGTTCCTCACCAGGAGCCCCCCAAGTAGATAAAATCACAGGTCTGGTTTTATATATGTGTATTCACATATGTATCATATTTGTGTATGCTCATGTATCTCATATATGTATATGTATGTGTTTGTGTCCATGTATATATCTACCTAAGGGCAAGGAGAGGTTGGAGCATATTTTACTGAGATGAAGAGAATAGTGAGAAGAGAGAGTGGACAAAGACAGAGACAGAGACAGAGAAAAGAGAGGAGGGAGGAGAAAGAGAGACTATAGGAGAAAGAATTTAGAATAGAAGGAGGGGGAAGGAGATAGAAGGGAGAGGGGAAAAGGGAAAAAAGAAAACACAGGGGAGAGACAGAGAGAGAGAAAGACAGAAAAAGAGAGAGAGAGAGAACTTTTCTTCAGACCTTTTCCAGAAAAAATTCTATTGAGTTAGAAAGAGAAATTCCATTTAAAATCACCTTACACAATATAAAATACTTAGGAATCTATCTGCCAAGACAAAACAACTACAAAACACTTTCCACACAATTAAATCTAGATCTAAACAATTGGAAAAACATTAATTGTTCATGGGTAGGATGAGCTAACATAATAAAAATGACCATTCTACCCAAATTAATTTACTTATTTAGTGCCATACCTATCAAACTACCAAAAAACTTTTTTTGCTGAATTAGAAAAACTATAACAAAGTTCATTTGGAAGAACAAAAGATCAAGAATATCAAAGGAAATAATGAAAAAAATGTGAAGGAAGGTGGCCTAACTACCAAATCTTAAACTATACTATAAAGCATTGGTCATCAAAACAATATGATAGGGGGCAGCTGGGTAGATCAGTGGAGTGAGAGTCAGGCCTAGAGACAGGAGGTCCTAGGTTCAAACCCGGTCTTAGCCACTTCCCAGCTGTGTGACCCTGGGCAAGTCACTTGACCCCCATTGCCCACCCTTACCACTCTGCCATCAATGAGATAATACACCGAAATACAAGGGTTTAAAAAAAAAACAATATGATACTGGCTAAGAGACAGAAGGGAGGATGAGTGGAATAGATTTGGGGTAAGTGACCTCAGCAAGACAGTCTATGATAAACCCAAAGAGCTCAGCTTTTGGGACAAAAATACACTATTTGACAAAAACTGCTGGGAAAATTGGAAAACCGTATGGGAGAGGTTGGGCCTAGATCAACATCTCACACCTTACACCAAGATAAATTCAGAATGAGTGAATGACTTGAATATAAAGGAAGAAACTATAAGTAAATTAGGTGAAAACCAAATAGTATATTTGTCAGATCTTTTGGAAAGGAAAGAGTTTAAAACCAAGCAAGAGTTAGAAAAAAATTACAAAATGTAAAATAAAACTTTTCAATTACATTAAATTAAAAAGGTTTTGTACAAACAAAACCAATGCAACCAAAATTAGAAGGGAAGCAACAAATTGGGAAAAAATCTTTATAACAAAAACCTCTGACAAAGGTCTAATTACTCAAATATTATTATAAGGAGCTAAATCAATTGTACAAAAAAATCAAGCCATTTCCCAATCGATAAATGGGCAAGGGATATGTATAGGCAATTTTCAAATAAAGAAATCAAAACTATCATTAAACACATGAAAAAGTGTTCTAAATCTCTTATAATTAGAGAAATGCAAATCAAAACAACTCTGAGATACCACCTCACACCTAGCAGACTGGCTAACATGACAGCAAAGGAAAGTAATAAATGTTGGAGGGACTATGGCAATATTGGGGCATTAATACATTGCTGGTGGAGTTGTGAATTGGTCCAACCATTCTGGATGGCAATTTGGAACTATGCCCAAAGGGCTTTAAAAGACGATCTGCCCTTTGATCCAGCCATACCACTGTTGGGTCCATACCCCAAAGAGATCATAGGGAAAAAGATTTGTACAAAATTATTTATAGATGCACTCTTTGTGGTGGCAAAAAATTGGAAAATGAGGGGATGCCCTTTGATTGGGGAATGGCTGAACAAATTGTGGTATCTGTTGGTGATGGGATACTATTGTGCTAAAAGGAATAATGAACTAGAGGAATTCCAAGTGAACTGGAAAGACCTCCAGGAATTGAGGCAGAGTGAAAGGAGCAGAACCAGGAAAATATTATACACAGAGGCTGATACACCGTGGCACAATTGAATGTAATGGACTTCTCTACTAGCAGCAATGCAATGATCCAGAATAATTCTGAGGGATTTATGAAAAAGAACACTATCCACATACAGAGGAAGAACTGTGGGAGTAGGAACACAGAAGAAAAACAACTGCTTGAACACATGGGTTGATGGGGACATGATTGGGGATGATAGACTCTAAACAACCATCCCAGTGCAACTATCAATAATATGGAGTTAAGTCTTGATCAATATTACATGTAAAACCTAGTGGAATTGTGCATCAGCTACAGGGAGGGGAGGGCAGTGAGTTTGGTTGGGGGAGGGAAAGAACATGAATAATGTAACCATTGAAAATATTCTAAAAAATAAAAGAGATTGAAAGGGAAAAAAAAGAAAAATAAAAAATTCTATCAAACTATGCTTCCTCCATCTTGAATATATTTTGTAATCCAAATGTGAAGCTTTACATTTATTTCAGTTGAATTCTTTTCTTAATAGATTTAGCCCAAACCTCTAGCCCACTGGTGCCGAACTAAAATTGAAACAGGGCTCTCTCTCTAAATCTCACAAAAGGAGCCCTTGAAACTGCATAAATTGACTTAGAATTGACTAACCAGAGCCTAGTGGTCAAGAGCGAGATTCCCATAAAAGAAAAAAAGCGAATCCTCACCTCTCTTTTGGATGGGAGTTCAGATACAAACTCTGGTACTTTTCCTTCCTTGTTTGCTCTTTCCTAACTTCTTGCTGACAATATCTCTATTCTCTTAACTAGAAGTGACTATTTTCTAGCTGATTTTGTGTGTATGTGTCAGGCGGAGGGCAAGAGGACTCATCTTAAATGCTACAGACTTCCCTTTACATATCTCAGTAATGTGATACTGAAACAGTTGTACATGATCAATACATGTTCATTAAATTTGAGAGACATGGTTTATCCAAGTCATTGATAAAAATGTTGAACAATATTGGATCAAGCACAGATCCCTGGGGCATTCCACTAGACACCATTGTCATGTAGATCTTGAACCATTAACAATGACTATTTGAGTACAGCCATCCAACCAGTTCTGAATCCTTCTGATTGTTTGGTTGTCTCATCCATCTCTTTCCATATTCTCCATGAGAAAGGCATAAGATGGGGCCAGCTAGGCGGCTTAGTGAATAGAGAGCCATGCCTGGGGACTGGAGGTCTTGAGTTCAAATCTAACCTTAGACTCTCCCTAGCTCTGGGACCCTGGGCAAGTCACAATTCCAATTGCCTAGCTCTCACTGCAATTTTGCCTTGGAACCAATACTTAGCATCAATTCCAAGATAGAAGGTAAAGATTTTAAAAGAAAAAAAAAAAGAATGGTATGAGATACCCTATCAAAACTTTAGTAAGATCTAGATAAACAATATCCATAGGATTTCCCTCATCTAATAGTTTAGGATTTCTTAAAAAAAAAAAAGTGGGTGAGGGGAGGGAAAGGAGGTTAATCTGTCATGATGTATTTGTTCCTGATAAAGCCATGTTATAAGGAATTTCTGGGACAAGGTGGAAATCATCTTGAGTGATAAGTTAATTGGTTGAGACCTCGGAATGTACCCAGGTGGTGTGAGCTAGGACCAAAAGGCAGTTGGACCCACCCCTATAAATACCCAGGATACACGGCACACAGGGACTCCGTTTTGAGTATTGCTGGGTGGAGGGTGGATCTGGGAGTGTGGGGAGGCCCATACCTACAATCTAGCATCCTCGTTGAGAGCTTTAGGAAACTATCATACCTACAATCAATAGAGTTATGAGAGAGCAGTATTATTGACATCAAGAAGAACATCAATAGCCCTCCCTATGCTTTGGCTTGGCTCCAGTCAAGTCAAGCCAGAGTTAGTGAGAGGGTGAAGAATCTCCAGCCTATATTTGATCCAACAACATCTATAGTTTCTGATCATCTCCTTGGATTAATTAGCAATAGCATCCCCCAAAACTCTTCCCTTTCCCCTGTTCCTAACCCCTTGTTGAGCAAGAATTAAATACGGTTGTTTAGGTTCAAGTCAAAGTTTGGAGTACCTTTCCTGATTGGTGAAACATCTAAAGCCATTAGGAAGGGGAATTTATTCATGCAGTCAGTCTCATAGCGTTATCCAACCAGCATACTAGTATTAGCCCATATCAACATCAGAACCAATCCCAGGCTAAGGAACTAGAGAAGTTGATAACACACACAACTCCTCATTGGTTACTTGCTTCGGCAACTGTTAAAGGAGACAGCTTGACAGACTCAGTCCAGTAGAGCCTGTCAGGCTGGGAGAGACATAGCCCTTCTATTATTAATACTACATAGAGATCCCAGTGTGGGTGTGTGCTTCTCTTTTCCCTTTTTTAACAGGCCCTCGAACTCTTTGGTATCATTGCTTCCCTTTCAAGATTTTCAACAACTGTTTGTATAATGATGCATTCTAAAAATTTCCCAGGACTCAGACACATTCCCTGGTATAGAGTTTGTAGACTTTATTCTAGTCTCTTTTTTGGAGATGAAGATATGTGCCCTTCAATCTTGTGGCATCTTTTCCCTTTTCCCCATGTAAATGGGGTAAATTAAATACTGGGTTTAGAGAAGGGGAGAAGGAGGAATGTTTGGGTGAAGAGGAATGAAGGAGGAGTGAAGGGTGGTTGCTTGACACACAGTTACACACTAGAAATCTCACCAAACATACAAATACAGGACTTGGGAATGGATGATGACAGTTGGGAAGCAATGCCACTTCAGACCAACTCAGCCAGAGTTTTCCTATTAAATGACAATGAGCCCTTTTGGGTTGTGGAATGAAACAGGAGGAAGTTATAAAAACGCAGTTTAATAGGTAATTTAAGGGTAAAATATGTGGGGAAAGGTCACCCTAAAACTAGGTATCTAAGGACAAAACTCAGGGACTGGGAGATGGGTCAGGATCTACACTATTCTAACCCAGGCTGCCTGGATTAGCCTAAAAGGCTAGAAGGTAAATGGGTGTCTCACAACTTGAGTTCACTTCTGTTCCAGCGATGATCCAGCACAGGTCCTCAGCAAAATTAATCCAAAGGTAAAGACAAGGAGCTTGAATCAGCCTGGAATGTCCATCACCCAAGTCTGATCCTCCTGCTCAACTTGAATTTCCCACAGGCAGGTGTTTCTTCTGGGAGACAAATCCATTCTCCAAGGCTCTCCACTAGAGGCAGTTTACCAGCGTCCAACTGCTCTCAGCCATAACAGAGTCTCTCAGGAATCACATCCTTCCTTACCACTATTCCATCATTGGAACCTTTAGGTCTTCTCTGATAGCCTGGGTGCTAATTTCACTAAATTTCTAAACTCTTGGTTTTCCTCATAACACCCATCATCCTTTTTTTTTTTAACCCTTACCTTCTGCCTTAGAATCAATACTGTGTATTGGTTCCAAGGCAGAAGAGCGGTAAGGGCTAGGCAATGGGGGTTAAGTGACTTACTCAGGTTGCACAGCTCAGAAGTATCTAAAGCTAGATTTCAACCTAGAACCTTCCAACTCCAGGGTTGGTGCTCAATTCCATTGTGTTACCCAGCTGCCTTGCCATCATCTTTAAAATGTCACTGAGTGGAGCTCAGGAAAGAAAAATTCTAATTCTTTCAGTACCCAAGGATGGGTTTTTTGCAAAGAGGGTAGGGGACTATTGGTAACAGAACAACGTATACCATTATGTTGGTTAGTTTTTTTAATTGATTTCTTCGTCGCTTATGTTCTTTGTTGAAAGGGATGGCTCTTTGTGTTGTGTAGTGGATGACTTTATTTAGAAATGAAGGTCTATGGGAAAGGAAGGAATTTAAGACCAAGCAGGAGATAGAGAACACTAAAAAATGTAAAATGAATAATTTTGATTATATTAAATTAAAAGGTTTCTGTACAAAAAAAACCAGTGCAACCAAAATTAGAAGGGAAGCAACAAATTGGGGAAAAAATTTTATAACAAAAACCTCTGACAAAGGTCTCATTTCTCAAATTCACAAGGAGCTAAGTCATTTGTACAAAAAAATCAAGCCATCCCCCAATTGATAAATGATCAAAGGACATGAATAGGCAGTTTTAAGATAAAGAAATCAAAACTATCAATAGTCACATAAAAAGTGTTCTAAATCTCTCATAACTAGAGAAATTCAAATCAAAACAACACTGAGGTACTACCTCACACCCAGAAGATTGGCCAATGTGACAGTAAAGGAAAATAATAAATGTTGGAGAGGTTGTGGCAAAATTGGGACACTAATGTATTGATGGTGGAATTGCAAATGAATCCAGCCATTCTGGAAGGCAATTTGGAATTATGTGCAAAGGGCTTTAAAAGAATGCATACCCTTTGATCCAGCAATACCACTGCTGAGTTTGTACCCCAAAGAGATAATAAGGAAAAATACTTGTACAAAAATATTCATAGCCACGCTCTTCGTAGTGGCAAAAAATTGGAAAATGAGGTGTCCCTCGATTGGGGAATGGCTGAACAAATTGTGGTACATGATGGTGATGGAATACTATTGTGCTGCAAGTAATGATGATCTGGAAGCTTTCCATATGAACTGGGAGAACCTCAATGAACTGATGCAGAGTGGAATGAGCAGAACCAGGAGAACATAGTACACAGAAAGTGAAACATTGTGGAACAATTCAATGTAATGAACTTTGCTACTAGTACCAGGACACTCCTGAAGGACTTATGGGAAAGAATACTCTCCACATTGAGAGAAAGAACTTTGAGAGTAAAAATGTAAAAGCAAAACATGTGACATCACTTATCACATGTATATATAGGTATGTGATTTGAGATTTAGGCCTTTAAAAAAAATCTCTTGATAGCAAAAATGAATAATATGGAAATAGGTATCAAGTAACATTTGTCCCTAAGAAAGTACAAGCTCTTAAAAATTCCATCTCCTAATCTATCAAATAAGGACTTGCATTTTTAAAGTAATTTTTCCCCCAAAATGCTTTTAATATCAGTGTGACACCTCCCCCGACTCGCTTCCTTAAACCTCTCTTGCCTAATGGAGGAAAAATTTTTTTTTCTAAATAAGTTAAATTACTGCTTGTGAACTCTATCTAACTTCTGCTTTCAGAGATTAGTCTCATTAATTCTATCTCTTTCAGGCTTAAATAATTAATGTTAATATTAATTAAAGTGCTTTGAAGTAATAGTAATAGGTGGCATTATAGAGTTCCTTTTTTTCTTTTTTAAAGCCCTTATCTTCTGTTGTAGTATTTATTCTAAGAATAGCAAGGAGGTAAATGATTTGCCCGGGGTCATAGGACTAAGAAATGTTCAAGGCTAGATTTGAACTCAGGTCCTCCCAACTTCAGGCTTGGCATTCTATCTGCTGTGCTACCTATATGCCCCTGTTTGTAGAGTTCCTTGAGCTTTGCAAGAGGGACAGCCTGAGGCAGCGAAGTAGCGTAGTAGATCGAGTGCTGGACCTGCAGTTCAAAAGATCTGAGTTCAAATCTAGGTGCAGTCACTTATTTGCTGTGTAGCCATGGGCAAGTCACTTTACCTCTGTTTGTTTCAGCTTCCTCAGCCACAACATTGTGATAATAATAGCATCTACTTCTCAATTGTTGTAAGGATCAAATGAGATAATAACTTTACAATACATAGCCCATAGTAGCTGCTATATGAATACAGAAGTAGTAGTAGTTGTAATAGTGGTGGTAGTGGTGGTGGTAGAGACAGAGATGGCTTGATCTGGGTTCAAGTCCTATCTCTGGCATATACTGACTGTGTGACTGAACGGAGGTGACTTAGTCTTTCATTGGGTAGTGGCTTCAGTGGCCCAGCTCTCTAAGACGATACATTATAGATGAGGATGCATATGCCATTAAAATCAAAACTCTGGACACTGCCACCCCCCAGATTATAGCCTCCCCCATCCCCAATCAAGGGAAAAAAATAAAGGCTTGCAGACATTTTACCCAATCATTAAAAAAAAACCTGTGTGGTGAGTACTAATAATACAATTGTGCTCAATTTACAAGTCAGGAAACTGAGCATAGGAAAAGTTATGTGACTTGCCCAGAGTCACACAGTTAATAAGAATTAGAGGTCATTATTAGAAACTGTTTTTTAAAAAAACAAAACAAAACAAAACAAAAACCTTTACCTTCCATCTTAGGATCTATACTCTCTATTGGTTCTAAGGCAGAAGAGCAGTAAGGGCTAGGTCAGTGATGGGCAAACTTTTTAAAGAGGGAGCCAAAGGAAAAGAAATGCTCATCTGTCAGTCTGTTTCTAAGGCAACTCTTTCGAAATTTCGTTGCATTGTATCCTACTCATGTCAGATTAGGAATAATGTCACATGGCCAGATAGAACATTTCAGGGGCTGTATATGGCCCACTGGCCGTAGTTTGCCCATCACTGGACTAAGCAATGGGAGTTAAGTGATTTGCCCAGGGTCACAGAGCTGGGAAGTGTCTGAGGTCAAATTTGAACCCAGGACCTCCCATCTCTATCCCTGGCTCTTAATCCACTGAGCCACCCAGCTGCCCCTGAAACCATGTCTTCTTGATTCCAAATCTAGAATCCTATAACCAAAAATTCTTAGCATGGGTTCAGTTCGCTGGTTTTTTTAAAAAAAATTTTTGATAACTGTATTTCAATATAATTGTCCTTTTTTGTAATATTATACATTTCAAACATTTTACATTATTGTACATGTAAAATCTTTATCAGATTGCTTACCATTTCAGGGAAGGGGGAGATTGGGAGGGAATTTGGAACTCCAAATATAAAGGGAAGAATGTTAAGAAATTGTTTTCATATGTAATTGGGGAAAAATAAAATATTATTTAAAAAAATATTATGTATTTCATATGCTTCACCAGACTGCCAAAGAGGTCCATGCTGCCAAAAAGGCCAAGAATCTTGCAATGTACACACTTTCCCATGCTTTTTCTCATACCCTTTGTAGGACACTGCCAACAACAGCCCCACCTCCCTTCCTTTTTCTTTCATTGATGTTGATTATACATGGTAGCATTTGCATTTTTAAAAAAATATGTTATTTTAAACCTTTACCTTCTGTCTTAGAATTGATACTAAATATTGGTTCCAAGGCAGAAGAGGAGTAAGGACTAGGCAATGGAGGTGAAGTGACTTGCCCAGGATCACACATCGCGGAAGTGTCTGAGGCCACATTTGAACCCAGGACATCCCATCTCTAGGCTTGGCTCTCAATCCACTGAGCCACCCAGCTGCCTCTCTGACAATGGAGAATCCCTTTATATGGCCCATATCCTTTCAATGGAAACTTACGGGATTACTTTTATGTCCTCTTTCCCATGGAGGATATAGTCGATGACTTTATAAAAGTTGATTTCCTAGACAAAGGAGAGAAAAAATATACATGAACAGCCCTGAGCTCCAGCATCACTTTTAAACAGACAGGAACTACCGTCTGACCATAGAACTGGTCTTGTTCTTTGTTATTTAATCTGGTTTTCAGAAAATAAGTAGTCCTGGGGGGAAATTTCGATGAAAGGTAGGCATGGCAAAACAAAGCATCAACTTTGGACCATGGATCTACCAAGCCGGCTCATGGGAGAGTAGCAAGTGAGCCGAAGACATGATAGCTGTCAAAGGGAGTCAGGCCAAAAAGGATGGAAGGTGTACTCACTTTCAGGGTGAGACAGGGGATTACTGAGAGTGGGAGAGGTAGAAGAAAATAACAATAATAATAGCTTACATTTACAGAGTACCTACTATGTGCCAGGCATTGTGCTAAGCCTGCTATAATTATTATCTCACTTCATCTTCATGGCAATTCTCAAAGCTAGGTGTAATTGTCCCCATTTTAAAGATGAGGAAACAGGCAAACAGATAAGTGATTTGTCCAGGGTCACACAGTTAATGATAGGTGTGTGAGGTTAGATTTGATCTCAGGTATTTGTGACTCCAAGGAAAAAATGAAAATTCTTGTTGGGAGACTAGAGAAATGGTTACGCCTTTTTTTTGTTTTGTTTTGTTTTGTTTTGTTTTTTTGCTACTGGAAAAATGGTGTCCCATTGCCACTCCTCAGGATCAGACTTTCATGGACATCTTGAACTGAATGTACTATTCGCATCTCAGATCCAACACTTCCAAAACTGAGCTCATTCTCTTTTCCACTCAAATAACTGCCTGCTTATGAACTTCTCTGTTACTCTCACAGGTACCACCAACTTACTGAGACCTTCTATATCCTCAAAGTTATGCTGTACTCCTCACTCTCATCTTACATCTGTTGCCAAGTCCTATTCCTTCTACCTCTTCCATCTCTAGTCGAAACCTCTTCTTTCCACTCATATAATCTATAATATCTCTAACCCTATTCAGGAACTCATCACCTCTTGCTGGGAGTATAGCACTAATCTCATTTATTTCCAGTCTTCGGGTCTCTTCCCATTCCAGTTTGTCTTCCACTCAGCTGCTAAGGTCATTTTTCTAAGGCGTAGGTCTGACCATGCCATCCTCCTCAGTCCCCTCAAGAAGCACAGAATTATATATCTAGAGTTAGAAAGGACCTCAAAGCCTTTTGGTTATCTAGCCCACCCCCTTCATTTATAAGTAAGAAAACTGAGTTCTAGGAATGTTAAGTAACTTGTCCAGTGTCACCTACATAATAAGTGTCAGAAGTGAGATTTGAACCTACATCCTTTGAAATGCATGGGCAGCTCTTTAGAAATATTGAATGAGGGACAGCTAGGTGGCTCAGTGGAAAGAGAGCCAGGCCTGGGGAAGGGAGGTTCTGGGTTCAAATCTGGTCTCAGACATTTCCTAATTTTATGACCTTGGGCAAGCCATTTAACCACAAACGCTTCATCCTTACTGCTCATCTGCCTTGGACCTAATTCTTAGTCTAGATTCTAAGGCATAAAGTAAGGGTTAAAAAAAAAAGAAAAGAAATGTGTTGAATGATTGTAATGATGATCAACTGTGAAAAATTTAACTACACTGATCAAGACAATGATCCAAGACAGTTCCAAAGGACCATGATGAAAAATGCTATCTACTTCCAGAGAGAAAACCAATGAACTACGAGTACCGATGGAAGTATATTTTTTTAACTTTATTTTTCTTGGTTTGTGTGTGTTTTCTTTTGTAACATGACTAATATGGAAATGTCTTACCTGACTTCACATGTATAATTGATATCATATTTGCTTGCCTTTTCAAGGGGTGAGGAAAGAGCAAGAGGGAAAGAAAGAATTTGGAACTCAAAAAATTTTAAATTAATGTTAAGGAGTCAGTGAGCTAGGTGGCTTAGTGGATAAAGAGCCAAGTCTGAAGATGGGAGATCTTGGGTTCAAATCTAACCTCATACATGTCCTAGCTCCCTGGGTAAGTCACTTAACTCCCATTGCCAGGCCTTTACTACTCTTCTGCCTTGGAACCAATACACAGTATTGACTCTAAGACAGAAGTTAGGTGTTTTAAAAAAAGAACATTAAAACTGTTTTATACATAATTGGGAAATATTTAATGAAATAAAAATTTTAAATGTATTTTTTAATTTTTTATTATTATTTTTATAACCCTTACCTTCTGCCTTAGAACCAATACTGTGTCTTGGTTCTAAGACAGAAGAGTGGTAAGGGCTGGGCAATGGGGGTTAAGTGACTTGCCCAGAGTCACACAGCTAGAAAGTGTCTGAGGCCAGATTTGAACCCAGGACCTCCCATATTTAGGCCTGGCTTACAATCCACTGAGCTACCTAGCTTCCCCATAAAAAGTATTTTTAAAAAGAAATATACTGAAGAGATGAATATTTGAAAGCCTAGGGGGTGGAGAGACCTGCCTTGGACATCTTTAGAGGCTCAGAGAATAATGTTCCTAGAGCCACACCATTTCTCCTCCATGACGGAATGCTCATTCCCTAGGACATTTGACTTGTCCTCTGTGGGAAGACTTTTGGGGGAACTAGCAAAGATATTAAGGTAACCAATAGTTCCTTCTCTCTGAGACTCAAGGATCCTTACTCTTTACAGAAATGCTGGCAAAACTTCTAACTGGGTTTGGAACCTGTCAGTGTTTGAGCAAACAGAAGTTGCTTTCATAGAAGACAAGGAGAGCAGTGTGCCAAATGTAAACATTGCTCCTGGTCAGGAGCTCAGCAGTTTTACACAGTTATTAGGCCAAGGTTCCACCCTAATTAGACATGCAGAAATAACTTGGGATTTTAAAGTTGTCAGAAGAGTCAATGAGCACCTCTGTTAACTGTCAAAAGAGACTAGTTTACAACACAAGTGACTGTCTAAATCAGCCACAAATACAGTTCATGACAAACTTCCTTACATAGAAATATACTCTCTTAAAAATAAGATGCAATTGGAGAGCATATTTCAGGACCAGAGAAGGAAAGGAGGGAATGGCTATAACTGCTATTTAGGAGCCCTCAAGCAATGCTGCCTATAAAATACAGTACTAGATATGAGATGAAGTCCGATAAAACCTGTGCCCTCAAGAAGCTTACAATCTGAAGGAGAGCACAAAATATTGCACAAATGCTGTAAGGTACATTGGACAAAGATTACAAAGAAAAATTCATGAACTACTAGGAGAGATATGAGCTAAAAAAGAGTATTTCCAATGTGGGGTGAGAAGAGAGGGTTCAGAATATCTAATTGGTTAGGTTCCATCTGGTCTTGTAATTTACAACTGAGTTGAGAGAGATTTTTAAATTTTTAACTTAAGAAATAGAATAATGTTCCCAATCAACAAATGGGCAAGGGATTTGAATAGGCAGTTCTCAGATGAAGAAATCAAAACTATCAATAATCGCATGAAAAAGTGTTCGAAATCCCCCCCCAATTAGAGAAATGCAAATCAAAACAACTCTGAAGTACCTCCTCACACCTAGCAGACTGGACAATATGACAGCAAAGAAAGGAGGGGATGTGGCAAAATTGGGACACTAATGCATTGCTGTTGGAGTTGTGAATTGATCCAACCATTCTGGAAGGAAATTTGGAATTATATGCAAAGGGTGTTAAAAGACTGTCTGCCTTTTGATCCAGCCATATCACTGCTGAGTTTGTACCCCAAAGAGATAATAAGGAAAAAGATTTGTACAAAAATATTTATAGCCGCACTCTTTGTGGTGGCAAAAAAATTGGAAAATGAGGAGGTGCCCTTCGATTGGGGAATGGCTGAACAAATTGTAGTATAAGATGGTGATGGAATACTATTGTGCTGAAAGGAAAAATGAACTGGAAGATTTCTATGTGAACTAGAATGACCTCTAGGAATTGATGCAGAGCAAAAGGAGCAGAACCAGGAGAACCTTATACACAGAGACGGATACACTGTGGCACAATCAAATATTATGGACTTCCCTATTAGAAGCAATGCGATGACCTAGAACAATCCAGAGGAACTTATGGAGAAAGAATGCTATCCACATCCAGAGGAAGAACTGTGGGAGCAGAAACACAGAAGAAAAACAACTGCTTGATCACATGGTTTGATGAGGATATGATTGGGGATGTAGACTCCAAACAATCACTCTATTGCAAATAGTAATAATATGGAAATATGTCTTGATCAATGACACATGTAAGACCCAGTGGAACTGACTGCAGAAGTGGGGAGTGAGGAGAGAAGGGAAAGAACATGAATCATGTAACCATGGAAAAATATTCTTAATTAATAAATTAATTAAAAAATGTAAGATATCACTCTATCTTTATCAGTAAAATGAAGGAGTTGCAAATATGAATAATATGTAAATAGGTTTTGAACAACAATACATGTTTAACCTAGTAGAATTGCTTGTCAGCTCCAGGAGGAGGGAGAGAAGAGGGGTAGGAAAAATCATGAATTATGTAACCATGGAAAAATATTCTTAATTAATAAATTATTTTTAAAAAAGAAATAGAATAATGAAAAGAGCACTGGGGCTGGGGGCAGAACCCTCCACAAGAAAGCCCAGCTGTATCATATTCTAAAGGGAGGATCTTCGCTAAGTCACTGCCTTCCTCTGATTCAGTTTTTTTTATCAGTAAAATGAAGGAGTTGGAAAATACGATTTTTAGGTACCTTTCATCTCTAAATTCTATGATCTCGAATGAGGGAAAGAGATCAGGAAGAAAGAGAAGAGAAGGGGAATAGAAGGTATAAAGAGTCAGTTTGAGAACAGGCCCATTTGGTCATACTTGAGGGATGAAAAGCAAACTGCCTTCTCATCATGACTAGCAGTCAAAGAATCCCAGTGTGTTAGAGCTGGAAGGAATATTTAGTGCAATCCTACACATAAACACACACACACACACACACACACGAGAGAATATTTAATCCAATTGTACACACCCATATACACTATACACATCAGAAAACATTGAGTCTAGTCCTACAACATACACAGTCACGCACACATACACATAGTCACACACGGTGTCTCACAGCACCCCTACTCCCCACTGTTTCCTCCTCTCCCTTGTGGGTCATTTTGGATAAGGCTCTAACTTAAGATAGTCACAAGAACTGCCTGAAAACTAGAACTAACACTTCTAGCTCCTTGATCCTAAACAAGTCGCTTTGGTTTGTCTGTGGACAGATCCTGTAATCAAAGTCCCTCTCCCAATGTGGATTAGCAACTATTCTGCAATTTATTATTTTAGACATTTTTCAGGAGCTCTGAGAGGTGGGGTAATTTGCACAGGGTCCCACAGACACTACACTATGTGTGGGAGGAACAGCTGAAGCCCTGGTTTTCTTGATTCCTAAGCAGGTCCTCTGTCCAGTGCATTAGACACAGCTCTCTTTCCTCACTGTGAGAGGTAGATAATAGCATACTGCTTACTCACAAAGATGTAAGGAAAATTAAAAATTTCATAAGCCTCAAAATACTTCAGTGACCAGTTAATTTGCACAGATGATAAAACAGGCATAGATGGGGAAAGAGATCTGTCTAAGGACTCTCAGCTTGTTAGTGGAGCACCAGGGTTCAATTGCCTGGCTCCTGATGTCCAGGACTCTGTTTTTTCTATCCTACTGAGCCACCTCAGATATTTATAAGGTGCTGACTCCTCCAGTTAACCTAAAAAAAGAAGTCTGGTAAAGAGGGGACATGAAGGAAGATGAAAGCTATAGCTATCTCGCTTAAATCACTCTTCTGAGAACTCTGGAACTGGATTCAGAAAGGCTGGGTTTATATCTCATCTCTATCACTTACTTAACTAGTGGGACCCCGGGAAAGTCGCTTGACCTTCTTGGGTCTCAGGCTCCTCCTCTGTAAAAGTAGAAGAGTTGTATCAGGTGGTTTTGAGGTCCCTTCTAGCTCCAGAGTTATGAATCTTTGTAATCTAATCATGGCTTAACCTCTGTCTGCTCCCAGGCAAGACTGCAACCTAATCTATAGGTTAGCTGCTGACTCAGGCCATTACAGTATGTAGTTCTGTTGTTCCAGGGCACCTGAGCTGACCCATGGAATAAATGTATCGGTGTAATAAGAGGCCAGATGATAAGGTTTCTAAAGATAACATAGTCAACTAGAAAGAACTGATGTCACAGCTTTGCCTCAGACTCACTATGTGAACAACAAATCACTCAGTTTCAGTTTCCAGATTTGTAAAATGGAGATACTGTTTGATTCCCTATTCCATAGAGGAAATATTGATTCTTCCCCCACCATATCTTACATCTGATCCCTTCTTTCCATCCACACACTGCCCTGACCCAAGCCTCCTAATTGGGCTCTTTGCTGCTAAGTTCCTAACCCTCTCCAGTTCATCTTCCCCCTCAGAGTTGCCAATTGACAAAAGCATATGCTACTACTTTGTTCTAGAAGCTCTAGTGGGTCCCTCTTCCCTCTAGAATGTAATTCAAGCTCCACTGTTTGACAGAAAAGTCCTTCACAATCTACCTCTAGCCCATCTCTCTAGGCTTACTGTATATCACTTTCCTTTATGAACACTACACTCCAAACAAACCGACCATCTCCCATCTCTGTACCTCTGAACAGACCAGTTTTATGCCTGGAACACATTCCTTCCTTACCTCCACTTCTTAGAATTCCTATTTTTCCTTCAAAGCTGAGAGTAAATACTATCTCCTACATGATATCATCAGTTGTTCATGCCTTCCTTCCCTCAAATATTTTGTATTTATTACAGATTTACTTACATATGTACATGCCCCCTCTTCAGATAGAATGTCAGCTCTGGGAGGGCAGAGATTGTTTCATTTTTATTTTTGTAGCTCCAGAATCTAGCTGAGTGCTTACCTGGCACATAGTAGGCACCTTATACGTGCTTGTCAAACGAATAAGGTTGGAATGAGATAATATGTGTCAAGTATGAGGCATGGCTATGTGAACGTGAGCTTCTTTACCAGGACAAAGGGCATTTTGAAAACTTCAGTGACTTACCCTTCCATCTGGTGTCCTGGGTCCTGAGTAGGGTGGAGCTTCTCCCATCAACACTGGCCAGACGTCAAAAAATTCCTAGGAAAAAAAAGTCATAACGATAGCATTAAGAGGGACTTAAAAAACATACCAAGGCAAAAAGGAGGTTATGAAAGAAGAGGCAGTTGTAGTCTTATATTATTTGTTTGTAGATGATTTTCCCTTCTGAGCTATGTATTTTTCTAAAGAGCAAGGAGAGTATCTTGCTCATAGGTTTAGGGTTGGAAGAGACCTTAAAAGATTTGCCTGATTTTCTACCTTAGGAGGAGAAAACCACCATTATATACATGACCGGTCTAAGACCTTAAGAGGATTCCACCTGAGGCCATACTCTAGGAATGTTGATAATATATCCTACCTCATTTCTCAGTTATTAATAGACTCCTACAGTGTCATATCTAGCACCATCCTAGTGACTCTGAATCCCTAGCCTTCATCACTCAAGTCCTTCTTCCTTCCTCATTGTCTGATCTCATTCCCATACACTTAACTCAATCCCTCCCCCTCCTACTCCTACTAATGTTCCCCTTTACAGCTATCCACCCCTTCCACTGTGTTCTCTGGAATACCTACTCCATAAGCAACAAGTTTGCTTTCATTTTTAAATCTTCCTTTTCCTCTCCTTCAGTCTTCTGACTCCCAAATGAGACCTAGGTCCTTCCTGATGATGTAGTCTCATGCTCATTTTTTTCTAGCACCAGATCTTTCACTTTCATTCATTCCCTCAACTCACTGGTGGAAATAGAGGTGTTGGAATACTACTTGCTCTCCACTGCCAATTCTAAGTTTTCCCTCTGCCACTATCACTCAGTGCCCTCTCTTCCTTAGAGGTTCGGTTCATATCTACTACCCTATCAAATTTCTAGTAGCTGTTATCTACCAGCCTCTAGGTAATTCCCTCTTCTTTCCCCAGTGGATTAAACACTTCATTTACAGTTTTTCTCTCCTTCTCCTCTCCTGTCCTCATACTAAAAGTCTTCAATATACATATTGATATCCTCTCAAACCTTTTAATTTCATTTGATTTGCTACTCCATCCTACTCAGTTATATACAAATATATTTATATCCACGATCTTGTCACCTACCACAAATGTACCACTTCCATGTTCATTAATTCAGAAATTTCATTATCTGATCACAATCTATGGTCATTTCATCTTTTCCTTTTCCTTAAAATACCAAACCTTCTTTTTATGTAGTCACTGTGACTTCTAGTCTCTCCACTCCACAGTTTTTTCCCAGACTGTCAACCTCACACTCTCCTCCCTTTCCTGTCTGAATCTGTTGGTTAACCAGTTTAATTCACATATACCAAAATTTGTTTAGCCATTCCCAACTAGTAGATTTCCTTCCTTCCTTCCTTCCTTCCTTCCTTCCTTCCTTCCTTCCTTCCTTTCCTTTTTTCCTTTCTTTCTTTCTTTCTTT
>NC_058131.1:392804775-392844285 GCF_016433145.1 Gracilinanus agilis | reverse complement strand
TTTCTTTCTTTCTTTCTTTTTCTTCCTTCTTCCTTTCTCTTTCTTTCCTACCACAAAAGTACTGCTACAAATATTTTAGTTCATCTTCCCCCAGTTTTTTTTTTGTTCTTTTATCACCTTCATGTGTATCCATCAATAGGAAAAAGACCTCAAAAGGATCTATGGGATCATCTAGTCTAACAACTTCATAATTATGATTGAGGAACCTGAAGTCCAAAGGAATTAGGTGACTAGCCTTTTAGGTGACTTGTTGGTCACATGGGTGGGTAGGGGTAGAGCCTGGATTTTAATTCAGGTACTTCAACTCTTAAGCCAGTATTCATATGACCAATAGTGGCGAAAGGAATAAAGAATATTAATTTACGGATATCTTAATGGCTTTTTTTACATAATTCCCAATCTACTCTTTCAATTTATAGATGAATAATTTGAGACATGGAGAGGGAAAATGATTTGTCCAAAGCTAGACAGGTAATACAATGGATAGCCAAAATTTGAAGTCAAACCTTCTGATTCCAAATTCATTGTTTGTAGACTCGTAGAATTATAGATTTAGATCTGTAAAGGACCCTAGAGATTATATTTCTTCCTATAATATTAGCTCCTAACCCAGATGGCACCTTATACATAAGAAATGCTACATAAAAGAACCGAATTAAATTGAATGACCAAATCAAAGGAATACCTTGGAATATAGAAAAGTGAGTGATAGCTTATTGTGATAAGCAAAGGCTGGAATCCCATGATAATATATCATAAACCTAAAGCTTTCTTGAGTGGTCTTAGTTCAGGGACAATCTTGAATGCCTAGAAGCTGAGTTGCTAAGAGGTTGGCTTGACCCTATCATCTTTGTCTCATTCTCTACTAATCATAGTTGTTATTTTTTCGTTACTTATTATCTCCCTCAAAGAGCACGACAGATTTCCTTTCAGGTATTGATTCCTAGGTCTACATGACCTAAATGACTGTTCACTCTTTGGATAGCCAAAAGGGAGAGTTGATAAGGTATGATTTAAAATCCACAAACAAACAATTAAGTGTATATGTCAGTTCCACTAGTGTCTTCCTCTGATGCCTCATTAGGATTCCTCTCATTCAGTTTTCTAAGATCCTATGAGCTGGGGTAGCTGGGTAGCTCAATGGATTGAGAGTTAGGCCTAGAGACGGGAGGTCCTAGATTCAAATCTGGCCTCAGACACTTCCCAGCTGTGTGACCCTGGGCAAGTCACTTGACCCCCATTGCCCACCCTTAACACTCTTCCACCTAGGAGCCAATACACAGAAGTTAAGGGTTTAAAAAAAAAGATCCTATGAGCTACTAGAAACCAAAGTAAGTAATTTTTTTTTTCCTGCAGAGCTATAAAAGTCCAGTCTCTGTTTACATATAAATTGGATAGAATTCTTACCGTCATTTGTTGGCTTCCAACAGATTCTACCAGTCAGCATCCAGGATTCTGCTGCTATACTAATCTACCATGAGAAAAGACCACAAGGGAGGGTATACCAGCCAAATACCCAATTTCTTCCAGGGAATGTGTGATATAGGAGAAAGAGCAGTGGACTTGTACTTGGGAGAGACCAATTTAAATTCTGACCCTGACACATACTAGCTGTGTGACTATACCATAAGCAAATTCTTAACCTCTTTGAGACTCAATTTTCTCATCTGAAAATAGGATTATTAATACTTGCACTACATACCTCACAGGGTAGTTGTAGGGGTGATGTTTTATGTACCAAAAAGTGCTATAAATGTCACTCAGATGAGTGTTGATGTGATTTTTAACTTCCTCCCATGGAAAGAAAATCTAAGGGAAAAGTCTGACATATCCTGTGCCTCCACAGGGTTTAGCATCATAGGGCTCAGGTCTTAAAGGGACCTTGAGAACTCCCAAGTCCTCTCATTCTTTTCATTTTAAATATGAGGGAAATGATACCCAGAGAGGGACCATGATTTGACTAGGGTTAAAGAGATAATAATATCAGAGTTGAAATGTGAACCTGGATTCTCCGACTTCAAAGCCAGGACTCTAGACCCTACTACACTGGATATCCAAAGAAACTCTAGCAGTATAGAGACCCTTTCAAACCTTGGGAGAATGGCAGCTCAAGCGATTTTGCTTAGTAGTTTCCTCTATAGAGTAAACATTCTGCTAGCTGGAGCATTCTTTTTAAAGTCATTATAAACATGTATTCCCAAAGGGTTCAGTTGTTCCCTTCGGAGTTGACGCTATTCAAATATATTCTTGGGATGTTGTTCTTCCAGAAAAGAATTTTTTAAAAGCAAGATATTGTTTTTCAGGCTTAGGCCTAGGGTTAAATTCTGCAACCATAACTCTTTGGAATAGTGATAATAAATCTTCTTCATTCAGGCACTCACTAAGTCAACAGTGGCTTTTTTTCTGAAAGAACAGCATGAAGTCTGTTGTTGAACTTTACAAATCTTTGCTAATCCTGATTTACAATTCAGCTATGTTGGTCAGGTCAGTGCCAGAGAAACATCCTACTCTGCCATTGTCTGTGTGGTCTGATCAACTTAAATATAACTTGCGTTTTTAGTGGCGTTTGTTGAGCTGCGTGCTTGGATCCCATCCCTAAGTTCTCTGAAAGAATGAAACTTCCTGAAGCTTCTGAAACTCAGTATTATATGATTAAGTTTAGAAAGATCCTTGATAGGGAAGCAAATCTAATGGGCTGTTTAGGGCAATAGAAAGAATATCGGAAGTAGAGTCAGAGGTGCTAGATTTTGTTTTTTTCTACCTGTATGACCTTCAGAGAATCATTTAATTTCTCTGAGCTTTAATTTCTTCCTCAGAAAAATTCAGAAGCTTACACTAGGCAGCCTTTAAGGTCTCCTCCAAATTTAAGTCCTTCATTTTAAAATTGCCTTGAGAGAGCCAGACCAGAAGACAGAGAGAGTAAAGAGACCCAACCTTCCTGAAGAGGGAAAAGTGGACTGGTAAAAAAAAGTCAGGTATATGACTCAGTCCATTCAGCATTTTCCAAGAACTCAAAAAGCACTATTGTGCTTTCAACTCAAGAAATTCTCTGTTATTATAGAATATCATATTACACATATGATATTATATAATTCTTTCCTGTTAAAATATGTTTCCCTTCTGGTACTGTTTCTATCTCTAAATCTCTTCCTACCTTTTCCTATATCTCTTTGCCTCCTTCTTGGCTCTCTCTCTGTCTTCTCATTTCTTATTCTCTCTCTTTTGCCTGTTTTGTTTACTTTCTCTCCTATAGTTAGCCATAACCTAGAAGTAAATTCTCCATCATTTATTGTATTTATTCTTTATGATGTTGGGTTCTCTGTCCTTCACCATTTTGCTCTTCATTTTGCCTCTCCTCTCTCTTGCTACTGCTATTTTATTGGTGATAACAAAGGTGTGTGTTTACTTTTCATTCAACCCTAGTGAGCAGAATTATGTTTTGCTGCAATCTAGCCTTTGGCTCAGTAACTTGCTAGGTGTAGATTAGTGACTTTTTTGTGGGAAATAGATGCACCACACCCTTGCTGTAAAAAGATGACCAATGTATAAGGTGCACTGTATAACCCCAATTCTTCCACACTTTCCCTGAGGCATATCAGGTGAGTATGGGAAAATTTATTCCATCAAAACCAAACTTAACCTTGACTTAAATTGTTTGCCCCATAGATTGCCTAACCTTTTGCTTGGTCATGTCCAAGAGCCCCACAGAGTATCTATCACAGTTGAGAAAGGCACGGACTGTGTAAAGGGCTTTGTGGAACTGTCTCTCGATGTCTGTAAGTTCTTCAAACACTTTGCTCCCAGACCACAAGAGTATCTAAATGAAAACAAAGAAAAAGCATTTTAGGATTAGTTATGGTAGCAGCAGTTCCTCTAGCTCCAAAAAATTAATTTGGAGCCTTCTTAGCATGACTTTAATGCAGCAATATTAATATCCAGTCAGTCAGGCAGCATTGAATAAGCACCAACTATGTGCTTGGCACTGTATTAAGTGCTTGGGTATGCAAAGAAAAACAAAAGAAAATCCCTGTTCCTGAAGAGTTCACAGTTAAATGGAACAGATAATCTATATGGTCAAGGAGTCCAGGATTAGTGGGTTTCTTTCCCAATCTCTCCTATGTAAATGCTTTAAGAATCAAGCAAACTGGGTAGAGTTCCTTCAGGTCAGTTTTCTTACCTGGCCCCGGCGAGTTTCACAGTTGTGAAGGTAGCTCAGATGGAACACCTTCATGATCAGATTTGCAAAATTAAGATACTTCGTTAGAATCTAAAATACAAACAGAGTATAAGGAGGATGAGAAGGATAATGAACCCTTTGGGAGAGCAGAGATCATGGTGCTACTATGTACCTGAGTACTTGTTATCAGTATGGTAGGCTCATAAACCTCAAGTGGTATATACCTTTCCTTAGGTAGGATCACAGATTTAGAGCTAGCAGGGACCTTCACAGTTATCCAGTCCAAACTATTCATGTCCTGAATGAGGAAACCAAAGACCAGATAGGTGAAATAACTTTCCCATAGCTGCATAAGTAGCAAGTAGCAGAGGAGAATTCAAACCCTCTGGTTTTGAGTCCAGCAATGTTCAGTGTATCATGATGATTTTCATAGAATCTTAGATCCATAGAGAATCAAAGCTATAAGGAACCGATCATCCCATTCCTATTACTTTATAAATGGGAAAATAGACTCAGAGAGGAATAGTGACTTGTCTAAGGTTACATGAGATTTAGCCTCAAGGTCTATCTTTAGGACCATTTCCAGGACTCAGCTTCAATGTATAATTTAGGAGTCACTGAAAGCTAGAAGACATTGAGGATGGTTATGATGTAATTGAAAGATCACTTAAATTAGAATAAGAATGTCTGAATTCTACTTTTAAGTTTGCCACTCACCAGCTGTGTTAGTATGAATAAGTTACTTAATCTTTCCAGGCCTCAGTTTGAAAACCCATTCTATCTATGACTCAAAGTGATTTGATGGAAATATCTTGGTAAGCTATGAAGCATGTTTTAAGTGTGTTTTGACAATTTTAAATTTTTATTGTTATCAATATTTTTATATCATCTTCATTTCTGAGCACATCTATCTCCCTTTAATTCCATTAGTCCATCTCTTATGTGAAAACCAAAATGAATCTATTTTGTGAATAATCACCATTTTGAGACTTCTGGTTCATTTTCCTAAAAATCCCAATTTCAGGGAATTCTGCCTTTTTGCTTACCCCACTCCCTATTCAGAAAGTCCCAAATCTATCCTCCAATAGGAAATCAGATTACCTAAGCCTAAATTTTATTTATTGTTTTCTTTTCATGTATAAAAATCTATGGAAAAATCTGTACTTGAGGGTTTTGTGTCTGCCGAAAGGCTTTTGACCCAGGTTATTATGCATCCTTTGCTAATAAATGGCATTGTTTGTGCTTTGTTTCCTCAGTTATTATAAATCCACTTGTGACAGTTTTTGCCAAACTAGTCAGGAGTTTGAGAGGAGACTGGCTTCCAAGATGGCCTTTCAGAAGAACTACCCTAAAGTGTTTTGCTTGATTTTTCATCAAGGGATTTCTTCATGGAAGACTACCCTAAAGGTTGTAGAAGACCACCCCAGAGGTTAGACTCCCTGCCCAATCTCAAATTTTCCAAGCTAAGGCAGCTCACCCTGCTGGACAAGTTCCCATATTATTAGGAAAGCTTTCTTAAAGGAATTATAGGATCTGGTAATAGCATACCAAAAAGGAACTCTTTTTGGAAAAATTTTAATACNTATAGGATCTGGTAATAGCATACCAAAAAGGAACTCTTTTTGGAAAAATTTTAATACTCTGGGACCATTTCAAATGGGAATGACCAAAAATTATGATATTGAATTTGATCTAAAACTGCAAGAGATTCAGCTGGTAATTGTTTTGGCCACTTATTACAAATTGAAGAAATTAAAGGTTGCTATTGAAAATCCTCATTCACCTCAGATGCAACATTGGTTTTGCTGGGCTACTTTGATGGATGGTGCCCAGCACCCGCTAAGGGGCTTTCTGTTTATATCCTAGCTTGCCTCTTCTTCTCCAGCCTCTTCAGTCTAATACCACCCCGCCTATCACATTCACTTCTCTACTTTTCATTGCTAGGCAGGCTGCTATATAGGCTTGTTCTCTTCCTCTCTTGACTCCTTCATCTTATTCCTCTTCTACTCTTAATAAGAGATTTGATCTCCTTTGAACATGAGAGATCTGCTGCAGGTGTCTTTCTTCTCTGGGATAGGCTGTACCTGATCCAACTAACAAGGATATTCTAGTTATTTATAGGAAGTCACCAACTTTACAGTCCCTTTGACCTTCCACCAGGAAGAAAGACATTCCTAGATTTGGCAAATACTCTGGGGCTGTTACAACCCAATTTCGGGCCATATTTAGAGGTTATAACTCCACCTGGAGAGATGACTGATTTAATGGAGTCCTTACTCTCCCTAGGGAAAAGAGCTGCCACTGTTAAGGCTGCAAACAGATAAGCCCCAATCGCTGGATTATCTGTTTGCCCTATAGGTCTACCTAATTAACTGTTATAAGAGTCTCGTTGGAACCTTAATGTTCTAGCTAACTATGCCAGGCTACAGCAGGCTAGGGAGACATCTGGTATCCATTAAAGAGAAATATTTGCATTTTCAAACTCAGCTCTGGCTAAGTTACAGAAAAATAGGAGTTGGGGGTGACCTGGTCTCTTTGGAGGCAGGCTAGTTTGAAAAGACTGCATGGAAGCATGTGCTGTCCACCCTGAAAATTGGAGTAAGTTCTAAGAAACTCTCTAGAAAGAAAATGAAACCTCTAACCGTTTTTATGACAGGCTGTGTAATAATGCTACGTGGTATGTGGGATTAAACCCATTTGACCTATGAGATGCACAAATTATTGATGAACTTTTTCTAGTCAATCACAGCCAGAAATGCAAAAATATTTTCTTAAGAGCTGCCCTGCCATGAACAGGGCATTGGTGACCTTAAAAATGTGTTTTTGAGGGAAGAGATAAAAGAAAAATCTAAGCCAAAACCTTAGACCAGTGGTTCCCAAACTTTTTTGGCCTACCGACCCCTTTCCAGAAAAAAAATATTACTTAGCCCCCTGGAAATGATTTTTTTTATTTTAATAGCAATTAATAGGAAAGATAAATGCACCTGTGGCCATCGCTGCTCTTCTGGATTGCTGCAGCACCCACCAGGGGGCAGTAGCACCTACTTTGGAAATCACTGCAAGGCTCAGACTATCCTGGTCCATGGCTAAGTAGCTCCACCTCCCTTTCAAGCTGTATCAGGGAATCAGGAGCTGCACAAATGCTTTTAGTGTCAAAAAAAACAAAAACAAAAACAAAAAAAAAACTACCATTTTTCCAGAGAATGTTCAAAGAAGTAAAACTTAAGGAATAAAAATAGAGGAAGTTCTAGAAGAACCCAGGGAGGGTCTTCAGCAAGACAGCATGTGGGAAGGGGTGGGAACCTTAAATTCTGATAGGAATCTTTTTGTTTCCTAATCCTAATGTCCTTCCCCCAGTTATTGCAATTTATACCTCTCACTGCACTGGTAAACTCCATGTCTCCTTTAAAGTTAGTAATCTGATTTCTGGTTGCTTATTATATACTAGACTAGAGCTTCTAATTCAGTTTTGATGTGCAAACCCAATCCTGACTGTACAATACTTTCATTTGATCTTGGTTTCATGGTGCTGTAGGGCATCATATCCACCATAAAGACTGATAGATTGGTAGTGCTCCCTATTACTGAAAACAATTGTCTTAAACCTTATTGTAGCTTACCAAGGAGGAGCTTGTGCTATGATCAATCAATCTTGTTCCTACATTAATCAATTTGGAGAGGTTGTGATGAGCCTTCAGGAAATCCAACAGGTTATAGCAGGAACATAATTGCCTAAATCAAGTGACCTCAGGTGGAATCCCTCCTCCTGGTTCATCTGGATGCAGGGAAATGGCATATTGACAGCTATAGATAAATGGCCTCTCTTTGCTTTATGCTTCATTAATATTCTTAGACTCTGTATTAGTAGCTATGCAAAAAGATGCTTCCCACTGGGATTTTCTTGGTCTGTGATGCTTGTGACATTGATACTGGGTATATAAAAAATATTATAGATTAGGTTTATAGATAGTGATCCAAGAGGAATGGGAATACTACCCCACCAATGATCAAAGGGAGTAATTGTGAAAACCAAACTGACTCCGTTTTGTGAACAACCTCCATATTCTGACTTCTGTTTTGTTTTCTTGTAAGTCACAAGATTGCAGGGAATTCTACCTACTCACTCACCTTCTCCTAACTTGGAAAGTCCCAACTTGATTCTCCAATCAGTAATCAAATCACCTAATCCTACATCCTGTTCTTATTCTTATTTATTATTTTCTTTTAATGTGTAAAAACTGTGCAAACTCTATATTTGAGGTTTTTATGCATGCTGAAGGGTCTTTGACTCAGTTTATTATGCATGTGTTTGATAATAAATTACATAGCTTAGACTTTGTTTCCTCAGTTATTACAAAACTACTTATGACATGTGTAACAAAAAAGGGAAACATTTTTATCAAGACTAACCAATATTTTATCATATTTGATAATATGTACAATGTTATATGGCCATAGTCTCCCCACCCTCATGACCTCTATAAAGAAGAGAAGAGAGAAGGGCATTTTCTCACCTCTTTTCTGTAGCTATTTGTTTATTACAATTATTCTTTGATTTCATTTTGGTGTTGTTCATTCCATTTACATTATTGTAATTATTGGGTATATTATATTTCTAATTCTGCTTACATATGAGCCACTAATGCTAATATCAATGACAGGACTTATGGTTGCCTATTTATAAGATTTCCTTACCTCTTCGTCTCTCTTGGTAAAACATGATCCATCCACTTTGTTCACAGCCATAATTACAGATACAACATCTTTTCCATTCATTATTGGGGAAGCCAAAATGCTCTTGGTCTTGTATTCCGTGAGATCATCAACAAAGTCACAAAAGTGCTCATCCTAATAAACAAAGGAATAAATGCATGAGTCTGTCATTAGAGTCATTAAAAAAAAAGACAACCCAATTCATTTCTCTTGATCTATGGTAAATCATTTCTGTTTTCTTCATAACAAGAAAACAAAGGCAAAATAGGAATCACATATTACAGAACTTATAGACACAATGACTTTTAGAGTCCAAAGGGGCCACAGCAATCACCCAGTCCAACCTCTTCATTTTGTTGATGATGAAATTTAGACCCAGAGAAGGGAAGTTTCTCCTGGTCACACAGTCAATAAGTGACAGATCGGGGATCTGAACCCACATCATCACAGAGCTTTTTTCCCCCTAATCTATAACTAAAGAAAGTACTAAATTTCAGTTAGAGGTTAGTGAATTGAAAATATAATCTTTTTTTCCCATCAAAGTTCATAGACTCCCTGAATTCTTTTAATGGGCTCACTTAGGTATCTATGGATCCCAAATTCTTTAGATGATAATGACAGATGTGCTATTCTTAGCAGTTAGAAGTTAGGGATAATGTGAAGTGAGAAGTGAGTGACTTCCAGGAATGGAAGACAATGTTTCATGGAGATAAGAGATAGAACTGTGTGAAAAAGCAAGTAAGATAGTTTGGCTAGAGCATAGACTATATGCAGGCAAATAATTTGAAGAGTAAATTATCACCAGATTGTAGAGAACTTTTAATTCCAAACAGAATTTGTATTTTATCTTAGGTTTAAAGGGGAGCCACTGAATCTTCTTCAGAAGGAAAGCAGTGTGATCAGACTTGTTCTTTAAGACTACAAATTTAAAGAGTGTCTGAGTGGAGAGAAGGGAACAGGTGTGAGAAAGGCTGTGGAAATAAGATCAACAGGACTCAGCAACTGATTGGATATGGGAGGATAGGAAAGTAAAGATGTTGCAAACCTGAGTGACTAGAAAAATAATAGTAGTCTTTGACAGAAATATGGAAATCATACGAAGGGGAATTTGGGGGAGAAGAAAACAATTTCTATTTTAGATATTTTGTATTTGAGATGTCAATGCAACTTTTATTTTTTTAAATTATCTCAATAGATATTTTATTTTATTTTATTATTTTTATTTTGAATATTTTCCCATAGTTACATATTTCATGTTCTTTCCCTCTCCCCCCAAGTCCCACAACCCCCTTAGCCGACGCACAATTCCACTGGGTTTTACATGTATCATTGATCAAGACCTAATTTCATATTATTGATAGTTCAGTGCTACTTTTAGATGACGATTATAACAATCAATGTGCAATAGGAAATTACAATTTAGGAAAGAAATAGGGATGTAAATGCATATGTAGATGTGGGGATCAGCTATAAAAAGATAATAATTGGATTCGTGGAAAATGATGAGCTCTCTGAGAGAGAAGAGGAGGCCCAGGGTACAACTCCAAGATATACTCATGCAAAAGAGGGGCAAGATTTTGATCCAGCCATAGCACTGTTTGGTTTATACCCCAAAGAGATAATAAGGAAAAACTGTTGTACAAAAATATTTATAGCCGCGCTCTTTGTGGTGGTAAAAAATTGGAAAATGAGGGAATGTCCTTCAATTGGGGAATGACTGGACAACTTGTGGAATCTGTTTGTGATGAAATACTATTGTGCTCAAAGGAATAATAAACTGGAGGAATTCCATGTAAACTGGAAAGACCTCCAGGAATTGATGCAGAGCGAAAGGAGCAGATCCAGGAGAACATTGTACACAGAGACTGATACACTGTGGTACAATAGAAAATAATGGACTTCTCTACTAGCAGCAATGCAAGGATCCAAGGATGAGGGACTTATGAGAAAGAAAACTAGCAAAATTCAGAGGAAGAACTATGGGAGTAAAAACAGAAGAAAAACAACTGCTTAAACACATGGGCTGATGGGGATATTATTGGGGAGGTAGACGCTAAAGACGATAACTCTAGTCCAATTATCAATAAATGGAAATAGGTCTTAATCAATTATACATGTAAAACCCAGTGGAATTGTGCATTAGCTGCATTGGGAGGGTGGGAGGGTTTGGGGGAGAGGGAAAGAACATGAAATATGTAATAATGGGAAAATATACAAAATAAAATAAAAATTAATAATAAAAAGGGCAAGAGATGAATAATTATCCAGCAAAGGACACTAAGAAAGAGTGATCAGATAGGTAAGAAGAAAACCAAGATAATGCAGTCAAGAAAACCCAGGGAGGGTAGAGTGCCTACAAGGAGGGAGCAGTCAACAGTGAAAGCTAAAGAGAGATCAAGAAGGGTATGGACTGATAAAAATTTTTTCGATTTAGCAGTTAGGAGATCATTTGTAACCTTAGAAAAAAAGGTTTTAATTAGGTGGTGGGATTAAAAGTCACAATGCAAATGATTGAAACAGTGAGAAGTGACAGTGTAGCAAGGAAAGAGGATAATTTTTTCTAGGAGTTATAGAAAGAACATATTGATAAGCTTTGATAAGATAAGGAATTTTGTAAGGCTGCCCCAGAGGCTGGACAATGACTGAAGCAAGAAAGAAGTTTTGGTGTGAGGCTTGGAATTTTGAAAGGGGAGGGTCAAGAAGACTTCTGAGGCAGTTTAGTCTCTGACTTCTGTGGAAACTAGCCAACTCAGTGCGCTCTCTCTCTCTCTCTCTCTCTCTCTCTCTCTCTCTCTCTCTCTCTCTCTCTCTCTCTCTCTCGATATAGCTCTGCTTGTGACAGGAAAGAGAGAGAAACCCTAGAAATATCTTGAGGTTTTGTTCTTTCCTCACTGTGGAAAACCATCTGGAAGAAGACTGGTACATACCTGCTGCTGTGGGAACTTTTGTGTAAAAGGAGAAGACCAGAAGACCTGCATGTCTGGACTCTGAGTTTTATCTCAGAGCCACACCCTGCTCAGTGAGACTCTGAAACATTTTGGCTCACTGATTTTGCCTACTTAGAGACACTTTTAATATAAATAATTTACTTTTATATAAGGATTATAGATAGCTTAGTCAGATAGCATTTTTACGGGGTTTTAGTTATTGATAAGGAGTTTTGAGAGTAGCTTGAGTGAATTCTCAAGATTTGAAGAAATTCACCATGAGGTGAAAGAGGATTGAGTGGAGAATCTAGCTTCCCTTAGAGTTAAGGCATCCTGCTATTACAAATCCTTATTCCTTATTATATAACATAAATAAATAGATTATATATATATATATATATATTAGTCTCCAAATAATTTGTATACTGACTCAGTGAAGAAGTTCAATCTTGGGCTTTCAAGGAGGAGAGCTGAAAATACTTTGTGATCATCCAGCAAAGTATATTACCACAGTATCCTCCTTATTAACATCATTTATTATCTTAATATTACAGGGTTTGCTAGTGAAAGGGAGAAGAGATAAAGAATGATAAGGTTGAGGGGATGGGAAAGTCTAGTGAGGATTTTTGAAGGATGGAGGAGATCTGAGCATATATGTAGCTATAGGGGGGAAAGTCAATGGTTAGGGACTAAGATTATGAAGAAAGAAGGAACTATCTAAAGGACAAACTACCAGAAAAGACTAGTAGGGAATCAAGGTCACAAGTACAATAGTTGTCTTTGGTTAGGGAAAGGATACCTGAATTTATATATAAATAAAAGATTTATTTCAATTCACTTAAACTGAACAAATATTTGTTGAGTACCTATGTGAAATGATTTGCCCACGGTCAAACAAGCTTACTGATGGAGATCATTTTCAGGACCATTTGAAGAGCTCACCCACTAATAAGACTTCCAGTTGTTGTGAATTGGAAGAGCTTAATATCAGTATAGTTGAAAAAACACCTGGCTTTGAATTCCAAGCTCTGCCTCCACAACCTTGAAAAATAATAATGAGGATGATGATGATAACTAACATGTATATATAGGGCTTGCTGTGTGCCAGGCACCGTGCTACACACTTCACAAATACTATCTTATTTGATCCTCACAATAAACCTGGGAGGGTGCTATTATCATCCTCATTTTACAGCTGAGGAAATTGAGGCAAAGAGAGGTTAAGTGACTAGCCCAGGCTCACACTGTTAATAAGTGTCTGGGGTCACATTTGAACTCAGCTCCTTCTGACTCCAGATTAAGTGCTCTCTCCACTGTCCTTCCTGGCTGCCCCAATGAATGTCATTTCTTTCTCTATGTTCTAGTTTCTTCTTTTGTCAAACTTGATCGCTTACCTCTAAGGTCCTTTTCAGCTTTTGATCTTATGGTTCCCCTAATGACATATTATTATGATTAAGGTAAGGCACAGTGCTAGCACTGGAAATACAAAGATGAAACAACCTGATTGATCCCAGTCCCAAGAGACTTACAGTCTCAGAGAGAGATAAGACTACTCAAATAATTGTAGCATAAATTAGAATTGTTTAAGTGTAAAGGAGCTATCCACAGTGATGCTATGAGAAATGTTATAAGGGACAGATCATTTCTACTTGGGATCCCAGAGCTATCAAAGAATCAAAGGGTTCAGTTACATGAGCATTCAGCATTAGTGTTGATAATGTGGTTTCAAGTTAGTTGAAGGGTAAAGAAATTAGGGTAAGCTTCTTCTGCTATAATTAAACTAGGAGCTGAGGATTTAGCTAATATCTTCTTAGGTTATTAATCAATAAACATGTGATATGGTATCTTCAAAGTGGTAGTGACACATTCATAAAGGTAAGTCCGGTTCACGTGCTCAAAATACATCTCACATATCTAATTTTGGCTTCAAATTTCTCATATTTGCATCTAACATATTATGTGTTTATTATTGTTTCATGAAATCCACTACAGGATATCAGAGCAACAAGAGATATTAGAGAATAAGTAACCGATTTCCTTTATTTTATAGAAAAGCAAACTGAAGCATGAGTGGGAAAGTTTCTGAACTGCAGACACTTAGTGATCTCATGACAAATAGCCTATAAGCGCCCATCTTTTCCTGCTGATCCTCTGCCTTTTTCCTATCACATCTATCTTTATGAATGTGTCACTACCACTTTGAGGATATTATATCACATGCTTATTGATTAATGTCCTAGAAAGTTCTTTCTTATATTGAATGAAAATCTCTCTGTGTAACAGTTTGGAAATAGGTCTTGATCAATGACACATGTTAAAACCAGTGGAAATACACATCAGCCAAGGGGGTGAGGGGAGAGCTTGGGGAGGGGGGGTGAAGGGGAAAGTAAGAGCATGAATTATGTAACCATGTTAACTTTTCTAAAAAATAAATATTAATAAATGTTTTTTAAAAATCTCTCTGCGCGGTGTCCACTCTCATAATTTTTCTATCTGGATTCCCACAGAATGATTTAAATTTTTCTTCTGTGTAACAGGCCTTCCCACAGAACAACACTCTGGTCCCAGAGGCAAAACCAGGAAGAATAGACAGAAAGTGCAAAAAGGTAAGTTTAGACTTGCCAGAAGAAAACTTACTGACAATTAGAGCTGCTGAAAAGTAGAATGGCCTGTGCTAGGAAGTGACCTCTTTGTAAATCTTCAAACAGAGGCTTTCAAAACCATTTGTTAAGAATGAGTTAGATTAGATGGCTGCTAATGTCCCTTCCAGCTGTCATATTCTTTTCAGTCTGCAATTCTGCAATTGGGTGAAGACAGTGAGCCTAATCTGGCCCTGTCTCTTCATCTCCAGCCTAAACGCTCCTAGTTTTTCCAACCAAGCATCAGGAATCCCATCCTCATTTTAGTCATCTTTTTATGACTATGCACACCAAGCTGCTAATTGTCCTTTTAAAATATGTAGCCAAGACCCGGATATCAAGAGGGATTTGACCAGGGCCAAGGATAGTAGCATCGCTTCCTGCACCCTGCAAAGTAGGATTCTATTAACACAGTCTATTTATATTAGCTTTTTTCTCTTACATTACACTATTGACCTATGGAAAATTTTCAGTCACACAAACTATGTTTTTCATATGAGCTAGTTTCTATTTTTTTTAAACCTTTACCTTCTGTCCTAGAATCATACTAAGTATTGGTTCTAATTCAGAAGAGCAGTAAAGGCTGGCAATTGGAGTTAAGTGACTTGTCCAGGATCACATGCTAGGAAATGTCTGAGACAGATTTGAACCCAAGATTTACTGTCTAAAGGCCAGGCTCTTCTGGTGGAGTTGTGAACTGATCCAACCATTCTGGATGGCAATTTGGAACTATACTTAAAGGGCTTTAAAAGACTAGCTGCTTTTTGATCCAGCCATAGCACTGCTTGGATTATACCCCAAAGAGATAATAAGGAAAAACAGTTGTACAAAAATATTTATAGCCACACTCTTTGTGGTGGCAAAGAATTGGAAAATGAGAGAATGTCCTTCAATTGGGGAATGGCTGAACAAATTGTGGTATCTGTTGGCGATGGAATACTATTGTGCTCCAAGGAATAATAAACTGGAGGAATTCCATGTGAACTGGAAAGACCTCCAGGAATTGATGCAGAGTAAAAGGAGCAGATCCAGGAGAACATTGTACACAGACTGATACACTGTGGCACAATTGAACATAATGGACTTCTCTACTAGCAGCAATGCAAGGATCCAGAGCAAGGCTGAGGGACTTATGAGAAAGAAAACTAGCAAAATTCAGAGGAAGAACTGTGGGAGGAGAAACACAGAAGAAAAACAACAGCTTGAACACATGGGCTGATGGGGATATTATTGGGGAGGTAGACATTAAAGATGATAACTCTAGTCCCACTATCAATAAATGGAATTAATTAATTAATGATACATGTAAAACCCAGTGGAATTGTGAGTTGGCTACAGAGAGGTGGGGAGGTTTGGGGGAGAGGGAAAGAACATGAAATATGTAACTATGGGAAAATATTAAAAATTAAAATTAAGAAATTTTAAAAAATAAAGGCCAGGCTTTCAATCCAGTGAGCCACCACTTAGCTGCCCCCAAAGACTTCATTAAAATTGATCAATAATTAAGAAAAAAGAAATAGATCCCTGCTGCCAGTATATATTGACTTAGAAAATCTCATTAACATTATATTGCATTCCATTTTTATTTATTTTGTTATATATTCCCAGTGAGATTTTAATCTGTTTTGGCTTCACTAGGGAGTTTTGTCCAGCATATGGCCTTACTTTGGGGCACTCAATAAAGTAATAACAAAATTCATTTGTAGAAATAAAAGATATAATCTCTAAAATTAGATTTTACTCTTTTTATGAACTAGCTATATGACCACTGACATTTGTGAATTTCAATTTCTTCACCTTTAAAATGAGAACAATTAGTACTACCAGCTTTCTGTATGATATGGGGAAATCGCTTTCCTCTCTCTGGGCCTCAACTTCCTTTTCTATAAAATACGAGACTGGACTAAAAAATTCTAAAGGTTCTTTCCAATTCTCATATCCTTATTGTCCTATGATTCTATGTAAATGATTTTTATCAATATAATGCCAACAAAAACTGATTTATAAGCCTCTCCTTTATGTAACTCAAAACTAGTTTCCTCATTTTTTTGCCCTGGATATGCCAAGGAGAGAAAGAAAAGGTTATATTAACAGACTAATGAAAAACATTGTCCTTCTTTGGTAGACAGTGCCAGGACCACTGAAAATCAGTGTCAACAATGCAATATTAATGGAAAGTATAAGAAATCTAGCCCAACAAGGAGATTGCCCAATGGCATGAGGAAAGCCATATTTGGGAAACTAATGACTTCTCTTATAGGCAGCAATTTCAACTTTACTTACTCAACTTCCCTCTTCCCTAATACCAGTTCCCAGGCTGCAAAAATCTCTTTGAAACCATGCAAACAGCTTCCCTTCTTCCTTCCTTCCTTCCCTTCTTCCTTCCCTCCTTTCTTTCTTCCTTCCTTCCTTCTCTCTGTGTCTGTTGTCTCTCTCTCTGTGTCTCTCTCTCTTTCTCTCCAGTTTTCTCTCTCTATCCCCGCCCTTCCATCTTAGAACCAATTTTGTATATTGGTTCAGAAGAGCAATAAGGGCTAAGCAATGGAAGTTAAGTTATTTGCCCAGGGTCACATACTTAGGAAGTGCCTTAAGCCAGATTTAAACTCAGGACTCCAGTCTTGGCTGCTGTCTCCTTCAGGTTCCTTTCAAAGTCAGCACCTCTTTCACCAAAACCTTCATAATGGGAATGTCACATATACTACTAGCTCTCTATTTTGAAGCTCCAGGGCAGTGATGGGCAAACTTTTTAAAGAAGGGGCCAAAGGAAAGGAAACACTCATCTGTCAGCCTGTTTCTAAGGCAACTCTTTCGAAGTTTCATTGTATTGTATCCTACTCGTTGTATTCGTCAGATTAGGAATAATGTCCAGTGCCCAGATAGAACATTTCAGGGGGTAGCATCTGGCCCAGGCAGTGCAATAGTTTGCCCATCACTGCCCTAGGGGAAATGCCTAAACTTGAGGACATAGAAACAGGATATTAGAGCTTGAAAGGATTATAAAGTTAGTATCACTTAGAACAATGACTCATTTCACAGAGAAGGAAATCAAAATCCAGAGAATGCCAATAATTTGCTCAAGGTCACACTGGTAGTAAGCAGAAGAGCTGGGCTTCAAACCCAGGCCTTCTCACTCCAAATCCAATTCTTTTTTATTCTCAAGGCAATAAAAACAGATAATAGGGAAGGCAGAATTTTACATTTTAAGTTTTGAAATTTCTGATGACAGCAAAGAGTTAAACACAGTCATCTAATCCAATAAGCATCATATATCTGAAGAATTTGTATATTGGAGGAATAGGAAATAGCCACGTATTCTCATAATCCTAGCCCTACTGGTTCCGTAAATGTTCACTATATCTTTTTGTCATAAGAAATGAGAAACAAGTTAATTTTTTTAAATGGAAAGAAATACATGAATTTATGAAGAGTGAAACAAGCAGAACAAAGAGAACATTATATACAACAACAGAAATATTGTCTGAAGAATGGACTCATGCATTTTCCCCTCTAGAGAAAGAACTCATTAAAAAGAAATAAGCAAGACATAGTTTCACATATACATATATCTTTTTGTTAAATGATGCCTTCTCTAATGGGGGAAGGGAAGGAGAGAGGGAATCAGCAAAAAAATTAATTTAAATCTAATATATATGTCATATATAATATATTGCATATGTTATTTGTGATACACACGTACACACACACACACACATATTTGCCTCACTTCCTAGATCACATTTGCACGAAGTCAGGGCTTCTACAAACATTTTTGTGCCATGCACCACTTTGGCAGTATAGCAACTATAACCCATCCAACAGACCTTTTGAAAAAAAGAGTACCCCAATCTCCTGAAACAGCTGCCACACCATGGAATCACTCTTTATAGAGAGAGTTAACTGGATGGCCCACTCCTGGTTAAGAACTCCCTTTTTTGCTTCACAAAGGAATAAGAACTGTCCCATTCTCACTCCACCCCCATCCCCATAGACCCAGGAGTCCCCTGGACAAATGGGGCATTAAATACCTCTTCTGTATTGGGGACGTTCACAATTTTTTTTGCATGTGCAGTGTGGCCCACCACACCCATATCCAGGGGGAAGACGATCTCTGAGTCAGGCATCACCAAGCAGTCCTCCAAGACTGCATCTTTATGGACATTGAAGAGCCTGGTGGCAAGCTCTGCAATGCCATTCCGGGCCCGGTACATGAACAGACTCATTCGGTCTGCCTGAAGGAGAAAACACAACTTCTTCATGACGTTGAACATACATTTCTCAGCTTGCAGGTTCTCCTGGAAATCTCGGAGGAGGTCGAAAACAATTTCACTCTCTTCCACACTGGTCAAGGAGTGGAAGTGGCTAAAATCAACAGCTGCTTCCTTGGCACCCAGTAGCTCAGAGATGACTTTGGCCCTGAACTGGTGGTTGTAGTAGTGTTTAGCAAAGCTAACGTTAGCATCCAGGAACTTTTCCACTTCTGCGGCTGTCACTTCTCCCATCCTTGAGGTTAGCAGCCTACAGTGTGATGGAGAGGCCGATGCTCACTTTCAAAGAATAGTCTGAGACAAAATTGATCAATAGGAACTAAGTGGTTTCCTTTCTGATGAGCTTTAGCTCTGATTCTGCCAGGGTCTGGTCTCAGTTATAAGTCCCCTTGAAGCAGGGATTTAGGGCAGGAAACTGGAAGAGGGCACAGATTAGGGTATTAACTCCTCCCAGGTATTTCATGGGATTATATGTCTCAGTAAAGGTACACTCAAAGCCATTTAATCATATTCCATTTGGAAAACCAGACAGCATTAGATGTTGCCAGAGACTCAGATAGTTGCTGAGAACACCCTTGTTGACACTGATTTAACAACAATGTTATCCCCATACTCTCTGATCAAAGATCTCTTGAAAGATTTCCCCCTGGAAATCCCCTAATTGTCCTCTATAAGATCTATGTGTTTCAAATGGTTAGGTTATAGTAAACTACTCCTGGATATTGCATATACTTTCAGACTGGCTGTGTGTTGGTCAGTTTTCCTGAATTTCTTCTTTCCCCTTTAAAAAAAATTCTTTGTTGCAAGGGATGGCTCACTGGATAAGAGAGGGAAGGATTATATTCAGAAGTGACATTGGGATAAAAACAAAAAAAGATGTTAAAATTCTGAGATCCTACCTGGTTACAAGGGCATATATTGAATATAGAATTGTGTTCTGTTTGGGGCATTACAATTTAGGAGGATGTTAATAAGCTGGAAGGCATCCAGTGAAGGACAACAAAGATGGTACAGGGTTGTTCATGCCATACAAATCTCAACTGAAGAAAGCAGAGATATTTAGCCTAGAAAAGAAAAGTCTTATGGGGAAGCATGATAGCTTAGCTTCAAGTATTTGAAGTCTTCTCATACCATGCCAATTAAGAAAAGATTCAATTGAGGCAGCTGGGTAGCACAGTGCATAAAGAGTCAGACCTGGAGTTGGGAGGACCAGGATTCAAATCTGGTCTCAGACTCCATCTAGTTGAGTGACTCTGGGCAAGTCACCGAACCCCCATTGCCTAGCCCTTACTGCTCTTTTATCTTGAATTGATACTTAGTATATGGACATTTACGATGCAAAGGTTGTGTACATTTTAGAGAGAATTCATTTTCATATATGAATGGGAGTTTATGACCATTGAGCCCTTTACAATCCAGAGATTTGGGGACCTTTGATCCTGAGCCTTATAAAGGGCAAATGATTTGCCTAGGGACCAGGGATGGGAGGTAGGGTCTCTGTTAGAAGAGTGAACTAATGCCAAAGTATCAAGAGCATTTGAAGAGTCAGTGAAGAGATAACATTTAGGTTCAGGCAAAAGTTTCCAAGATTGGGAGCATGAAGTGGGTCCAAATAGTTCAAGATAATTTGCCATCCGTTCTTTTAAAAAAAATAATAACTTTTACTTTCTGTCCTAGTAACACCTCTAAAAAGGGCAAGGGCCAGGCAAATGGGGTTAAATGACTTGCCCAGGGCCACACAGCTAGGAAGTGTCTGAGGCCAAATTTGAACCTAGGTCCTTTTGACTCCAGTCCTGGTGCTCTATCTCCGTGCCACCTAGATGTCCTGCCATCCATTCATTTTTGTAGACTAGAGCTTCTTGTTATGCCAAACCTCTTCTTCCTGAAGGAGCTTTCAGCTGGACAGCACCCAGGTCTTCATTAGTATTAATGTGATGTGGTGAGATGGTACTTGATTTTGGAGTCAGAAAGTCCTTGATTCAAATATCTCAGACATTTTTTAGCTATGTGACCTTGGGTCACTTAACTGTTCTAGGTCTTGGTTTCTTCATCCATAAGATGAGGGGATTTGATGAATGCTAACATTTTCTTCCAGCTTTAAAGCTATAATATTGGGAGGAAGTGAAGATCTTTAAACCCAGCTAACATTCTCCTTTCCTCTCTTTTGCACATAGACTCAGCCCTCTCCACTTCTCTTCCCTATATATAAAGAACACAACATACAATAAAGCTTTATTGTACAAAGACTGACATGGGTGCAGGGACGAGAGAAAACATTTGCTAAGTGTTGTAGCTAATTCCATGATAGGAAATTTTCTTTGTAATAGGGAACCATTCTTAGTACAATTCTTTGCAGTCAGTGCTTTCTGCCTTTATTCATATTTCTGCTCAGGGATTGATGATGATCATCACCTTCATTACATAGGTATACCCTAGAAATATTATGGGTTCAGTTCTAGATCACCTCAATAAAGAGAATATCCCAATAAATTGAGTCAAACAAGCTTTTTGGTCTCAGTGCTTTAAAAAGTTGTGTTTACACTATGTTGTAGTATATTAAGCATTCAATAGTATTATTTCTTTCTCTATATATACATATATTACACACACACACACACACACACACACACACACACACAAATTTAAAATACTTTAGTGCTAAAAATAAATTCCAGCCATCATCTTAATCTTCAGCAAGTTGGAATCTTTTTGCTAGTGGAGTGCCTTGCCTTGATGTTGATGACTGTGGCTGATCTGGGTGGTGGCTGCTGAATGTTGGGGCAGCTGTGGCGATTTCTTAAAATAAGACAGCAATGAAGTTTGCTGAATCAATTGACTCTTCATTTCACTTGAACCCTTAAAGGTCATTCTAAGGTTATTAATTGGCCTAATTTCAGTCTTTTGCCTCAGGGGAAAGGAGCTCCAAAGAGAGGGAGAGTGACTGCAGAATGGCTGGTTGGTGGAGCAGTCAGAACATGTACAACATTTATCAAATTTATGGGCACGATCTGTGGTTCCCCAAAACAATTACAATAGTAGCATCAAAGATCACTTAAGCAAATATAATAATAATGAAAAAGTTTGAAATATTGTGAGAATTATCAAAACCATAAGATTTATATGATCCACAAAGACATGCTGTCAGAAAATTGGTAGACTTGCTCAACATGGGGTTGCCACAAACTTTCAATCTGTAAAAAACACAATATCTACAAAATGCAATAAAGTGAAGTACAATAAAACAAAGTATGCCGGTAAACAGGATTTATGACCATAAAAGTTCCCAATTATAAAACACTTGAGAATTTACCAAGTAGTTTGCATACATTATTTCATTCAATGACCCTATGAGTAATCAGGTCAGAGATCATTGGATCCAGTTTATAGAGGAGATGGTAGAGGAAATTAGACCATTTGGACTATTCACCTGTACAAAGTCACAGAGCTACTAAGGAGTAGAGTCAGGACCACAAACCTAAGTGTTCACATTCTAAATGCTCTGTTTTTCCCACAAATAGGAGCTTGGGATCACAGTTTTACGACTGCAAAGGATGTTAGAGGGCATCTAGTCTGACACCTCCTCCACATTAAAAATGAGGAAACTGAGATCCAAAGAAGCCAAAATATTTTGGTTATTTCCAAATAACCAAATAGGATCATTGCTAAAATAGGAGGTAGAGTCAGAATTTGAACCTATACTATATGTCCTTGACTAAGGCTTAAAATAGGTTAAAAGTTTTTTTGGGGGGGAGGGCAGCTGGGTGGCTCAGTGGATTGAGAGCCAGGCCTAGAGACGGGAGCTCCTAGGTTCAAATCTGACCTCAGACACTTCCCAGCTGTGTGACCCTGGTCAAGTCACTTGACCCCCATTGCCTACCCTTACCACTCTTCTGCCTTGGAGCCAATGCACAGTATTGACTCCAAGATGGAAGGTAAGGGTTAAAAAAAAGGTTTTTTAAAAAGCTAATAAATTTATTGTGGGTAGGGAAGCACAGTGCTGCTCAGTTTATGGAAGAACTTTTTCCCAAATTTTGGAATTTTCCAGCAATGGAATTCTTCGTTAGGTAGATAGATAAAAGGGCCAGCTAGGTGGCATAGTGGCTAGAGTGTTGAGCCTAGAATCAGGAAGACTTGTCTTGCTGAATTCAAATCTGGCCTCAGACACTTACTAGCTGTGTGACCCTGGGCAAGTTACTTAACCTTGTCTGCCTCAGTTTCATCATTTGTCAAATGAGCTGAAGAAGGAAATAGCAAATCAGTCCAGTACCTTTGCCAAGAAAACTCCAAATAGGGTCACAAAGAATTGAAAAGGACTGAAAAAAAGCTGACTAAAGATAGGAGTAAGCATTTATTAAGTGCCTACTATGTACCAGCACTATGCTAAACAGTTAAAAATATCATCTCATTTAATTCTCAGGATTACTCTTAGAGATAGGTGCTATTATTTTTCCCCATTGTACAGCTGAGGAAACTGAATTAGACAGAGGCTAAGTACGTTGCTCAGGGTCTCACAGTCACTAAGTATTTGAGGGTGGATTTAAATTCAGATTTTCCTGATTCCAGGCCGACTATTCTCTCCACTGTCTAGCTGCCTCACCACACAGGTAGTATGCTCTCCATTCCTGGTGGTGGCCAAGTGGAGGTAAGTGACCACCTATTGCAGACACTACAGAGGGAATTTCTGGCACTGGGTCAAATTTGAAATATGACATATAAGGTTTCTTCCAATTCTGGGAGTTAAGGATTCTAAGTCAATTATTTTTTAAGGATCTAAAATTCTTTTAGTCTTTCCTCAGATGTCGTCTCATCACTTGGACTATTTCAGTTTCTTTTCTCTGGAATACCTAAAATTCTTTTCTTTTCTTTTTTTAAAGTGATAGTCAAAACTGCCAGCCCACACTGATCTAGGGATTAAAAGTTTCAGGAACTTTTTTTGAAAAATCTAGTTACTTATTAAATTGTGCCTCTGATAGATAAAGCATTGTAGGTAAGTTAATTTTTTTTCTTTCAAAGGAACAAACTTTATCCTTAGATAAATTTATCAATCTGTGTAAATTGTAACAGGAGTTAGATAGCACAGTGGATAGAGTACTGGGCCTGGAGTGAGGAAGACTCATCTTCCTGAGTTCAAATCTAGTCTCAGACACTTACTATGTGACCTTGGTAAGCCATTTAATCTTGCTTGCCTCAGTTTCCTCATCTGTCAAATGGGATGGAAAGGGAAATGGAAAATCACCCCAGTATCTTTGCTAGGAAAATCCCAAAATGTGGTCACAAAGAGTCAGACACAACTGAAAAACAACTGAACAAACAAGTACATTGTAACTACCTCTCTGCCCCAGATATAGAATATGCTGTGCCCAGAATCTTGAACTCTGTATACATATTTTTATAGTAGAAGTGAGTTGCTTTCTTTATGGTAGAAGATGTGCCTTACTCATGTTTATTTGATGAATAAATGAATGAACAAATAGAATAAATCCATAGCAGATTGCCCTCATTTAGTAGTCAGGCTTATCAAAAGATGTGCTTTGTAGAAGGATGTTTTTAAAACTGGGCCCCAAGAGCATGGCAGCATATTGTATGAACTCATCAGAGATTACTTTACCTTGGATTTTTTAAAGGACTAACTAATAGGATGGGACACTGCAGCAATATTGAAAATCCTCTATTTTTCAGTGATCATATCATCTTCCTTCTTGAGAAGATTGAATAGTTCCTTTTTGTTCTTAGGATAAAATATAACTGTGTCAGTTTGTCACTCAAAGCCCTTCATAATATGCCTCCTAATAACTTTCCAGATTTATTTTCTATTATCCTCCTTCATACATTCAACATTCCAGCCAAACCCATCCCTTTACTCTTTGAAAAACACAACCCGTTATCTTTGAATAAACTATTCCTAATACTTGGAATGAATTTCCTCCTCAGGTCCAGGCCTGTTATGATTCTGTTCCTTTTAAATGCTTATGAGAGAGGTTTTGCTTTTTCTTGCCACCACCCCCCCCCCGCCCCAGTTACTGTTCTCTCCTTTGAATTATCTTGGTTGCATGTAGTACCTCCTGTAGGATATTAGAAAGATACTTAAGGACAGAGAATGCTTTTCATTCTTTTTTTATACATCAAGGCCTTACACGTGGTAATATGTAAATGTTCATTGAATTGAATTATAGGGCTTAACAGTCCATGAGACTGCCTTCCCCTTCCTCTTCCCCTTCCCCTTCCCCTTCCCCTGTCATTTCTATAGCTCCTCTGTTATCTATTTTGCTTATGGAAAGTAGAAACAAAATAGATAAACTGGCTTATAACACTGAGTCAAATGAAATAATAGTCAAGAGAACTGTGAGCAGGAAGGGACCTTGCAAACAACAGAGCTTTTACAGCAGGGAACAGGAACACAGAGTAAAACAAATGTATGCAGGGTCAGGAGGATGGGCAGAAGCATAAAAGGCAATGAAGTCTGCTCACATATCTCTGCAAGGAGAAAGGAAGAAGGTCATTTGGCTTTAACATTAAAGATTAGAAAAGGGCTAGAAGCTAGCTGGAGTCTTTAATCTTTGCTCAATCAGGTGCACCACCAGCCTGAGATAAAAAGTAGAAATATAGGACATCTGAGGAAATGTGTGCTGGTGGGGAACCTGAGGCTGGGGAAACTGAGGCTTATAGATCACTTGATTTCCCAAGTTTCAAGATGCAGTAGAGCTAAAGTTTAACCAGGTGTCTGGGTTAAGTTTGGAACAAACAGGGAGCCCCAGGGCATCAAACCATCTAAGGAGGGATAAACCAACCCAGGTCAGAAGAACGGGGGTAGGTTAAAGCTTCCAAACTGATCAGTATTGAGATCAAGCTAGTAAGTGGAGCTTTAGTCCAGCCTGGATGAAAAAGAAAAACCTAGTCCCTCCCCTACCTGCTTCCTGCAATCCCTCCCCTAAAATGTGGAAGTATCTGCTAATATGGGGTGGGGTGGGGAGCAAAGTGGTGGTTTAGTTGCCCAGGATCACACATTGAGAAAGTCTCCAAGGCCAGATTTGAACCTGAAAATGCCATATATTTATGGCTAGCTAGTCTTCTTCTTTGTAAAGATGCTTGCTTGGCCCTTCTGTGTTGAAACAGGTTCTATCTTCCTCTGCATTTTTTTAGGGAATCATCATGAATTTAATATTAAATAATAATTACATTAAATAGATTTGCTTTGCAATAATTATATTTCATGCAAATAAAGGAATATAATACATTAAATTCCATACATTTCTGCCACTGTTCATATCAAGAAATCTGAGGGTATTGTGAAAGGATAAGGGAGTGACTCAGGATAAGATAAGGGAGGGATTATGAGAAAAGAATTCATATCAAGAAATAGAAAGGGGGGAAAGTGGAAGGGGAGATAAGGGAAGGATTCTTTGAAGATTGGATAGAATAAGAACTAGGAGGCAAGGAGGAAGTGATGAAGGGAGAAACTCTTAGAAGGAATGCAGATTGGAAAGGCAATGACCAGAAGAAATTGAATTTCTGAGGAGGAGTAGGGCAAAAGAAGAGGGAGAGAAGGTATAGAAAAAAATAAAAGAAAAGAGGGAAATACACAACTAGTAATTATAACTTTAAATGCAAGTAGGATGAATTCGCCCATAAAACAGAAACAGATAACAGAATGGATCAATAACCAAAACCCAACAATACGTTGTTTACAAGAAATGCATTTAAAGATGAGAGACACAATTGATGACACATGTTAAAACCAGTGGAAATGCGCCTCGGCTATGGGAAGGGGGTGGGGGTGGGTGGGTGAAGAGGGGGTGAAGGGGAAAGTAAAAACATGAATCATGTAACCACGGAAAATTTTTCTAAAAAAATAAAACATTAAAAAGAATAAAAAAAATAAAGATGAGAGACACACAGTAGAGTAAAATAAAGGGCTAGAGATACAAATCAATTGAACTTATTGGGTCCTTTAAAGAAAAGGTTTTTTGAGTTTTTTTCCCCCTCTCTTAATTACCTCATGGTGATTCTCTTGAGTTCTGTGTTTGAGCAACAAATTATCTGTTTAAGTCCAGTTTTTTCTTTATGAATGCTTGGAAGTCTTTAATTTTATTAAATGACCATATTTTCCCCTACAAAAATATAGTCAGTTTTGCTGGATAGTTGATTCTTGGTTGTAGGCCTAGTTCCCTTGCTTTCCAGAATGTTATATTCCATGCCTTCTGGTCCTTCAATGTAGATGCAGCCAGATCCTGTGTTATCCTAATTGTGATTGCCTGGTATCTAAATGACTTCTTCTTAGCACCTGGTAATATTTTTTCCTTGGTCTGGTAGTTTTTGAATTTGGCTATAATATTCCTGGGAGTTATCAGTTGTGGATTAACTGTAGTAGATGATCTATGGATTCTTTCAATTTCTACTTTTCCCTCTTGTTCAAGAATGTCAGGACAGTTTTCTTGGATAATTTCCTATACGATGATGTCCATCCTTTTTCTTTTGTCATGATGTTCCGGTACACCAATGATTCTTAAATTATCTCTCTGAGATCTGTTCTCCAGATCTGAGGTTCTGCCAATGATGTATTTCATATTTTCCTCAAATTTTTCATTCTTTTGATTTTGTTTTATATATTCTTGCTGCCTTGTGAAGTCATTTGCTTCTAGTTGTTGAATTCTAATTTTTAAAGACTGGATTTCATCCCTAACTTTTTAGTCATCCTTCTTCTGGTATTATTTTCTTTGTAGGTCATTTTTTACCTTCTTTGCCTCATTTTCAAGTTGATCAGTTTTGGCTTTCAAGACACTATTTTCTTGTTTTAGTTAATGTATTTCCTTTTTCCAATTATCTTCAGCTTCTCTTGATTGTTTTTTGAGTTCTTGAATTAATTTAATTTTAAGTTCGAGTTAATTAAATTTTGAGATCTTCCAAGCCTGTGTCCAATTTGCTGAAGGTTCTATGGTTTTGCTTAGAGTTCCTTGAACTTCTATTTCATTTGCTCTTTGCTCACTACCTGGAAAGAAGCTGTCAATTATAATTTCTTTTTTCTTTTTCTGTTATTTACTTATATTTTTTCCTTCTTTCCCTCCTGTGCCTTCTCTGCTCTGCTGGCTGAAAAATAAAGGGCTAGAAGAGAATATACTATGCCTCAGTTGATACTTTGAAGGTAGGGTAGCAAGCATGATCTCTGATAAAGTTAAAACTAAAATAGATTTAATCAAAAGAGATAAACAGAGAAGCTATATTAGGTTAAAAGGTGCCATTGATAATGGCACCAAATATTTTAGCATCCAAATTTTTAAAGGAAAAACAAAATGAGTTATGTGGAAATAGATAATAAAACAATAATAGGGGGACTTCAATTTTCCCCTCATAGAACTAGATACATCTAATTTTAAAAATAAATAAGTAAAGAAGATCAATAGAATCATAGATAAACTAAATATAATAAATATTTAGAGAGAACTGAATGGGAATAGAAAGTATATGGTACCTTTATAAAAACTGACCATATATTAGGGCACAAAAACATTATAGTTAAATGTAGAAAAGCAGAAATATTAAATGTATCTTTTTAAGATCATACTGCAATAAAAATTTAATATAATAAGGGACCATGGAAACACAAAGTAAAAATTAGTTGGAAATCACATAAATTAACCTTAAAGAATGAGTGGGTTAAAGAACAAGTCACAAAAACAATAAATAATTTTATGAAAGAAAGAAAAAACAAAACCAATGGGATACAGGAAAAGCATTAATTAGAGGGAAATTTATACCTCTAAATGCTTATATCAATAAGATAGAGGAAAAAAAGATCACTGAATTGGGAATGCAATTTTAAAAACCAGAAAAAGAACAAATTAAAAATCTCCAACTAAACACCAAATCCGAAATTCTAAAAATAAAAGGGGAGATCAATAAAACTGAATATAAGAAAACTATTGACTTAAAAAATAAAACTAGAAGTTAGTTTTATGAAAAAAATTAACAAAACAGATAAACCATAGGTCAATATAATTTTTTTTAAAAGAGAGAAGAAAACCAAATCACTAGCCTTAAAAATGAAAGGGGTAATCTGGCCCCAGACACTTCCCAGCTGTGTGACCCTGGGCAAGTCACTTGACCCCCATTGCCTACCCTTACCACTCTTCCACCTATAAGTCAATACACAGAAGTTAAGGGTTTAAAATTAAAAAAAATGAAAGGGGTGAATATATCACTAATGAAGAAAAATTTAAGGAATTATTTTGCTCAATTATATACCAACAAATTTAATAATGTATGTGAAATGGAAGAATATCTACAAAAATATAAACTGCCTACACTCTCTGCAGGTGGAAAAATTTGCCACACTGAGCTAAATTCCCAGCATCCTTTTAAGTACATCCTCATTTGATATATAGGGGCTTGGGAGATAAATTTGGCTGAGATCCATGCTGCGGGGCTCTTTTTTGGGAGCTTGAGCTTTGCTTTGGTTAAAGTGTGGCAGGTGTGGGTTTCTGGCTAAGTGCTCTGCTCACTTAACTGAAGGAACCCCTTTCCCTCTCATTTTTGTTATTAAATTCTTTAATTTAAAATTATTTGGAGTATTTCATTCATTTTTACTCCTACAACTCTCAGAAGAGGAAATAGAATATCTATGTAAACATATTTTTTTAAAAAGCAATTGAACAGGGTATAAATTAACTTCCTTTAGAAAAAGCATCAAGACTATATAGATTTACAAGTGAATTCTACCAAACATTTAAAGATCAACTAATTCTAATATTAAATAAATTATTTGAAAAAGTAAGTAAAGAAGGAGTTTTAAACTCTTTTTGTGAAATTAATATGGTGCTGACTAAACCATGAAGAGCAAAAACAAAGAAAAATACAGACCCATTTTATTAATAAATATGAATGCAAAAATCTTAAATAAAATAGTAACTAGGAGACTACAACATTATAACTCAAATATTATACATTGTGACCAAACAGAATTTATACTAGGAATGAAAAATGGTTTAATATAAGGAAAACAAATAATATGTATTAATTAGAAATTTTGTACCTTTGGACTTCATCTCCCAGCATCCCTTTCCCTTCGTTCTCACGTTTGCATGGTTACATTGTTTGTATATAGTTCTATAACTCTGCCCAAGCTCTCTCCTCTTCCACATGTGTGGCTTGGGTGAGCTCCCTCTTGATTCTAGCCTTTTAGTTTCCTTTTTGCTTCATGTTAATTTTAATAAATCTTGTTAAATATCATACTTGGAGTTTTTGGATATTAATTTTAATTCTCACACATGGTTATATCAATAGACACAGAAAAAGTCTGCTAAAACAGCATTCATTCCTATTAAAAATACTGAAAAGCATACATATAAATAAATTTTTTCATAAAATGATATGAAGCATCTATATAAAACCATCAGCAAGTATTATTTGTAATGGAGAGAATCTAGAAGCCTTCCCAATAAGATCGGGAGTGAAACAAGCATGTCCATTATCACCAGCATTGTTTAATAAGTATTAGAAATGCTAGCAACAGCACTAAGAGAAGAAAAAGAAATTGCAGGAATCAGAATGAGCAAAGAGGTAATAAAACTATTTCCTTTTTCAATTGATATGATGGTACATGTGAAAAATCTTAGAGATTGAACTCAAAAGCTAGTTGAAACTAGCAATAATTCTAGCAAAGTAGCAAATTATAAAATAAACCCACAAAAATTATCAGCATTTTTAAATATAACTAACAAAGACCTACAAGAAGAGATAGAAAGAGATACTCTATTTAAAATAACCACAGACAGAATAAAATATCTAGGAATATAACTGCCAAAACAAATCCAAAAGCTATATGAACATGATTATAAAACACTTTTTACACAAAGTCAGATTTAAATAACCAGAGAAATATCCATTATTGATGGGTAGGCAGAGCCAATATAATTAAATGACAATCCTACCCGTACTAATCTGTTCAATGTCATCCCAAAGTACCCAAAAAAATTTTCATTGGAACTGGAAAACAATTATAGAATGAATTTAGAAGAACAAAAGATGAAGAATAAAAAATGAATTAATGGGGAAAATGTAAAAGAAGGAGGTCTAGCAGCATTGGATTTTAAAACTATAATATAAAAGAGTAATTATCAAAACTCTCTGGTACTGGCTAAGAAACAGAAAGGTAAATCAGTGGAACAGAACAGATGTAACAACAAACAGTAATAAAAGATTATAGTAATCTTGTATTTAATAAAAGTATAGATAAAAGTTTGGGGGATAAGAATTCACTTTTTGGTAAAAAATGTAAAGACAGTCAGAAAGTAGTTTGGTCGAAACTAGTTATAGACCAATGTCAACTATCTTTTTTTGAAATCTACAAGTTTGCCCCTGTCTCTTAGGAATTTGTCTTGCCGGAAGTCCCAGACAGACCTCTCTCTAAACTGAAAAAATAAACCTTAAAGTACTTAATGATCCCAGTTTAGATAAAATTAGTATGCAATCAAATCTTAGGTATCCTTTTTATCTTAAGAAATTTCTCCCATTGTTATCAGAGACCTGCACCTGGCTGGAAACAGTTCCTTATCTTCAGACAGGTAGTTCCCAATGCTTAGAATGCTCTCTTCTTCACCTCAGCCTTTTAGAATCATTTAAATCTTGATTCAATCCCATCTCAAACATGAGGATTCCTTTTACCTCTCCAGCTGCAAATGCCTCCCCCTTCTCCCATTACTTCATATTTACTTAAACATTCATATGTTGTTTTATCTTTGTATCCTCAGTTCCTAACACGATGTTTGTTGATTGAATATCCAGCCAAGGTATTTGCATAAATACTCTTTCTATGCTTGCCAGAGATTTTTCAGGTCAGTTCCTCAAAGGGGTGACAACTTCTAGGTTTGGGGAATACTTTGTGGGTCTGAAACCCTAAGTGTATAACTCTGGATCCCCTACTAGTTCAGTGGCCTTTACTATCACCCAGCAGAAATGATTAACACAAAGCAATGGCATTTACTCAGAGTGTAGGGGCAACTAGGTGGCATAATGAATAATAATGAATAATGAATGCTGAGCTTGGTGTGAGAAAGACTCGTCTTCTTGAGTTTAAATCTGACCTCAGACACTTAGTTGAGTGACTCTGGGCATAAACCAGTCAGACATGTCTGAAAAACAGCAACAACTGAAAAACAGACACAACTGAAAAATAAATGGAACGAACAATAGTTATAAAGCTTTCTGCCTGATAAACCTGGGGTACATCGTCACATCCCTAATGTAGGTGGGGGAAAGCAGGTACGAATTTAAGAGAACAATGTTAGTCAATATGGAGGGAGCATACATGGATAAGGCAACTCATGCCTCTGAAACTACAAAGCCTCAACGTCCTTTCATTACCTTCAGAGTTCTTATGCTATATAGCCCCTTCAGTGCACCACTGCTGGGGAGGTCACTCAGCTGGACTCTCAGGGTCTGCTCCCCTTGGCAGCCAGGGGTTGATCCCTTTTGAGTTCACAATTGACTCTCTTCTTTGCTACCAGAAGTCTGACTATGAAACTGCTTCTTCCCTCAAGGATATACTCTATCAGTGTTTGCATTTCCATAGAGAGTTTTTATCTCTCTTCCCTGAAGGATGTGTCCTATCTGTGCCTTGAACTCCCTTGACTGAGCTCTGCTGGCTGTGATGTCTTCAATGAGTTGAGTAGCTAGAAGGAATAGCAAAGTTAATGTGGGTCAGGGGCATGGAGAGAGAGGTCTTCATGCCTCTGTTGCCATGCTGACCTCTTATGTGGGCACAAGGATTAAATTCAACAAAGCTACTTCTTGCCTTAATGGACTGCACAGTTTCACAAACTTTTTAAAGGCATCTAGGGATAAGGACAATGTTTCTGGCAGTTGATATGTTTTACCCTCTACCCTCCCCTCACTTCTGCCTTTTGCTCTGGGCACAAAGCTATCTCTCTAGGCTTACCTCAGCCTTCTTAATTTCAGGGACCTTTTCTTTTCCTTGAAATATTACTGTTCTTTTCTTTTCTTTTTTCTTTCCTCTTACAATCCTTACTTTCTGGGTTTTTAAAAAAACTCTTACCTCCTGTTTTAAAATCAATACTGTACGTTGGTTCCAAGGCAAAAGAGCAATAAGGGCCAGGCAATGGGATTTAAGTGGCTTGCCCAAGTGTACCTAGCTACAGTTGGAAGTGTCTGAGGTCAGATTTGATTTTAGGACCTCCTGCCTCCAGGTATGGTTCTCTATCCACTGAGTCATCTAGCTGCCCCTTACATTATCTTGTACTATTCATACTACTGATCTACAATCAGCTTTGTGAGATTTAAAATTAATATCTTCCCAAGTTCTTATTTTCTATAAAGTTTATTAATAATCACTTGAAATAGAAAAGATAGATGAGCATAGATTTAAAGTCTCTATCTTATTCTAAGTCTGACCATGTGTAGCTCATCCTGCAGGATTCTCTGTCTCTCTCCAGGCAGTAGAGAGAGCCAAAGACCCTAGTGGGCTCCACCCAGACCCTTTTATTTACATTCATGGAAATAGCACTGGCATGTAAAAAATGGGATGAACTGGGTCAGCAATCGAGGAAGGGGAAGGGATGAAATTCCCTCTACACAATCTCTTCTGTAATCCTTTGAGAGACTAGTCTCCTCAGAGGATCATTTAAACATAACTATCTTATACCTCTAAAGATTTTCTAGCTAAAAGTATATACAATATTGCACTTTCTAAGAGGGAGTTACAATATTTAGAGGTAAGAAAATGAAAAAAGAGAGAGCAAAACCAATGTTTGTTAGGTGCATTGACAAAAAGTCAATTAGGGGGCAGTCGCCTTTGGCATAAGAGTTTACATTCAGAATGAATATGTTCGACCCTCTTCAGTTCAGTTCATTATATGCCAAAGTTCATTCTGGATCTTTTGATGCAGTGTGTGGCTTCTGCAGGCATCTTTATGGCACCTTCTCCAAAAAGATCTGCTTTCTTGATTTGGGGTGTTGGCAAGCTTCTTTTCCTGAAATTTCTCCAAAAGATTTATTTAAATCTTTGATTTTAGGATAATTACACAATCCCCCCCGAGGAAAGTGTTGATCAACATCAGAATCACCCCAGGATACATGGCTGAGTTATGAGGTATATGAAGCAATTCAAAAGAAAAACAAACTCCCCCAAAAGATCCCAAATAAAAGAGCAAAAATTAAATTCTGGATAAAAACAATAACAAAAATTAAAATAATAAAATAGAATAAAAATCTTACGTGTATAACATTCTGAGTAATAAAAAAGAATAAACCTGTAACAGGTCCTTGAAGTAAGGCCCAAACAAAGTAATTTATGTCCCAAAAGCCAGTAGGACAATTGCAGTAATATAGCACTTTACCCATTGGCAGCCAGGACTACAGAAAATTGCCAAACTATAAGACAGAAGGGACTAGGTTTCAGCAGCAAATGGAAAGAATCATTCCCTGGTCTGATTTTACCTTCACTGTCAAGGACAGGGAAGTCAGAATAGCAGCCAAAGTGGGATTCTTGATAGAAGAGTGGCATGGGGAAGACCTGTGTCGGATGTATGTCAAGCAGCCACAACCTTGATCCCCAAACAAGTTCAAGTCTCCTCTCTTGGTGCAGAATCTCATCAATCCCACCAGGACTAGTTGGTCTCCTTAACCTTTGTGCTTCTTGGCACTGTGTAGGTTAATTTTGTGCTTCCTTGGCAGTGTGCAGGGGCTCTTTTTGTTCACTTCTCCTGAAATCAGACACAGTCATTAAGCAAAGTCCCATAACATTTATCAATTCATGGCAGGTTTCCAGTCTAAAGCTTTTGGGTATGCATAGTTATTAGGGCTAATAAATACTGTAAACGTATCCTTTAAGTCAAAAACATTAATACTGATTCCATGTACTTCAAGTACTACAAAAGTTAGGAGAAACGAAAAAAGAAAAAACCACATATCCTATTGCAAATATAAAGAGTGAAAAAAAGATAATAATAATAAATCATAATTTCATAGTTCACATTCCATGTGACAATGTGTTTGCCAAGTGGAGGCACAACACAAAGGTTTCTCAATCAAAAATAAGATCTATTTCCCTTTTAACTTAGCCATGATCCACAGTGTGAGTGTACATGATTTTTTTCACCAGGTAAAAGCCTTTTAAAAACAGTAGTACAACAACTAATGCAGATTCTAAGAAGTACCAAAATCCCCCAAATTATAAGAGCCCAGTTAAATGACAATAGCAAACAAGCCCACTATCATATAGGATTCACATGAGATATTTAAAAAAAAATCTTTGAAGCTCATGGATACTTGTCACAGATTCTCCTGATCTAGTCAATCTTTCAACCTTGGCTGAGGTATTTTTAACAAAGTCAATCACTGCCATAATCCCAAAATTTGATAAAAGAGCCTAGAAAAACATAAATCTCTGTACTGCTGATGAAAACCTTTTGGGTCTAAAATGTCACCAAGAATCTAGATTATTCTGGTGGAAGGGTAGAAAAAACTGAAGAGTTACAAATATAAAAAACCCATTTCAAAGCTACTAGGCTTCACAAGAAAAATCATTCCCACCTCCTGGATGAGACTATAACCCATTTCAAGGTAACTAAGCCTCTTGGGAAACCCCCCTCCCTCTGGAATGAGACTATAATAGCATAAAAGGACTGTCTCCAGTATGTTCCATCCATTTCAATGTGGAACCGAGGAGAAAACAGTGAAAATCACTTCAGATGTCTCATCCTTTACATTTTCAATAAATGTAGAGATGGGAAAATACAATAGTGCCATTGTACTCTACTTCAACTACAAGTGGACCCTTACCTCTTGTTACAAAGAACTCAAAGGCAGGCAAATGATCAGTCAGAAGTAGGGATCCTACTAGATATCTGAAAATCACTTCTGAAGATCCATTAAAATCAATTTAAATTATTAGGTCATTAAATTCTCCAAAACTTGTATATAGGTTGAAACCAGTTTGATGGAATCCACCCATCATCTATGTGACAATTAACAAATGCAAAAAAGAAGAAAAGCCTGTTTAGGCAAAATGTGACCTTCATGGATTAGGTGACAAACTCAGCATTCATAAGGAGTTATGGTTTTGCCACTGAAAAAGGTTTGTGCAAGGTGTTTATGGGCTTTCACAATGGTGTTATCACCAGTCCAGTTATAGAGGGAGGGTACAAATAAAGACAATGTAACAGAACATATAGCTAATAGCCAAAACACAGTAATTGAAAGTGACATGGCATAATGGAATGTGATAGATTAGATTAATATGTGAATTTAAAAACAAAATTAAATCTTAAAAGTCAGCAAAACAATAAATGTGAGAAGATACAGTCATTCAGTATTAATATAGTCATTCAGTTTTACATGGGAGCAATGAATCAAAAAGTTCTTTCCAATTTTGACAACTTATGAAGTGACTAAGTAAATTACATACATTTCATATTTAGAATTGCATTACAGAGACTTCTTCATCATGGGGAGGGGAAGAAACTGAAACAGTTAACATCAATAAGGCAATGGGGTCTGAAAAGGCTTAAAATTTATCTCCAGAATCTTTGAGGTTCCTTCTCCTCCCAAATAACATCATTCATCTAGATTCTTTTGTCCACACCTCTGGGGTCCCCCATCCTGAGAGGGGTTCCCGCACTGAATACAGATGTTTGGGTGTGTTTTTTTTTTAAACCCTTACCTTCTGTCTTGGAATCAATACTGTGTATTGGCTCCAAGGCAGAAGAGTGGTGAGGGCTAGGCAATGGGGGTTAAGTGACTTGCCCAGGGTCACACATCTAGGAAGTGTCTGAGGCCAGATTTGAACCTAGGACCTCCCATCTCTAGGCCTGGTTCTCACTCTACTGAGCCACCCAGCTGCCCCCATGGGTGTGAGTTTTGATTTACCTCTTTCGAATTACTATTCCTCCTATTATCATTATTCCTGAAGCTTCTATTTCTATTTTCCTGATCTCTCTTCGTACAATTCATAATTACAACACCCACCTTTCCACAAAAATAACATGTTAGTAGTTGTTTTGTGGATTCTTGTAAGGGAGCTATGACCTCTCCCTGTTTTGCCTTTCCAACTATTTCAGTTAATTCTTTTATTTCCTTCCTTAATGTCTCTACTAAATTAGTGTTCTCTTTCTCCTTTTCCTTATGTCCCTCAAAAGAATAAACTGCCACTCTTTTTAATTCTTCAAGGTCCATATTAGGCCATTTTGGACAGCTAGTCATAAAATAATTAACTACCCTTACAACTGTTTTTCACAAATTGAATCCTGATTTGTCTAATATCTCTTTCCCTAGAAAGATCTAAGTCTATAGATCTGCCTCCCAGTTCAATAAGCCAATCCATAAACAGAGAGGGGTTTTCATTATCTTCCTGCTTTAGATGTTCAAATTTAGTCCACATACCAGGCCTATCAGAACAAGCCTTATTGCTTTTAGTAATGCATTTCTAGCCTGGCATAGTTGTAAGTAATCTTGCTCTGAATTTGAGTCCCATTTTGGATCTTCAGTTGGCCAACAAGTGGTTCCCTGTCCCTAGACCTGATTAACAAGAGGAAGAATTTATTTCTTTCCCTTTCTGTTAGCAAGGCCTGGAGCAAATCTTCCACATCAATCCACCTGGGATTATATGTGCAGAAAATGCTTTCAACCTTGTTTATGACTACAATGGGATCATTTTCAAAAGGAGTTTTTTCTCTGAATCTCTCAATATCTTGTGGAGAGAAAGGTGTATGATGTCTAATCTTCACTAAATACCCAGGTCTTTTGTTTTTATATAATCATAATTTTCCCTGATGATGAGGTGGTTCTCTCTGGAGACCAGCTCAGGGGAGAAGAGAGAAGAGAAAAAATTCGGCATGGATGAGAAATGGACAGGGTCAAGGGGGCTATGAATGGGACCACGGATTCCATTCTATTGAGTCCAAATATAGGTCCAATATTTATACAGTTTCTACATTTTATGATAAAAGGAAAATGATATATCAAGGGCATGCATCCTTGGTGCCAATTGGAGTACATAGGTGTTACCTGAATTGAGGAGTACATACACTTTATTGATAGTAATCTTCAAAGTCCTCCTTGTTATGGCATAAGGATTTCTTTTGAAGTATAAAAGCACTAAGATATACCTGATATGCATAAAGGCCACTTGTCCCAGAGATAGAGCTCAAGGTTTGTGATATGTGAGATAGTAAGTTAGCTGATCAGGATGTTCTGAGTCAATTAAGAAAGCCAGGTGTTCTTTTAGACATTGATTTGTAGACATGCAAGGTCAGACTGGTCCTTGCCAGAGTCTTGAGGCAAATCTGCAAATATGCCTTTTTCTTAGTACAATGCCTGGCACAGAGTAAGCACTTAATAAGTGTTTATTGAATTGAATTATCTTTCCCCCTGGTCCTACCAGAGAGCTATCTCATTTGACAAATAGTATTTTTACTTTAAATAGTATTTTTATTTTAAAGACAAAAATGAAAAAAGAGGGAAAAAGCAGCACAATTGACTTAATACAGTGAAAAAGTTTGAAAACATATGCAATAACTATGGACCTCTCACCTTCACAAAGGAATGGTTTACACAGCTAGTAAGGGTCTGAGGCCAGATTTAGACTCAGGAAGAAGAATCTTCTTGACTCCAGGTCTTATTCTCTATCTATTGTGCTACCTAGCTGCCTCTGAATGCATTTTAATTATATTGATTTGAACTGAACGAATCCTAATGGTTCCCATTCCTCTTCAGTCCTATCATATTCCCACCTGTACCCTCCTCTATTCCTTCTGCTGTCACTGTTTCCCAGTTCTGTTCCCTCCTTACTTCATCCTGGGCATCCTTATTATCTCCCAAAATGCCTCCCCCCACCAGGGCTCCCTAATGACCAGCACAATGTCCAGGAAACCCAGGATCCCAATCTATTCCACAGTTAGATGCTATATCCAGAATTTCTTACCTACCACCTTTAGAACTGCAAAAGAAATGTTGTAGCCTTTAGGGTTGGAAGTGCAGAAATAGGAGCCCCTGTCCTCTGGGCCCACAGCTGGTATACGGTGAATTCAATGGTATTTTGATAGACATCATCATTAGACTTATAGTCATATCTGTTCAGATAAGAAGTCTGCAGGTAGAATGAAGAGATGATGAGGACCTCAGCCATTGGTGGACTCCAAAAAGCATATCCAAATATCCAAAGGGATGAACTAATGCAGATTTATGTAACTTACAAAGTTTGGAAAACTGGTGACATGTTCCCCAAATGTTAAGGTTCTTTTAATTGGTTTGAATATGTTACATTTTTTTTAAGTCCCACTTTTCTGTTTTGATTCATTCTCCCTGAAACATAAAATAATAGTAATGATAGTTAATGTTTATATAATGCTTACTATGTGCTGTGATAAGCACTTAACTTTACATTGTTCTCATTTGAGTCTCACAACCAATCTATGAGGTAGGAGCTATTATTATACCCACTTTACACTTTGCAAACCTGAGGCAAACTGACTAGCCTAAGGTTATATAGTTGATAAGTGTCTGAGGTAGAATTTGAACTCATATCTTCTTGATCCAAGGTCTAGGTTTCTATTTACTGCACAACTTAGTCTAATACCGCTGACCTTACCTACTGATTATTTGGAGAGTGTTGGAAGTGAAGGAGATAGAACCTGTCTGGAATAAACACAATGACACATCCAAAATGTTGCTCAGAATGGAGGACTGGTTCTAGGGAAGACTTTACTATCAACCAGTGAATTCCTATGGGAAGCCTAACCACTTGGGGTTGGCTATGACTGCTTTTTAAATCATTCAAGGTT
>NC_058131.1:392675570-392800240 GCF_016433145.1 Gracilinanus agilis | reverse complement strand
CTTATTTGAGGAGGGTCCGGATGCTTGTTTGTTCTCCTCCTCTGTTTGCTCGGTTGTCTGGATTTTCTCTGTGTAAAAGCTGTCGAGTGTTAAAGACTTCTTTTTCTTGTTGTTATTCTTTCTCTTCTGAACTTCCTGAGAATGAGTAGCCATCATTACCCCAGCAGCTTCTCAGATTTATCCTGGCGCTCAGTGTCTGTCCGCGATCTATTGGCTCCTGAGGTCTGAGTTCTGGTTTTTTCCAAGGTCAAGCCCCCTGGTGGACCCCCTTGCTTGATCCTCTGCCAGAGGTTTCTTTACAAGTCTCAGGGCGCTGCTTCCACAGTCGTATACCCGTCCACACTGGTTCCCCACTTAGGCTTTAGTTCCTGGCTGTGTCTGCCTCCACCCACGCCTCCGCAGTGCCTGCGCTCTGCTCAACCTGCGCTCTGCGCCCTGCGTCCTGCTCCCGCGCTCAGATTTTGCCTGCGTTTTTTGGCTTAATGGGGTCCTAAGTCTTGCTGCTCTCAGGAACAGGCCCCGGAGCTGCCAATGACTCGATGGGTGCCCCAAACTTGCTCTATTTCTTTTTAGCTGGCTTCGGAGCTACAGGTGTTGTGTGTGGAGGGGGTGTGGGAGGGGTGGTTGCTCAGCCCGCGATTTCGTGAGGGCTGTTTCACCCTTTCATAGCATGGAAATGCCTCGATTCCACGTACCTTCCACGCTGTGCCCTGTTGTGGGGGTTCCTCCGTTCGTCTGGACTTGTTTTTATGTCCCCTTGAGGAGTTTTGTGTGTTTCGGTCAGGAGAGGTTAAGAGCTGCTTCTTACTCTGCCGCCATCTTAACCCGGAACCTCGAATATGTTACATTTTGAATTGGGGTCACTACCACCTTTGTAGTTCTGTTCTCTTTCAGATTTAATCAGTTTATTCATTTATTATCATTACTCTATTAATAATAGTTAATAAAGGGGGAAGTAGAAGATAGTGGACCTACTTTGGACTCAGAAAGACCTAGGACCAAGACTGATCTCTTGACATTGATTGAATTGTGTGATCTTGGGAAAGTCACTTAACTTTGAAGTTCCCTCTAAGACAGAGGAGTCACTCATATATATCCCTACCAAGTATTCCCCATACAGTGAAATAAAAGATCAGTGCTATGTCTTTCCCTTATCAAAAATTAATTATAGGGGCAGCTGGGTGGCTCAGTGGATTGATTGCCAGGCCTAGAGACGGAAGGTCTTAGGTTCAAATCTGACCTCAGACACTTCCTAGCTGTGTGACCCTGGGCAAGTCACTTAACCCCCATTGCCTAGCCCTTACCGCTCTTCTGCCTTGGAGCCAATACACAGTATTGATTCCAAGACAGAAGGTAAGGATTTAAAAAAAAATTAATCATAGTATTAAATAATATTTTTTTCTCAGGCTCCCTAATATAAAATAAAACCCAAATTGTTAATAATGACTCAATATTATTAAATTATTACTCAATAACATAAATTATTATAAATAAAAATAGTATTAATTCAGATTCATATAGTGCTTTAAGATTTACAGATTTACTTGGAAAACTCTAAGTTAAGTAGGGCCAGTTTTATTATCTTCCTTTTACAAAAAAAAAAAAGAAATTAAGATTTTGAAGATAAAACCAAACAACCGATTTCTACAAGGGGTCATTGCTCCTATACTCCAGGTTACAGAATAGGCATAGTTCTAATATGTCTAGGCAATAAGTCAAGTTTCCCAGGATTCAATTCTTCTTCTTCTTCCTCCATGCCCTATTGATAGTTGAATATATATCCAACTCTTCATGATCCCATTTGGGCCTTCCTTGGCAAAAATACTGGAGCAGTTTGCCATTTTCTTCTCCTGATCATTTTAAAGATGAGGAAATTAAGGTAAAGAGAGTTAAGCAGAGTTAAGGGACTTACCCAGGGTTACACAGATAGTGTATGAAACCAAATTTGAACTCAGGAAAATTAGAGTTCCCTGACTCTAGGCCTGGCATTCTATCTTTGTACCACCTAGAAGCCCTAAGTTACTATATATACCCTACCCTCAATTATCTGAAGATTATGTGAATACTGGTAATAATAGCTAATATTTACATAATGCTTTAAGATTTGCCAAGAGTTTTATAAATATCTCATTTTATCTTCATAACAACTTTAAAGATAGGTGCTATTATGATTTTCATTTTATAGCTAAAGATACAGAGGTAGGTGCAGTTTAAGTGACTTGTCCAGGGTCACATACACCTAGTGTTGAAGGCTAGATTTAAGCTTAGGCTTTCTTGATTCCAGGTCCACTGTGGATCTATCCACTGAACCATCTAATTTTTTTTCTCAGAAAAAAGAAGAGAGGGGAAAACACAAATTTGGAAGTCAGAGAATATTTTGTCACTAACTCACTGTGAACCTTTGACATTATACATTCTCTGTTCTAAGGTCTCTTCCAGAACTAATGATCTAACACTTTATGTCAGTTATTCCTTTCATAAAGATCCACAAAGAAAGATGAAGCCACATTTGAGGGTGATGAAACTTGATAGTAACCAGAATTTCAGGGAATGTCCCTCTCCTAGAGATAATCAAATACTCCTTTTATCAGAGTCAGACTGTCCAGCTAGATGGAGTCTGATCTCAGGTTATTTTATATCTTTAACAGACTCAGTGAAAGTTTTTTAAGACCTTATTGGGTACCAAAAAATACTAGTAAGTACTAGGAAAGCTGGAAAGTTTATACTGTAAGAGGGAGATTTTTAGGTATTATATAGATATATATTTAAGGTGTGGCTGCCAGGAATCAATAGTTCAGATTGATTCCATAATTAAAATAGACCCAAGTCAGGATCGGGTTTAAGGTAGTTTATTTGCAATTAGGAAGGTAGAAGGCAAGGGAAATAGAGATGGAGAGGCTAGTCCAGGCCTGCAGGAGCCCGGACAGAGAGAGAGGGTTAAAAGGCTAATTAAACTAGATTACATGCCACAAGGCCTTAGTAATCAGAGAGGCAAGAAGCCTACCTAAGGTAGAGAGTCTGGGAAACGCCAAGGTAGGCCAAGGAAGTCAGCCTAACTTACCCATGTGACAATTCAGAGTAGAAGCAGTCTGAGGTCTCAGCCGAGATCCTTCAGCACCAAGTCCAAAGCAGGAACTGCCTCAACAGGAAGTAACCAACATACTTGAAGAGATGTGTCTCTCTTCACTTCCTGTGGGTCCAGCTCTAATTCAAGTGGACAGATGGCAGCCTCTACACTGATTTGGACTGCCCAAAGGGCAATCCCTTGTTCTTGATTTGTTACTTATTGTCACATGTGGGTAACTCATCTTTCCTCCCCACTAAGGGAGGTGGGGATGATATCATTTCTGATGGTAGAGTTTTAACTATGAATGGGCTTAAGCTAATTCTATTCACACAATCCCCCGTGATGATCATATTGGGTGCCTAGACACCCCAAGTGATCATTTTACATAATCATCTTATACTCACAAAGGTCTTCTAACTACAGTAGTTAGAGATAAGAGGGGAATGGAAGAGAGAGAAGGCAAAACCAATGTTTTGCTAAGCTGACAAGAAACCAATTGGGGGCAGTCCCCTATTGGCATAACATGTACATTTAAAGTAGCTGTTCAAACCCCATAAGTCCAATCAGTTATACCTCAAAGTTCATTCTGGATCGCTCAATCAACAAACCCCATCAGTTCAATCAATTGTAACCCAAAGTTCATTCTGGATCTCTTGATTAAATGTAGGTTCTTCAGGCATCTCTCTGCAAACAGTTCATTCTCTGGATTGAGGAATCAGCAAGTTTCTTTCCTGAGAAATTTTATCAAACAAAATTAAAAAATTAAATCTTGGATTTAATAAAAATACAATCCCCACTGACGTGGGTATTTAAAAAGAAATACCCAGATCAGCTCAGGATACATGGTTGAGTTATGGGGTTGTATGAGTCAATTCAAAAGCAAAAAACAAAAGTATAAAGAAAAATTAAACAGAAGAAAAATTGAGACTTTGGGAAAAAAGAAAACATTAAAATCAGAATCAAAATATCAAAAGCTATGTATATAAAATTTCTGAATAAAAATAAATTCATAACAGGCCCTTGTATTAGGGTCCAATTAATGTAATTTCAATCCTACTAGTCTGAAGGACACAATGCAGTAATACTGCACTTACCCATTTGCAGTCAAGACTACAGGAAGTTGCCATTCTATAAGAGAGAAAAAAGGACCAGATTTATATGCAAGGAAAGTGCCTGTCATTCTATTCACTCTCAGGAATATATGGGTGAGCCAGATGATGGCCAACCTGTGGTACCTGACTGGCAGTGTAGTTCGAAGAGTCCTACATCTTAACATAAACTAAGTGTTGCAACTTCTATTCTTACACTGAGTTCAAGTCCTTAGTATTGGCTTGGGAGTACCTCAATCCCACCTGTATTTGTATGATCTTTTCCCACACAATACAATTTACAATTCTCGTCTCTTTGGAGTACATAGTCTGGGAGGAATGATAAGACACAAAACCATTTAACTAGGTAACATATTACATGGAAAATATATACATTTGGTTATATCTCACCATTTGGCACTCTGTCTAAAATTGTCCCTTAGGATAGGGAGTTCTCACTATTTTTTTTATGTCTTTTAGGTCAATTTTTTTTGTTATACCAGTGTCCTGGCCACCCCCATGCCCATCTCTCACCTGAATATCACCAATTAAATGTCAATGCTTGCAAAAAAAGGATATGGAGTTCTCACCTTCTTCTGTTGGTGTTTGAGGACAAGATCAAAATATACATCTTGATTGGTTGCTCTGCAGATAATCTCCCCTCATATCTGCACTAGCTCAGAAGGTTCCAGCCACAGCTTTGGAGGCCCTAAGAGGACTGAAGCCAGCACAGATGTTAAGATGGGGGGGAAAGCAACCTTAGCATTTTGATCCCCATCATCATTTTAGAGAAGGAAACTGGGGAGTGACTTGCCCAAGGTCACATCATTAGTAAATGGCTCAGCTAGAATTCAAACCCAGATGTCCTCATTTCAACTACAATGTTTAACATTCTTTTCACTTTCCTGTGTAGCACTAAAGAACAGACCTCAGACCCAATGGGGAGGAGCTGAGCTGGAGCTCCAGTAGCATTTGTACCAGAAGGTAGCTCAAATGTTGGTGCTACTTGAATCCATTCCCAGGAGGTAAAGTCATGGAACTGAGGATAGTATGAGTGTCTGTGTGTATACATACATACATACATACATACATACATATACACACATACACACATACATATATATAAACATATACATACACATATATAATATATAGTGCTTTCAGATTTGCAAAGTACTTTATAGGTATCAGCTCATTGGTCTTTTTTTCTTTAGAATATTTTTCCATGGTTACATGATTCATGGACCACTCCCTCTCTTCATTCCCCCCTCCTGGAGCTGCTCATTGGTCCTTATAACAATCCTAGAAAGTTGGTGCTGTTATTATTCCCATTTTTATGGCTGAGGAAACTGAAGAAGACCAATGTTGTCCTTAACAGATTACTGGGCAGTAACTTGTCCAGAGACACACAGTTAATAAAAGTATAAAGCTGGGTATAAATTGTGGTCTTCCTGACTGTAACAAGCGCGTGGTCTAATGATTTTATCTATCAACATGGCTTTAATTAAAATACTAATTTATATATTTATACAAGCCTTTATCATTTTTCATATTTACAATTATGGCAACCAGAAGTTTGGAAATAGAATTTTCAATTTTCTAGATAGTCTAAGAGGAAAAAGCCATGCGGCTCTGGGACCCAGAGTCTCAGAAGTGAATCTTCCAGATAGCCTAACGATAGCCATGCCTGCTTTTTGGCCTGGCTCAGCTCTTTTGAGCACTTTTTTAAAAAAGGAAAGTGACTTTCCTTGCCATGCTTTTGCTAAAAGCAAGAGCACGTTTTTGCCTCCAGTGGGACTCAGCCGGCCAGTCCAGCCCAAGCCACCTTGGGAGGGAGGTCAGGCCAGCCGATTCGGGCTTTTGGCTTTAAACTAAAATGCCGGAGCCCAGCCAATGTGCTGCTGCTGCTGCTGCTGCTGCTGATGCTGATGCTGCTGATGCTGCTGATCCTGACCACTTCCACTTCAACCCCGAGCTCCAGAACCTGAGATTTCCGGGAAGGAACCCAGACCTGCCGCCTTTGCTGAGATCGAGACCTCCAGAGACTGCTTCAGCTCTGACGCAAACCATTTGGGTATATTCCCCTTTCTCCCTATTTCTAGCCTTCCACGTGTTTCTCTAAAGACCTAATTAGGCAACAACCCACACAGACTCTACACGTGGGTAGTTTTCCTGAGCTTTTCTCTAACCCCAAGCCCACGTGGACCTAGCATCTGAACCTCTCAGGCGCTTGGCCTATTCAAACTTTTGCGATTATTAAAAAAACTGAACTTAGGGGAAGCCTATTCACCCCATACCTGCTCAGAACTTTGAACTGATAGCAAAGACTGGTGATTTAAAAAAAAAAAAAAAAAAAAACAACCCCTTAAACTCAGCAGAACTCAATCAAAAGAACCTTAAATTGAAATCAGGGGTGAACTTTTAAAACCTCGGAACTGAATGAGCTTTAATTCTGTTTTAAAAAGGCTGTATCTTACTGTATATTGTTAATTAGTTTTGTAAATTAATCTTGCTTATATCGTTGATTTTCCTGTTGCACTGAATCATTTTACACTAATGAAGTTTCTGCTTATGATGTTATTATATTTCCTAGTTTACTTAAACGCTTACTGTATCAAAAACAATGCGGTTATATGTACCACCTATGAACATCTTATAGAGCACATGTCTTTTTAAAAATTTATTCTGTCTTGGTAATTGCAAAGAACCTTGAAAGTTTCCATGCTTTAAATATTACCTTGTAATTTTACAAGAGATCTTTTTTAACTTTTACTTTAAATCCTTAAGAATTGTTGTCTTAAAGGATAAAGCTTTTATATATTTTATTATAAGAGATATTATTGCCTTAAATGGGTAGAAGCATTCCTATCCAGGATTTTTTTTAAAACAGGAAGCCAAGGAGCTCCTGTATATTCTTATCTGAGGATAATTATACCAGAAGGTTTCTTTGTTTAAATATCACATTTTGCTATGGAAGCAATAACAGCATTTGCCAAGGGTTAAAGTTGTAACAAGTATATGATTTGGAACATCACTGTTTATTGTTTTAAAATGTGCTACTGGAAATAATGGTACTCTATTTGAATGTGCATTGTGAATCTGCTATTTTGTAAAACCCACTTTCTCCAACAGAAAGTCTCATTTTTGGGTAACATAACCCTTCTAGTTCTAAGCTATATATATATATTTTTGATTTTTAAAACATTTTTTAATGAGAGAAATTGATTTTCCCCTTTTATCATCTTGTACTGGAAGTACATATATAATCATTATTTATCCTTTTTCTGATTTTACAGCAAATACCTGAGCCTATAGGACTGTGATTTAAATGCCTCTCTGATTCCAGAAGGGAATATGAAAGCCATTAATAGTGCTAAAGAAAGCACATGGTCAGAGACTTGACTGACTAAGATCTGCAGAATAGCAGTTCTATGCCAATACATTAGGGCTTGAAATTGGGGTTGAGTCCTGGAGTCCCAGTCTTTTCTAAAACTTTAGAGGACGTGGGTCCCCTCGACTTAGATTCCTAGAAAGCACCTAAGATTGGTTATTTACTTGGCTCACTTCCCTAAAAAGCTGATGATAAGTCAGATCAGAGAGAGACATTTTCCTTATGTCCTGGCCCTGAATGGGTAATTGCACACTGTTGAATTCACTTTAATTAGACCTTCATTCAAAGGTCTAAGTTTATTTTCCCTAGAGATTTTTGCACATTTTACATTTTACAAGTTAATTTTTCATCTTTTTTCTTGAATTCTATTCTTTGTATTTTGTCATCCTTACCTGACCTGAGATACCCTTTTTTTAGAAAAAAGGTGTGTTTAAGAATTACCTCACGGGGATATCTGTTAAGTTTTTTAAAATTCGATAATGTAAAAATATATGTATATTTATTTAACTCTTTTAGGAGTAATTTCACGGGGAATTATATAAAATCTTAGAAGAAAATGTATGTTTTGTAATCTATAATGTAAGGTTTAAATTCTTTTGAGAATAATTTCAGGATAAGGACCTTGCCATCTCCCCAGAATCCAGATGACGAACTTGTTTTGGTGAGGACCATGAAGATGTCTGAGAAGCCTTCACTGTACCATGAAGACCAAAAATTGAACTTTGGGGTGCAGTTGATTGAACTATGGGGAGTTGAAATTGAGTTGTATGTATTGTTTTAAATTGTACACTGTTGTGCCAGTGGGGGACAGCCCCCCAAATTGGTTTTTTGTCAATGCGTCTAATTTTAACCATTTGTTCATCTATTTCTTTATCCCCAAATTCCTGAAAAAATTTAGAAGCTGTTATTTTTACAGGTCCAGCGAAGAAAAAAGGACTAACCTTTTTTTTTGCCGGACCTCACGGGGAATTGTAACAAGTGAATCTGGGAAATGTATAAAACTACATTTCCCGTGATCCAACATGGTCCAACGGGTTTCCGTTTCCGACGTCTTGACGCAGGGGAGCGCTTAAATCTCATGGGTTAGGAGGGAGTAGTCTCTCTTTTTGGCGAGTAGGCGCTTGGCTGAGGCAGTATGGAGGCGGCAGTTTTGAATGCTTACAAGCGCGTGGTCTAATGATTTTATCTATCAACATGGCTTTAATTAAAATACTAATTTATATATTTATAGCAGCATCTATCATTTTTCATATTAACATGACTCCAGGCCCAGCACTGGCTGTATCCAATGCACACACAACCTGGTGCCTTTGGATTTTTTTTCCCAGAAAAGATTCAAGAGGACCAACCACTCCTTACCTGCCACATCCTTTTTGCTTTTTTTTTTTTTTTTAAAACCCTTACCTTCTGTCTTACTATCAGTTCTAAGATAGAAGAGTGGCAAGGGCTAGGCAATTGGGGTTGAGTGACCCTGGCTCACAGAGGTAGGAAGTATCTGGGGTCAATTTTGAACCTAGGACCTCTTTGTCTCTAGGCCTGGCTCTCTATCCACTGAACCACCTAGCTGCCCCTGTCCTTTTTAAAAAATTATTATTACTTAAATAGTTGATATAGTCTTTTAAAAATTACTTTAATTTTCAAATGTAGTCCTTCTACTTCCCCTAACAAGAGAGCCATTCTTTCTTTAAAACAATTTAATTAAAGAGAGGTGGGGAGAAGTGATTAAAAAAAAATCATCAAACATGCCAATGAAGTTTGACAGTGATTTACATTATTCCACACAGAGTTCTCAGTCAGCAAAGAAGGGACTTTCTCAAAGAGTCCTTTTGAAGGATAAGTTAGGTCATTACAGTCAGAGCCTTCAGGCTGGGTTTGGGATTGTTCTTTCCATCTACATTATTGAAGACACTGATTATATAGTTTTCCCCATTTCATTTTGCATGTTTGTTGATCTCTCTATGATTCTCTGTATTTTTCATTTGTAATTTCTCAGGGTGTAGTAATATTCCATTACATTCATTTGCCACATCTTGTTTACCCATTCCTTAAATACATTTTGTTCTTCATCTTGATTTTCAAACTTGGGACTGTGGAAAAATTGCCAGGTTGAAAATTTAGTGGGTAGAGAGTGGGACACCCAAACTAGGGTGAGGGGTAGGGGTAGCAGGTCAGGTATACCAGGTCTCTTCAGAAGTTGGAGACTGGAAATATTTAAGAATTCCTTGGTGCTGGTGGAGCCATCCTTCCAGGGCTTTATACATATTTGTTGCATTTTATCTTCACAAAATCCCGGGAGGTGGAGACTATTATTATCCCCTTTTTACAGGAACACTGAGGCACTAAAAGGGAGGGGAGCCCCGAACCTGAGTCCCTGGGAGAGCCAGGAAATGCTTAAGCGCACCATACTGTCCTTCACCTCCTTATTATTAAGAAAAAGTTACTTAATAGTTTGAAGGGTGAGGAAACTTTCTCCATCAGAATCCTGGTTTCCTTAGGTCACTGTCTTTCCCCAGAACTAAGAGTTTTTCTTGCCACTGGAGATCGCAGTGCCTGCTCCTTGAGAAAAAAATCCCCTAGATAAAGCTCTTATATTATCTTTAGTTCCTTCAAGCTCTACGTCCTGTGTTGCTTTATGGCAGAGGAAAGAGTCCTAACTTTGTCATCTGAGGAACTGGGCCTAAATCCCACTTGCAATTTGTTACGATCTTAGACAAATAAACTCTCCGTGGCTCAATTTCCTCATCTGTAAAATGAGGTAGACTTTTGACTGTTCATTCTCTACCGCCCCTTATTTCTCAGTCTTGATTTTTTCCTCCCACTTAAACAACGTAAATGGTTTGGATTTTATAGTTTTATTGCATTTGCTTTCGAATTTTATTCCATGTATTTGATTCTTTGTAAGCATTACACTCGAAAGGAGAAAATGACTTTGCTGGGCGGAGGGAGCAAGGAAGGAGGAAAATTGGCCGGGAGAAAGGTGAATTAAGAAGCCAATTAGGACCAGGAGAGAGAAACAGGAAAGGGGTGGGGATTAAAGGGTGTGGCGATACACAGAGCTGGCTCATTGGAGGTTCCAGTATTTGTCCTTCCGCACGTCTGTCCACAGCTCCCGCCCCTGGGGCATTCACCTTTGTCAGGGCAGCTGTAGCTAGACCGAGAGGTGGCCACTCTTCTCCTCCCCCGGCCCCAGTCCCTGCCACTTCCCTACCCCCGGCTCAGCCCTACAAGCACGGAACTTTCGCCAACCGCAGAGTCCTGCTTGAGACTCTCTTGCTCCAAGGAGGGGGAGGGCAGTCCTCGGTGGGCGGGGCCGGGGAAGGCTGGGCCTCTCTTGCTTTGCTAGAGCCTGACTGGCTGCTTGCGTGGCCGGAGAGAGCACCAGGGGGAGGCGGGCGCTTTTATAGGAAGTCTCCCTCCGGGTCCGAACCCCGCGCGTGGTGTTTCTCTGCTTCTTCGTCTCTGTGGTACGTCGACTGCGAGGGCTCCCCATCCACCGACCGGTGCCTTCGCAGTGAGAGCCACAGCAGCAACCGCAGAAGAGCTGGCGTTCCCGAGTACCAGGACCGAGTTGGACTGACAGCTGGAGAGGTGCGCGCCCTGAGGGCTCTTGAATGCCCCGGGGAAGAAGGGAAAGGGGCATCCTGGAAACTTTTCGAGAATTGGGCGTGTGTAAGTGTGAGGTTTGAAGGGAGGCTTAAGTCTCATCTTTAAGAGTGACCTCCTTTAGACCAGGCAGACATCTACTGATTGGATCGTTCAACAGTTTATTAAGTGAGGCCAGTATGTAATGTCGCTTACCTAGGAGCCAGAACGCTTCTATTTATCTTTAGAAAAGGTAGCGTTTTGTTAAGGTTTGCAGCTAGCATTTTGCTAAGGTTTGCAGTGGTCTTTATTCATATTATCTCATTTAACAAAAATAGCTACCATTTATTTCTATAGAGCTTTCAGGTTTGAAAAGAACTTCCTATTATCTCATCTAATAATAATAGCTTGCATTTATATCGCACTTTATGGTTTTCAAGGGACTTTATATTATCTAATATAATAATAACAGCTAACATTTCTACAGAGCTTTAAGGTTTGCAAGGGGCTTTGTTCATATTATTTCATTTATTAGTAATAATAGATATTAGCACTTATTATGTGCCAGTCAATGTGTTAAGGGCTTTACAATTATTATCTCATTTGATCTTCACAATCCTTGGAGGTAGATGCTTTTATTCTCCTTGTTTTACAAATGTGCAAACTGAAGCAGATATTGTCATATTGTTAGGAAGTGCCTGAGACTGGATTTGGGCTTGCCTAAGACTATTAGATGGCTCAGGGCATAAAATGCTGGGCCTGGAATCAGGAAGTTGTTGTTGAGTCCTGTCTGACTCTTCATGACCCTGTGGACCACAGCAACTAGTGCTGTTTATTGTGTTTTCTTGGTATAGAGGTTAATTGACTTGCCCAGGCTCACACAGCTAGTAAGTATCTAAGGTTGGACTTGAACTCAAGTTTTCCTGACTCCAAGTCTATATAACTCTATTCAATGAGTAGCCCAACTGCCAGAAAGGTTTGAGTTCAAATTCAGCCTCAGACACTGTGACCTTGAGCAAATTATTTAATTTATGTTTATCTAGGACAGTGATGGGCAGACTTTTTAAAGAGGGGGCCAAAGGAAAGGAAATGCTCATCTGTCAGTCTGTTTCTAAGGCAACTCTTTTGAAGTTTCATTGTATTGTATCCTATTCATTGTATCCATTAGATTAGGAATAATGTCCTTTAGGGGATAGAACATTTCAGGCCCCCTTTTTTTTTAGGGGCACAGTTTCTGTCAAAATGAAGAAAAAATGGATCATATAGCACAGTATTCATATTCCTCAAAAGTATAAGGTCAATAAGGAAAGGGTTAGATGTAGATTGGGTGTGGATTTCCTTCGGGTCAAGAATCTCTGCTCTATATGAATGAAGTAATGAGATTCTAAGGAATTTAGTATAATTGCAGGGAAGAAGTATAAGGTTAAGATAGTTGAATAGAAGTGATGGTTTCCCATTGAATAGAGGAATCTGAAAAGAAGGGGAGCAACAAAATAAAGGAGAGGACTTGAGATGTGGTGAACATTTACACTGGACTATTTATTAGATGATTTGGAATGATAGCCTCAATCCCATTTTTAGGGGTGGGTGCTGATACCATGAATTGTTTGCAATGACATTTGAGTATACATAATAGTATTAAGGGAAAAGCTTCCTCAGTTGCATATGTAATAAAAAGCACTTCTTTTTTTCCTGTCCTCTTCTGCCACATATGTGATAAGCCTTCCCTTCCCAACACCAGGTATCATTGGAGGTAATTCATGATGCCAGCCGTGTTCTGACTTTATGGTTCACTCATATCTTAGGAGATATTTATAGCTTCCTTTGCCTGGGTCTTACATTGTCTAGGGCAGTGACTCCCAAAGTGGGTGCTACCGCCCCCTGGTGGGTGCTGCAGCGATCCGGGGAGCAGTAATTTCCTATTGCTATTAAAATGTAAAAAAAAATAATTTCCAGGGGGCTAAGTAATATTTTTTCTGGAAAGGGGGCAGTAGGCCAAAAAATTTTGGGAACCACTGGGCTAGGGTAAAGATGGACTATTTCATATCCTAGTAGGAGTTAACTAGAATAGTGGTTCTCAAACTTTTTCTTCTTAGGACCCTTTTATACTTTAAAATAATAGATATTCTTTCCACAGCAAGAGGCTATAGGGACTTGATGCCCCTATGATCTGGAAAATTTGCATAAAATTTAGACCAGAGAAGAAGAAAGATTTTTTTTTCTTTTATGAGGTATTTACAGAAGAAATTGTGTATATTTATAGTATTAAAAGATAAAATATACTAATATGATACATTTATGCATTTCTGAATTTCTAAACTTCTGTGTTATCTGTTGGCCTTTGCTTGTTTTCTGCAGCTTCCACAAAACTCCCCCGAAATTTCCATTTAATTGCTTATGGCGACCTGTGATATATCAAAACTCAGGTGAGGAAAGTTGCGATGTGGAAGGGATTCCTTCCACCACCAAAAAACTCTGTTTATATGGGTTATAACTATCAATATTTACCATGTTAGAAATTAAAACAGCTTAGTGGTATTATGCAAATAGTTTTGGACTCCCTAAAAAGATCTTAGGGACCTCCAAGGATCTCTAGACCATACTTTGAGAATAACTGAAACAGCACTTTCTCATTTCCTTCCAACTTATTCAAATACATGAGGATCTCTGAAAGGCTATCTTCTGCTATTGATACATTTTATATGGATGTTGTGGATGAATGCTGCTCTTCAAATAATTATTGGTATTTTGTGATATAGTAACCACTTGAAGGCTTATAATTAGACTAAGGAATCAGTGTGGAATTGGTCAAAAGAGAAACAATATTGGGGACCTGGGTTTTATTACTAGCTGTGTGATTTGGTGTAAGATTATTCTACCTGCCTTGATTTTATCCTATGTAAATATGAAAGAATTGGACTAGATAATCTCTAAAGTCCCTTCCAGTTTTAAATCTTGTGATTTGTGATTGGGGTATCATCAGAGAGGTAGAAATGTCTTCTCAACCTGCAGACACTACCAAATGGGATAGAGGCCTTCTTTTGGATCCTTTACCATCTTGGGGCTGTAAGCCATACATCTAAAGATGTCCAATGAAAAGGATGAAAATGAAGCCTCTTTCTTGAAGTAATAAAATGGAAAATTCCTCAGTTTATAACCTAAAATTTCTGAGGATGGCAGTGTGGGTTAGTGGAGAGATTTGGACTTGGAATCTCAAAGAAAGACCTGATTTGAGTTCTATTTGGATCACACTTGTGTCTACGAGCAATTGACTTAAAACCTATATGAGCCTCAGAGTTCTCATCTGTAAAATAAGAGGGTTGGAACTCTCATCTCTAAGGCTTCTTTCAACTCCAAATCTGTGATCCCATGGGTCAGCCATTAGATTATCTAAACTTTTGGACCTGGGACTTAGGGACACTCTTTTTCTGTTATTCCTTTAACATTATAATTAAGGTTGTCTTTAGGGTGATTACAGTTGATCTCAGCCATAGAATAGTTTATTCAGATAAAAAACGGAGCTGTCATGTCAGATAATTTGAATCCTAGAAAATAGTTTTTAATATAAACTTTTTTCCTTTTAAGAAAAAAAGAGATTTTTGTTCACTGTTTATTGTAGTCTTATAGGATCGTGGTTCAGACCTGGAAAGGACCTTAGAGTTCATTTAGTCCAACCACTCCATTTTAGAAATGAAGAAACTAAGGCTCAGAAATGGAAAGTGATTTGCCCAGGGGCACTCAGATTGTAGGTAGCAGACCCAGGACTAAAATCCAGGTTTTCTGATTCCAAAGCCCATCTTGTGCATTGGTGGCACAAAATAAATAGTGTAAGTTGTTAATGTTCCCCTCAAGGCCTTTTTTTTAAAGATGGAATTGGTGGAAATGTTGAATTGCAAGCCTGGAAAGAAAAACATGCACAAAAAATAATTTTCCAAACTACATACCTTTTCCAACCCTGATTAACTGATTTTTCCTTACAAGGAAAGTCTTGCTTTGGGATACTTTGCTTGCTTCTTCTGTTATTTCAGTCAGAAGGGTGTGTGAAAAAGCTGAGAATGTATCCCTTAGTTCAGTGCCTCTTGGGTGAATGATCCTTTTAGGACAAATAAAGATGGCAATTGTAAGCAGTGCTTAGCAGAGGTCTAGTGTCAGTCTTTAACATGTCTGCAGATCCTGAAAGCAAGTTTACTTTTGTCTTAATTTACTCTTGGTACTTTTGTATTATATGTGACCTGGTTCCTGAATCAAATTTGTAAATTTGTCAGTTATTTCTTAGAGTTATTGAGTTGAATGTTGTTAAAGGTGGGAGGGATACTGTAAGAAAAAAAAGGCATTTTAAAAGCAAAGCATTTGGAGGCAGAAGACCTTGGTGAAGTATGGAGGATTATAGAATTGGAAGGAACCTTAGAGACTGTTGAATTGAATACCATCATTTTAAAAATAAGAGAACTGAGGGCTTAAAGGATTCGATCACTTGCTCAGTCAGCTGCTAGGTGGTGCCAGGCATGGAGTCAGGAAGACTCATCTCCCTGAGTTCATATCTGAACTCAGACACTTATAAGTTAGCTGTGTGACCCTGGACAAGTTACTTAACCCCTTTTGCCTGTTTCCTCATCTATAAAATGAGCTGGAGAAGGAAATGGTAAACTAATCTAGGATCTTTGCCAAAAAAAAACCCAAATGAGGTCATGAAGAATTGGATACAACTGAAAAAGGTCAAACAACAATAAAACAATGAATGAGATGCAACCTGCTCAAAAATGGCAATGGATTGGCATTGCCTATAGGAATAAGTTTAGTAAGACTATGTGGGACTACATGACTACGTGTGGAAAGAATAGCAACTCTGGATGTAGAGGTCCTAGGTCCAAAGCTTATCTCTGACTTTTTTTTATTTGAAAAATGTTAATTAATTAATTAATTAAGAATATTTTTCCTTGGTTACATGATTCATGTTCTTTCCCTCCCCTCCTCCCAACCCCCTCCTGTAGCCAAAGAGCAATTCCACTGGGATTGATCAAGACCTATTCCCATATTATTTGCACTAGGGTGATCATTTAGAGTCTCCATCCCCAATCATGTCCCCATTGACCCATGTGATCAAGCAGTTGTTTTTCTTCTGTGTTCTGCTCCCACAGTTCTTTCTCTGGATGTAGATAGCATTCTTTCTCATAAGTCCCTCAGAATTATCCTGGATCATTGCATTGCTGCTAGTGGAGAAGTCCTTTACATTCAATTTTACCACAGTGTATCCATCTCTGTGTATAAGGTTCTCCTGGTTCTGCTCCTTTCACTCTGCATCACTTCCTGAAGGTTCCAGTTCACATGGAATTCCTCCAGTTCATTATTCCTTTTAGCACAATAGTATTCCATCACCAACAGATACCACAATTTGTTTAGCCATTCCCCAATCGAAGGGCATCCCCTTATTTTCCAATTTTTGGCCACCACAAAGAGCAAGGCTATAAATATTTTTGTAAAAGTCTTTTTCCTTATTATCTCTTTGGCGTATAAACCCAGCAGTGATATGGCTGGATCAAAAGGCAGACAGTCTTTTAAAGCCCTTTGGACATAGTTCCAAATTGCCATCCAGAATGGTTGGATCAATTCACAACTCCACCAGCAATGCAACCTCTGACTTTTACTACCTATGTAATCTTGAGCAAGTCACCTTAACCACTGTGGGCCTCATTTTTTTTTCATCTGTTAAATGAGGGAGTTAGATTATTTGGCCTTCTAGTTCTAGATTTAGAATCCTCATCTCCTAACCTACCTCTTTCTCAATCCACATTGTTTATTTGGATCAAGGTAATTGATTGGGAAACTTCTTGTGCTTATATCCATTCCCCCCTCTTCCTTCCTCTATTAGCATTTTAAATCCCACCCATCCTTCTGGCTTACTTCCTCTTCCTTGATGGCTTCCTGGTCTGCTTTATCTCACACAGAGTCCTTTCTCTAGTCTCTTAATGATTTTGATGTCCTGATGCCCCAGGTTATCACTGAAGCTTTAGCATATGGAACAAAGAGAGAATCAAAATAGCTTTGTAAACTTTAGCTATAAAAATGTCAACTTCTAATATAATTTTTATAAAACGGATCATTGGCTATACAATAAAGGGATCTTAGAATTCCCACCCCTCCCAACTCTTTCCTGAAAATAGCTTTTAAAGGAGTTTCAATATTATGAGAGATTGCACAACAAATTTAAACTCAAAGTCTTGCAAAATTAAATACTTGATTAATAAACACTGTCTCTTTTGCAATAATGACTTATGGTAGCTTGCCAAGGCACTTGATGGAATTACCGAAATGACATGGCTTATATGTTCTGTCATTTTCATGTTTTTCTTCTTTTCTTTCTTTTTAATATTTACATATATTTACTTTACCAATTATATAAAATAACAAATTTCCACATAAGTTTTCCTGTTATTTTTTCCTTTTTTTTAAAAGAAAACATTTTTATGGGCATCTTCTGTTTCTTATACCATTAGAATTTTTCCCAGTATCCTTCCCTGCATCCCTTCTGGAAAGCTATCCTCATATAACAAATACTCTTCAAAGGGGTAAAAGGAAAAAAAAAAGGCGGAAGGGGAAAAAAATCAGCAAAACTAACCAATATATCTCCCGAATTCTGAAAATATAAGTAATGTTCTATACCTGTGAACCTCTGATCTCCACAAATGAGTGAGGTCTTCTCATGTCTTTTCTTTGGGTCCATTCCTGTTCTTTGTAATTTTGCAGCATTTGCTTCCATTGTTCTTTCCATTCTTGTAATCCTTGTGCCTAAAAAGTACCTTAAAACTAATTCATGAAACATATCTTAATTAATGCAACAAATTATTTACTCTAGAAAAGAGTCTATTAAGGTGGCAAAGCAGGTAATTGCATAAAACTTAAGCCTGTATTACTAGAGGCTCAAACCCTCTCCTTAATACATGTTTACAATTAACCTATTGATTTATATTGTTCCACTTCTAGCTGTAGCTTTCCTAACACTAACTGAACGAAAAGTACTTCCAAACATCATTGAACTATACGGCATTTTCCAACCATTCACAGATGCAGTAAAACTACTTACAAAAGAACCACGACGCCCTATCACATCATCAATCTCAATATTCATTATTGCACCAATTCTAGCCCTAACCCTAGCCCTAACCATTGAACCCCAATACCCATACCCTATTCCTGGTTGATCTCAAACTTGGGCTTTTACTAATTTTAGCCCTATCTGGATTGTCTGTTTACTCAATTTTATTATCAGGATGATCGTCAAATTCCAAATATGCCCTAATTGAAGCCCTATGAGCAGTAGCTCAAACAATTTCATACAAAGTAACACTAGCTATTAGTTTACTTTCTATCATACTTATTAACGGCTCTTTCACCCTACAAAATCTAACAATTACCCAATAAAATATATGCTTAATTACCTCAATATGACCTCTAGCCATAACATGATATATTTCCACATTAGCTGAAACAAACCAATCCCTGTTTGATCTAACAGAAGGAGAATAAGAACTCAAATCAAGCTTCAATGTAGAATATGCTGCAGAGTTATTTGCCATATTTTTTCTAGCAGAATACACCAATATCATCACAATAAATGCCATGACAACTATTCTCTTCCTAGGTTCATCCCTAAATTATAATATTCCTTACCTTAATACAATAACCTTTACAATTAAAACAATACTCCTAACAGTAGCTTTCTTATGAATCCAAGCATTATATCCACAGTTCTGATATGATTAATATACTTATTATGAAAAACTTCCTCCCAATTATACTAGCACTCTGCTTATGATTTATTTCTATTCCAATTGCACTATCAAGCACCCCCCCACACAAATATAAGAAATATGTCTGACAAAAGAATTATTTTATTAGGATAAATTATAGGGGTTTAAATCCCCTTATTTCTAGAATAGGAATTGAACCTATATCCAAGAATTCAAAATTCTCTGTGTTTCCTTTACACCACATTATAGTAAGGTTAGCTAAATAAGCTATTGGGCCCATACCCCAAAAATATTGGTTTACATCCTTCCCATACTAATGTCTCCATATGTACTAATAATTATTTCACTTAGTTTACTAATAGGCACATAAATTACACTTATTAATAACCACTGACTAACAGCCTGCATAGACTTAGAAATTAATACACTAGCCATCATTCCAATAATAATTCCTATCTACACCACACACATAATACAGAATCTGCAATCAAATGCTTTTAAACTCAAACCACAGCATCCATAATTATTATATTTTCTATTATTTATAATACATCTATAACCAATCAACAAACCCTATCCCAAATCTCTAATCAGTAAGCATCACTCCTAATAACACTAGCCCTAGCTATAAAATTAGGACCTGAGTTCCATAAGTCACCCAAGGTATCCCACTTTTATCAGGCATGATACTACTTACTTGACAAAAAATTGCCCCAATTTCTGTTCTATATGAAACATCAAATTTCACCATCCCTAAACATACCAGTACTTACAACACTAAACATCCTATCAACTATTCTAGGTGGATGAGGAGGCCTCAACTGCAGGGGCTTAAGACTCCCACAGGTCCAGGAAAATGTCGGAGGCAGGACAGCGTTGGCAACATGACTGAGATGAATGAGAGTAATCAGGGTTTCAGCCAGAGCCAGGCATCATAAAGATTGCTCTGGTCAGCTTCTGGGCTGCGTTTATTTTATACGCTTTGAGATCACACATAATCTTGGCATGGAAATCCATTCTCAACATACATCTTTTCTTAGGGACAATGTGTTAGGCATGTTTGGCATATCTCTTGGGCCACAGTGGTGAGAAAGTACAGGCTTTTTAATGGGACACAATTAATCCATATTCCATTTCATTATTCTTTTATGTGTACTATACCAAATCAGGGAGGGGTGGGGGTATAAGAAATAAAATGGGTATAAAATAATAGATTTAATAATATTAGGGTTTTAAAGGGTTTATTGATAGCCATCAGGAAAATGAAGCCACATGCCTGTTAAGAGTTAGTTTAAGGGAGCAGCTGGGTAGCTCAGTGGATTGAGAGCCAGGCCTAGAGATGGGAGGTCCTAGGTTCAAATCTGGCCTGAGACACTTCCCAGCTGTGTGACCCTGGGCAAGTCACTTGACCCCCATTGCCTAACCTTACCACTCTTCTGCCTTGAAGCCAATACATGGTATTGACTCCAAGAGGAAAGGTAAGGGTTTAAAAAAAAAAAAGAGTTAGTTTAAAAGGTCCCGCCATTACCTCCTCCTCCCATCCTGGTTCCTGCTCCACAATCAGAAAAGAGCAAGTACCAATCCAGTCTTCGGTCTTTATACTTTTCTCTATGTGATTACGCTTCCTGCCCACATAATTATGCAAGAGAGAAAGCCAGTTGGCTCTTGGGAAATGTAGTTTGAAAGAGCCCTAAATGTCCAGAGGAAGTTTAGATCAGGGACCTCAAAATTAGTTCAAGGACCCTCAAATGTCCCCCCTGAAGAGCATGAGGGAGACTGGTCTCCCTGAAGGCTCTTGTAAACATAACCAACTTATAAATTACAGAAATTTGGGGATAAAAAGAAAAGAGGATAAAACCAATGATCCAATGATTGCTAGGCTCATTGACAAAAAGTCAATTAGGGGTAGTCTCCTTTGGCATAAGAGTGTGCATTCAAAACAGATGCATTCAACTCCCCATAGTTCAATCAGCTGCACCCCAAAGTTCATTTTGGATCTTCTTGATGCAGTGTAGGTTCTTCAGGCATCTTCACGGTGCCTTCTCCAAACGGGTTTGCTGTCTGTATTCTGGGGAGATGGCAAAATTCTTATCCTGAAATTATTCCCAAAAGAATTTAAACATTACATTATAGATTATAAAACATACATTCCCTTCTGAGGAGAATAACACATTTCCCCCTGAAATTACTCTCAAAAGAATTTAAATTTTACATTATAGATTATAATACAGACATTCTGATTATAAAACATACACCACCACCCCCCCCCAGGAGAATTAATAACACATTCTCCCTGAAGAGGGTTACGGCCAACACCCAGATCAGCTAAGGATACGTGACTGAGTTATAGGGTTGTGTGAAATCAATTGGCAAAAGAAATAAAAAAAATAAAGAAGAACCAAATAAAAGAGAAAAATTAACTTGTGAATGAAATGTAAAATGTCAAAGTCTTATGTTCAAAAATGTAAGGAAAAATAAGCTTATAGCAGGTCCTGAATCAAGGCCCAATTAAAGTGATTTAAGCAATTGTGCAATTGCCCAATTCAATAGCCAGGACTACAGAAACTTGCCACACTTAGAAGAGAAATAAAAGGACCAAATTTGTGTGCAAGGGAAGTGTCTTTCCCTGGTTTGATTTGCCTGCACTTCTCAGGGATAGGGTGAGCCAGGATGATGACCAACCTTTTGTAGTTGACTAGGATGAAACTCAGGGAAGTCTGGCCTCTAACATATGTCAGAAAAGCTGCAACCCTGAACCCCAGTTGCTAAGTTCAAGTCCTTCCGTATTGGCATAGAAATTCCTCAATCCTACCTGGATTGATATGGTCTGTTTTGAACTTGTGCTGCTAGGCACTGTGCAGTTTCTTATCAATCCCATTGGGATTGGTTGGTCTCCTTGACCTCGTGGCTCTTTTGTTCCCTTCTCCTGGAATCAGACAGAATCATTAATCACAGTCCCATAATATTTACTAATAATTGGCAAGTTACCATAGTCTAAGGCTTTTGGGTATTCATTAATATTATAGCAAATATATATTTATATTAAACTTCTATTACTATAAAATCAAAAGGATTAATATTGATTATATATACTTTAAGTACAAAAAATGAGAAAGAGGGACAAAATAAAATAAAAAACTCAAATATTGTATTGCACATAGAAGGGAAAAATGATAAAAGAATTAGTGAAAGGTTTTTCACCCAAAAATGAGATCCATCTTCTGTTAAGCTTTTCCATGAACTCCTGTGAGTGTAAATGGTTTTTATAAAATAGTAGAAATTTATAATGAAATTCAAATAAAGTACAAAAAATTTCCAAAATTACAATATCACATTTAAAGACAATGGCAAACAAACCCATTATCATAACCACTCACTGTGATGTTTAAAAATGTATACTTGTTACAATTCAACAGGTATAGTAAATCATTCAACCTTGGCTGAGATATTTTTAACAAAATCTATTACTGCCTCCATCCCAATTATGGGGCAGAGTCTAGGAAAATCTGATAAAAACCTCTTGGGTCTAAAATATCACCAGGAATTCTGGATCCTTCTGATGAGAAAGTAAATTAAAATAGTTAAAATATCAAGCCTACAGGAGCTCTTTTTGGCTTCCTATGTAATATATAAAAGTTTGGGTAGGAAACTTCCATTTGTTTTCTCTACCTTTTTAAGACACATTCTTTATTATGTGATAACGGATGATAGGTATATATATATATATACCTATCATCCATTCAGAAGTTACTATAAAATCCTAAAGTCAGTTTTTAAAACCTCTTATAAAATTACAATTTAAATTCTTAAGTCATTATATTCTTCAAGTTGTATACCATTATCAAGATCAAATAAAAACTTAAGGCATGGCAATTTCAGTATACATAGGATTTATGGGCTTTTACAACTTAAAAAAAATTGTGCAAGATGTTCATGGTCTTTTACAATGCTATGTTTTTCTATAAAATCATAGGTAAATTATACAGATAAAGAATAATATAACAGAATTATATTAATACAGGTAAACTTAAAAAAATTTTAAAGAAATCAGGAAATGCAATAACTTGGAGACTATTCTGGCCTGTTTTTGCAGGCACCTGTGTATGGGAACCTAAGTTAGACTTTTTAAATCTTTAACATTAACTCACTATTTGCTGGTTTGTTGTGAAGTGACTTCTAGGGGAATTTCTGTATTACTGTATGTAAGGGTGGGAATTTCCTAGGAGTTATAGGGGACCTGTAGGGGACTCTGTTATTAGCCTGAATTGTTTTTCTGTGTTTCCCTTGGGCTGAGTAAGGCTATTGATTAAAATGATTCCAATAAAAGGGAATGTTAGTGAGAAAAGAGTCACATAGGGGAAACTGAGTGGAATTAACATCCTTCTGTTACCTGATGTGCAAGGTCCAGAGCTTGTGTGATCTGTGCCAGTCGTCATGAGCTTTGAAGGCTTCCTGCACTCAACCAAACACATTCACGAAAAATCCTAGACTATTTATCAATTGCCCACATAGGATGAATAGCCATCATTATCATAATTTATACTACACTTATTCTATTAAACCTAGTAATTTACTACGCCACTACACTTACTATATTTTTAACACTCATCCACAACCAAAGTCAACTCCCTAGCAAACATAGGAAATAAATCTGCCCCTATTACAATGATTATGCTACTAACTACTATCCCTAGGAGGACTACCACCATTAACTGGTTTCATACCAAAATGATTAATTCTACAAGAACTTATTGCCTATAATAATATTTTTTTAGCAACCATCCTAGCACTATCTACCCTATTAAACCTATTTTTCTACATACAAATTATTTATCAACTCTTAACTATATTTCCCTCAATTAGTAATTCAAAGTTACATTGAATTCTCTTCCCATTAAAACCAGCAATGCCTATCTAACCCTAACCATTATTTCATTCTTACTCCTACCACTTACCCCATATTCATTATTTTATCCTATGAATTACAAGCCTCTATCTTGCATCATTCCAATACAAATTGAATGCTTTAATTAAGCTAACTTCTTAAATACCTTAGAACTTGGTGGTATTATTTTAAACCACTTTTTTGAATTTGCAATTCAATGTATAATTATGCTTCAAAGTCCAACTGAAGGGTTTAGGATAAAAAAAAGATCAAAGGCCTTGAAAGCCTTAAGCAGCTATAGTTTATTTTCTTAGATCTTCTTATTTCACTCTGCCAGCTTTCTGGTGATTTTGTTGAGTTGTTTTTTCAGTTGTGTCCTCCTGCTTGTTACCTTATTTGGAATTTTCTTGACAAAAATAATGGAATGAATTGCTATTTCCTTCTCTAGCTCATTTTATATATGAGGAAACTGAGGCACACATGGATAAGTGACTTGCTCAGAATCACATAGTTAGTAAATGCCTGTGGCCCCATTTAAAGATGCGTTTTCATTATACCAGGTCTGGCTTTCTGTCCACTATGCCCTTTCTGGTGATAAGCTTCTTCTAATGTAACTATTATTGATCCTATATTCTGTATTTTAGCCACAAGTCTGTCATCACAATTTTAATTAATTTAATTTGATTCTCCATTTAAGCATTGTTCTGCTTTGAAGGGAAATATCCAAATTAGTATAGCCCCCCATACCCTTGGATATCTCTCTAACACAAGGCATTTATAGTAATCTTGAAGGATAGTGTCACTGATAAAATAAATTTTGAGTTAAGATTATACTCCATAATAGAAGTAGAGTCACTTAATCTTTACAGAATGAAGACCCCTAGAGAGTCATCCTCCTAAAATTACTCATCTCTTCAACCATGTCCTTCAAGGGCTTTCCCTTAGCTAGTTCACAGGTGAACCTAAATAATCAAAGTGATCTCCTTTGTCTGATCAATACTTAAATCTCTTCAGGAAACTAGGGAAAAGCCAGCAACCTGGTTTTAAGTGAATCATGATTGATCCCTTTGTGGGGAGAGACATAGAGAGATTTCTCAAATTAAAATCTGCTTTCTGCCTATGTCCATTTTCCATGCCTTTAGCTTTTATTCTTGATCTTTTATACACTTTCCTCAAAGAAAGAGATTAGGTATAAAGTAAGAGGAAACATATACAAAGGACTTTAGGTTGGAAAGATATTTATTTCTTAATCTTTTCTTAATTGATATTACTTATAAATATGACACATTTATGAATATAATATAATTTTGTAATAATTAAAAATGGGTTAGACAAATATAAGAATTTAAAAAATTATTGTGGTCACCATTTATAAAATTAACTCAAGTCACAAGGCTATTAACAGCTTTAGTAGCTTTATTACAGCAGGGTAGAGATAGTAAAGAGGGAAGTGTAGGAAGGTGATAGGGGAATTGTTTAGCCTACCACTCTAATTCTGTTCTGAAGAAATCTAGCTTGCTCCCCAACAAAGTTCCAATCTCTGGCCAGAGGAGCAGGAGAGTCTCAGCCTCCAAAGCGGAAGAAGTGCTACACAGAAGAATCCAGCGCAGAGACACCAACGCAGAAGTCCTCCCTCAGCAAGAGCCACCAGTGTAGAAGAAGCAGAAGAAGTCCTATTATAGCAAGAACCACAAGGGCAGTAGAAGCAGAAGAAGTGACCCAGAATGCTCTTGGCTGGCTTTTATAAGCAGTTTTCTTCATGTTACCTCTCATCTCTCTGGTTCCTCCTTCCTTTCACTATAGGCTGGTCTATCATATCTCAGGAACCAATCAAAGTCTCTCAATTTGCCTAGTACTGCCCAGGGGTCAGTGTCTGTGGGATCCACTTCCTGACCTCTGAGGGTGTGAACTCTTATCAAAAGGATTCACAAGTTTTCCTGACTGATTAAGTTAAAAGGGTGGAGCACTCCAAGTACTTGATTAAATTAAAATAAAAAAAATTCCCTTTCACAATCTATGATATTATTTATATATATAATTTCTTTCTTAACATTTTCAGTTGAAATGACAAAATTAACATTCTTTCACATAATCATTCTTGCATAATGGTAACATGTTTTCCTCTCAACAGTCCTGTGAGATCTTTAGTACAAAGATAACTAATATTTTTGCAGAGGAATAAACTGGCATTCATAGAGATTACCCATAGTAACACACATAGTAAATGCCAGAGCCCAGGATCCTAACCTGAGTCTCCAGGGCTTTCCCCATCAAATGCCTCTATACCTCAAGTCTAGAAACTTTTATAGCTTGTTAGAACCTGCCAGGTCTTTTTCTCTAGAGGTATAAGACTTTAATTCTGGTAAATGGGTTTCACTCTATTTAATGAATATTTTTCTCACAGTTGCTTTACTCAATTCTTAATGTAAGTTGAGTATTATGCAATTATATGTCCCTACTAAATCCTTTATTTGAAGAACTATAGTGCAATTATTTCTGCATAGATAGAGATACTTGTGTTTTAAAAACCTCAGCACATGTAAAAATATTTTTAACATTTGTTTTTTAAAAATTTTTGAGTTCCAATTTTTTCTCCACTCCTCCTTTCCTCCCTCCTTAAAAGGCAAGCAATTTAATAGAGATTATACATGTGTAGTCATGCAAACTGTAAAGTTTAAATTCTTTTGAGAGTAATTTCAGGATAAGAAATTTGCCATCTCTCCAGAATCCAGACAACAAACCTGTTTGGAGAAAGCACCATGAAGATGCCTGAAGAACCTTCACTAGATCATGAAGATGCAAATGAACTTTGGAGTGCAGTTGATTGAACTATGGGGAGTTGAATGCATTTGTTTTGAATGTACACGCTTATGCCAGTAGGGGACTTCCCCCAATTGGCTTTTTGTCAATGTGGCTAGTTTTTGTCCTCTTTTCTTTTATCCCCAAATTTCTGTAATTTAAAAGTTATGTTTATGAGAGGATTCAAGGAAACGAGACCAGTCTCTTTCCGCTCTCAGGGGGGATGTATTAGTGGAAATTTGGGGTTCATTAAGCTTTAATATTTAGAAATATGATATAAACTTCCTGTGGACATTTAGGGGACTCAGAAACTACATTTCCCATGATTCCTCTTACAAGAGGAAGTGTGATTGCGTATACAGAGGTATAAGACTCCTGATAGGATTGGGAGACGCTCTCTTTCGTAGGAAGCAGCCAGGTGGGAGAAGGTAATGGTGGGCGAGTTGACTTAGATCTTAGCAGGCGCATGGCCTTCTTAATTTCCAATATGGCTTTAAATAAACTATTAATACTCTTAATATCCATCTATATCAATATTATTCATAACAAAACCATTTCCATGTTAGCTATGTTACAAAAGAAAATGCAAACCAAAAAGACCCTGAGAAAAAAATTTTCACAATATGTTTCAATTTGCATTCAAGCTCTTAGTTTTTTCACTGGAAGCAGAGAGCATTTTTTTAATCATAAGTTCTTCAGAATTGTCTTGAATCATTGAAGCACTGAGAATAGCTAAATCTTTCAGAGTTGATCATCATATAATATTGCTGTTATTGTGTGCAATGTTCTGGTTCTGTGCACTTCACTTTACATTAGTTCATATGTCTTGCCAGGTTTTTCTGAAATCATCCTGCTTATCATTTCTTATCACACAATCACATTCCATTACAATCGTATATCACAACTTGTTCAGCCATTCCCCAGCTGATGGAAATCATTTCAATTTTTAATTCTTTACTACCACAAAAAAAGCTGCTATAAATATTTTTGTACATATAAGTCTTTTTCCTTTTTCTTTTATCTCATTGGGATACAGATGTAATAGTGGTATTATTGGGTACTGCATATGCACAGTTTTATAGCCATTTGAAAACAGTTCCAAATTACTTTCTGGAATGGTTGGATCAGTCCACAGCTCCACCAACAGTGCAGAATGAGGCATTCTCCTGAGCTGAAGGCTAGCAGAAGCTTTTTCATTTAAACTTCTTTGATAGAAATCTTTAGAAAGTGTACTATGCATTCATTAATTACTTGGCACCCTTAAATACTTTTGTGATACAGAGGCAGATGTAGATCATGTGGGACATAGGCTAAATGATTTTGCTTGTCCCTATACTACAAGTGTATGTCTTGGATACCTCTCCCCTTTCCCCCTAACCCAGAGCTATATGCAAATTTTCATATTGAGTTCATCCCTACTGTATAAATGAACTTTGCTACAATAAAAGGCAGGCATAGATGCTTTTAGGTAGAGCTGGAAGTAGCATGATTAAAATCAGGCTTTCCCACTTAGGTGTTGACATCTGGAAAGGTGTGCTTTCCTCTTTCCCTTTCTCTCCCACAAAGTACTGGCCTTAAAGACCTTCCTTAAGATTCAACTCTTTCCCCTCACCATTTAGATTGCCTCCTTTAGCATCCTGTGACTATAATGCCTCTCTCACTCTCCAGGATCCTCCCTAGCCAAGGTGTCATATTGCTTCTGATGCACTACGTGGCCTGGGAGCTTTCAACAGGATCTAAGTGTACCCAGCTACCACCAGTATCCCTCCCCTCTATAGCAGTGATTCCCAAAGTGGGCGCTACCACCCCCTGGAGGGTGCTGGAGCAATCCAGGGTGGGCGGTGATAGCCATACTTTTTTTGTATTGCATTCTATTCTGAGTTCAATTTCATAATTTCCAAGGGGCGCTAAGTAATATTTTTTTCTGGAAAGGAGGCAGTAGGCCAAAAAAGTTTGGGAACCACTGTTTTATAGAAACTGCCTTCTTCTGCCCTCCCTTTCCACAGTGCCCTCTGAAACCCACTGTTAAACTTTGTTTCATCTTAGATATCTTTCCTCTGTTATGCTTTTTATCTTCTGGTGTTCAGGAAAACCTTACTTTTTTCTGAAAACACTACATCTCTTCAAGGATGGCTCCTCCTTCTCTCATCCCAACAAACAGGGCCAGAAGGAAGGTTAGCCTACTCTTTGCTTTTCCAATCCCACTTACAGATTCTTTCTCTGTCCCAATAACTCAGGAATCCTCTATATACCTTTAAAATTTGCTACATTCTGGCCAGAACTTGTTGCTGTCATCTCCTTTAAAAAAAAATTTAGTACCTACCTTGCTCTGTTATGCCAACCCTTTGCCCCTTCAAACCCCTAGCCTTCAAGTTCTTTAATTTTCCCAAATCCTATGACCCCTGTTTCCAGTCTGCAATAATTACCCAATGGGAGTGGTCATCTTTAACTACTTTAACATATCTTTTAACCATAGATTTAACCACCTTCCCCACCAGACACACCTTGCTTAGTGCTCCAGGTGTTCTGCTTTTGGCATGTTAGAGTACATAGGGCTTTGAATGAGCATACAGAGCAATTTCCTTCATATACCTCTTTGTGGCCATTGGTTTTTTTTTAACAATTATTAATATTCATTTTTAACATGTTTACATGCTTCATGCCCCTACTTTCCCCTTCACCCCCCGCTCTTCCCCCACCCATGGCCGACGCACATTTCCACTGGTTGTAACGTGTCCTTGTTCAGGGCCTATTTCCAAATTGTTGATAGTTGCATTGGTGTGGTCGTTTCGAGTCTACATCCCCAATCATGTCCACCTCAGCCCATGCATTCAAGCAATTGTTTATCTTCTTTGTTTCCTCTCCTGCAGTTCTTCCTCTGAATGTGGGTAGTGTTCTTTACCATAAATCCCTCAGAGTTGTCCTGGGTCATTGCATTGCTGCTGGTATAGAAGTTCATTACATTCGATTTTACCACAGTGTATCAGTCTCTGTGTATAGTGTTCTTCTGGCTCTGCTCCTTTCACTCTGCATCAGTTCCTGGAGGTCTTTCCAATTCATAGGAATTCCTCCAGTTTATTATTCCTTTTAGCACAATAGTATTCCATCACCAGCATATACCACAATTTGTTCAGCCATTCCCCAATTGAAGGACATATCTTCCTTTTCCAGTTCTTTGCCACCACAAAAAGCGGTCCATTGGTTTTTAATCTGTATTGCTACTAAATGCTACTTGCCATATTTCTGATTTCCACATATTTTCTTTTTTCCTGCCATTAGCTCTTTCCTCTTAGCTTTTCTTCACTTCTCTTCTGTTTTCTATAATTTCTCCTTTTTATTTTCAGGAGATGAAAGCACATTTCCATTACCATATATAATTTTTAACCTCTCTGCAGCAAACTGATCAGTCATAACAAGTGTCCTCTCTGAATCTTTGGTTCTTTCAAGTTTTCCAGGCTTCCTCTCAATGCTTAGGAATATAGTTCTGGAAAGGGGACTTGGAGATTATCTAGTTCAGATCCTTCTTTTTATAAATGAGAAGGCTGAGGTCCAGAGGGGGTGGTTTGGATCTCTGTTCTTCATTGGGCTGTGATTACTTGCAGAAAAAAAGGTATACATTTGAAGTTTTTGTTAAGAATTACATGTGGAATTGAGGATGAGAACTAGAAATTTTGATTGGGAATTTGAGGTTTATGGACTTCTCTCTAGTTCTGGCTCTTTGTCTCTCTTTGACTCTTTTCTCCAGTCCATCTTACCTACCCTACCGTTTTTTAGATGAGATTGATAAAGGTATCCAGATGAAATCTGTCCACTGAAAAATCATTTAAAATGGTATTAATGATCATGTTATTTTACAAGTTTATAGTTATGCTATGACTATCCCTAATTAGTATTCCCCAGATAATGGAGTCAAGTTTATTGTTTCATTTTGATATTTTAAAAAGTAATTTGGAATTTTACCATAGAAAACGCAGTTTATTTTCAAGAATCAAACAGCAGAAGGATCCTGCTATATAAATTAAATGAAGATTTAAAATAAAAAGCATCTTTAGGAAAAAAATTCCCAAAAAACAAAGAACACATCTTAATTCTAGTTCTTTTTGTTTTTTTCCTTTCAGTAGGGAAAGAGAGGTCACCTACATGTCCCTGAGCAAGGAACTTTCCATATCTTTGATGATTAAGCACAAGTGAAAATTCTGCACAAGAATCCCAAGAGGAAAATTAAGAATTATTCCTTACCTAATAAATTCTCATTCTCAGGTAGGTATGTAGAAAATAGGAAGAAAGAAGGGCCAGTCACATAATGTTCATTAAAGCACTAACCTAATTCCTTCCTAGCACCTTTGTAAAACTTAGGAATTGTCTCCGAACTTTATACAAAATATTACTTGCTCAAATTATGATGATTATGTAGAATTTATTCACCTCTCTTCACATCACATACTATTCAAAAGATCCTGAGTCTTGGAACTTTTATTCAGAATTTTAGGTACTCCAATGATATTTTGTTGGTACTCATGATAAATTATCTGAATTCTTAATAATTGAATTAAACTTTCATTGTTTACTGGCTTCATTGCACTATATCAAAGAAAGATAACTAGCTTAAAGCTTTTTTTTTGCCTCACAGATATTGTATTTCTTGTTGGATACTAGCCAATAACAGAATTGGATACTTGGCTAATAAGAGAAAATTGGATTTTTAAAAAAAATCATGTTTGTTCTATTTATGTTCACTATTTAACAAACCAGCTTTGCAACTCTTATTCCCAAGAAAACTACATTCTTGGCTTGTTGCTTTGTTTGGGACTCTTTATTTAATTGTTTTGTATTACCAGCAATATAGGTATAGGTATAGGGGACCATCAGAATGTTTAACCTCCTAGCACTGTTTGTTAATCCAAGGTTTTGCACATAGTAGAATATTTGCCTGCTTACCCTTATTTTTCATATACAGTTAGCTTTGTATTTTCCTTTCTGGTTGGGGAGAGCAGTGAATGATCCAAAATAGCAGATAATCTATTTTTCCTTTTTATGGCACAGCTCAAGTCTCATCTCATTCACGAAATAATTGTTGTATTGATTTTTTTCTTTTCTAAATTCTTTTGTTTTTACTTTCTGTCTCTTTTGCACAGTTAAGACTTTCAAAAATTGTATGTGTTATTATCTAATTGTTCGACACTAATGCTCTATCTGCCCAACTAAATAATAAGCTCCTTTATGGCCAGAAAATAGGACCTATGTTCAAAAAAAAATTAGGTAAAGATCAAGCAAGACTGGCTTTACTGTATGTGTAAGCAGGTTACAAAAGCCAGGGTCTATACATACTAACTTTGATCCAAGACCCTGAGTTTTTAAGTACTACAAGTTTCATAAGCATAGGTAATGACTCAACAGAAATTATGAACAGGGGTCCGGAACAGGGTTTATGAAATAGATTTCAGGATAAATTCCAGTAATAGGGGTTATAACCACCTTTTTTCCTTCCCTTTCTCAGTTGATTTGGCCATGAAATATCAGGGTTAGGAGCCCAGTCTCCCCATGCTACAGTCTCCAGAGTGTGTGGCAAGGTAAGGGGAAGTGTATGGCATTTTCATCATTATAGAGGCTTTGACTACTTCCTACACATTCCTATTTTATCTTATTTAAATCACACAGTTACAAATCATCAAACTACTATAGAAGAATCCTTATAAATGATTAAAAGCCACTTAAATTTCTTCTTATGCTTGTAGAGTTGAGCTCTTTCAACATTTGCCCCAGTTACAAGATATGACCAGTTTTTCAACTTACTTTGTGCCCAACTTCATGGTTATACAGTGCAGCAAGTGTGTGTAACTGCCCTCTGAAAGAGGATTTGCCAATGACATACCTGCCAGAGGCTGAAAAGCAAACTGCCAAGTACAACAAGGTGTCTTTGGTGCCTTCCTCTTACTAGCTTCCATATCCCTGCTGCCTGCCTCCATAGTTCCTTTTGGGTGTCCAGAGCTTTCTCTGCTCCACTCACCCCAATGTGCAGCTCTGTCTAGTCCTGTCATACCTCAAAGTTACCACCCAGGTGGGAAGCAAGGAGATTGTCTGGTAACAGAAATTCATAATAAGATACACAGGAGTGGTAAGGTTGCTCCTTACCAGGAGTAATCGCATTTTAAAACTCAAGTTTCTGTGTGACTTTGACAATGGATTTTTTTTTTCACAACAATCATGTAAGGTAGGTACTGTAAGCATTTTAATACTTTTACAAATGACGAAACACAGATTTTGAGTTCGCTTAATGACTTGCACCTGGACACAGCTGTGTTGGAAGTAGGATTTGAAATGAAGTCTCTTGACCAGCATTCTATTTTGTATGTCATGCTGCTTATATGTTAAAGGAAGATGAAGGTGGGGTGGCTAGGTGGCACAGTGGATAAAGCACCAGGCCTAGAGTTGGAAGGGCTTGGGTTTAAATCTGGCCTCAGATACTTCTTAGCTGTGTGAAACTGGGCAAGCCATTTAACCCCTTTTGCCTAGCCCGTGCCCTTAGAGTTGTTACTAAATTGTTACTAAGACAAAGAGTTTTTAAAAAAACAAAAAGTTGACAAAAGAATGTGCTATGGAATTTTTGAGGAGAGGGAATTTCTTCTATTGGGGTCCTTTTCTGCTCCCCAGCATATTCAATAGATGCCTGCCCTTTTAGACCCCATTTTATGAAGGATCCTAGGGTCATAGCTGTAGTGCTGGAAGAGACCTCAAAGAAGCAGTAAGTATCACCAATCATCAAAGAGATGAAAGAGCCCTGGCCTTTGGGGCCCTTCTGTGACTTTCTGTGAAATATAATCACAGAATTTCAGAGTAATAAATAATTCTTATCCTTTTCTTCCTCCTCTGTTTTATAGGTGGGGAAACCAAAAGCCAAAGAGGTAAACCTGACCAAGGTCATGTAGCTAGTGGTACAGTTTTTAATACTCCCACTCTCACTCCTTAACCCTAATACTATGCTCTATTATATCCTGAGCCTCTTAGTAGTAAATGACTGTGCCCATGGCAATATAACATTCAATCAATGGAGAACCTGGTGCTTGTCAGGAAATAGATTTGGAAGAATTTGTTTTAGTGCCTGGATGCTAATGATCTGTTTACATTGGCTTGCCCACCTATCAGCCCAGCCCTGGATAGGCAGGAGACCTGCCCTGCATAGACAGAGAGATCAAATTTTAGAAAATCTTTGTAGGATTAAGAGGAAAAGGGTGGGGGAAGGGAAGGAGAATTGTCTGGGAACCTAAGATGAATCTATCAAAGTCTGGTACAAGAAACATGGTATAAGAAAAAGAAACATCAAAGATACACAGAAGAGAACATATTGGGCCCTAAGATTATTGCTGACATGAGCTTTGTTCTTAACTCTGCTACATTAATTTTAATTTTAATTTCTAGTTTACCTGAGCTTGACCTAAGACTAGGAAAAATTCCTGTAATTATTAGAGTGGTTGCTCTGGGGTAGATGGACTAGGAGGTTTCTCATGTACCTAGTGACGGTCAGGTTGAAGCATCTGGTGGGCTGTGATTTGGGGAACCCCTGAATCCTAGACAAGGAGATTAGGGCAACACTCATAAAAAAATTGCTCCCAAAAGTTTATCAACAAGCATTTATTAAATGCCTACTATGTTTCAGGCACTAGGCTATATCCTTGGAGAAATCAGTCATTCTAGGAACCCATTAATGGGTTCTGGATGCCTGGTGGCAGTTCAAGTTATGGTCTTTTATGGTATGTGTAAATTTAGTATCAGGAAAAATAGAAACTCAACACTGGAATTAGAATCAAGAGACTTAGGTTCAAATCCTAGTTCTACTTGCTCATTACCTCTGGGTTCTTTGTCAAATCATTTCACCTCCCTGGGTCTCAGTTTCCCCATTGGTAAAATGAGGGCATTGGACTAGAATATTCTCTGAGGTCCCTCTCAACTTTAAAATTCTGTGACCATAATAGAGCTAAAATTATAGGATTAATTAAAGGATAAAGAACTAGAAACAAAGGTTCAAAATTGTTTCTAGATACTTTTAATAGATGTTATCAAAGTATCTTCGGTGGTAAGTGAAGCAGGGCCAGGCACAAGGAACACTAAAGAAACTCATTTATGAAAAATAAACAATTTATTTAAATATATGTAAAGGAAAAAGGATTTCTAATTCTAAAGGATTCTAACTCCACTCAAATAAACTCCCAGATCCCACAAGGAAGCGCTTCTCCTGTGGTTCACAGGCTATGCTAATCCTCCCTGATCTAACCAAATTTATACTATTGTAAATAAACCTAACCACTCTAACTCTTAACCGTTGCCTTTAAGTTACAAAGATAACCAAGGCTAACTGGTTGAGTCTCCACAAGAATCAAGTTAGGACTCTGAGCCTTAACAGACTCAGAGTCTAAACCAAAGACCAGGTTTTGTTTGGTCTTTTCACAGTTTAACCAATCTATAGACAGTAACAGATAAATAAATAGTGTTTCCCAAGTTGGAAAAGAAAACACTCCACTCCTTCAAGTCTTTCCCTCAGACCGAGATAGAGAGAGGCAAAGATGTTACCTTCTCCAACCCTGAGAGAGAAAGAAGCTACGTATGGCTCTGTTGATTGCCAGAAGCTCCCTCCTGGAATACCACACCCAGCCAGTGAAACTGTCATAGAATAACGTTATAACTGTCAACAGTTGAAATTAACACTCTCTGCTCTATTTGAGACTCCAATTCTTCCTCAAGCCAGCATCTCTACTTCTTATCTTTAAGCTAGTAAAACAATACTTATTTTCTAATATTAGTCCCTCCACTAATGCAGATTATAACTTGTCTACAATTTTGTAGATAGTATTCAATAAATATTTATTAAACATCTACTATGTACCGGGCACTGTACAGGGGATGCAAATTTAGAAAAAAAAAGACAGTCTCTGCCTTTCATGGAGCTTATAATTTAATGAAGCAAGATAATACACAAAAAGAAGCTGAAAAAGGAGGGTAGGGGTAGAAGAAGATATCTGAGACCAGGGCATAGTAGAGAAGTCCCAAATAGTGCAGCCAAATAAGTAATGAGATAAGAATTTTTTTTTTTAAATTTTAAATTAATTAAATAATTAGGAACATTTTCCCATGGTTACAAGATTCACGTTCTTTCCCTCCCCTCCCTGCCACCACCTTCCCATAGCCAACACACAATTCCACTGGGTTTTAAATGTGTCATTGATCAAAACATATTTCAAAATTATTGATATTTGCACTAGGGTGATCATTTATAGTCTATATCCCCAATCATATCCCCATTAGCCCATGTGATCAAGTAGTTATTTTTCTTCTGTGTATCTACTTCCACAGTTCTTCCTCTGAATGTGGTTAGCATTCTTATGAGATAAGAATTAACTTAGTGTCAGAATCCATGTCCAGCACTGTATCTGCTATATAATACTTTCCCATTTTATTTTTATTTATTGCATTTGTTATCATTAAATTTATTATTTATCATCAGTATTAAAATAATCATATTTTAATATTACATTGCTCAGTATAATCTGTCTTGATGGAGAATTCTTTTGAATAAGTTTTTTTATTAGTGTTTTTTATTTTTTAATGTTATCATAATTTCTCCCTAGTATCTATACTGTAATGGTTAGAATGGGTTTGACAAATATAGAAATTAATTCTTTAAGTCAAGAGGCTGTTAGTAGCTTTAGTGGCTTTATTACAACTAGGTAAAGATAATAAGAGAGGAAAATATAAAAATGAGGTAAAGAATTACCCCATAGTCTGTCTCAGAATCTCAGCCTCAGAAACAACGCCAGATCTCACCTTATATGCTCTTCCCTTCACCCACTAGCTCTCCTACATCACCTCCCAGGAACCAATTACAATTCCTCAATTAATCTAACCCAGGGGGGCAGTGCCTGTGGGCAATTCCCTGATTGCTGACTGACCCAAATTCAAAACAAATGGAAGGGAAGTCTAAATCTCTGTTCAAATCAAAATGTAGGTTGTGGTCATGTCCAGAAATGCATGCTTTATTCCACATCTGCAGTTGTTAAATGGGAGACATTAATTTTTTTAATTTTTTCATTATTTATTTATTTTAAGGCCCTTACCTTCTGTCTTGGAGTCAATACTATGTATTGGCTCCGAGGCAGAAGAGTGGTAAGGGCTAGGCAATGGGGGTCAAGTGACTTGCCCAGGGTCACATAGCTAGGAAATGTCTGAGGCTAGATTTGAACTTAGGACCTCCCATCTCTAGGCCTGGCTTTCAATCCACTGAGCCACCCAGCTGGCCCCTGGGAGACATTTATCATCAGTCTTCTGGAATTACTATTGGTCATTGTATTATTCAGAGTTCTTAAGCATCCCAAAAGATATTTTTGTGTATACGTTGTTATATCACCAGTAGAATGTAAGCTCCCAGAGAGCCAAGGATATCTTGCTTTTTTCTCCATATGTCTGGTGCCTGGCTCAGTGCATTGCTTATTAGTAAGGAGGAAATAGAGAGTAAAACTTTACAACTATCCTCTCTCAGAAGTAGATGAATCCAACCCCAAAACTAAATAAACATCTATTGGGTTGAGACATTTAATTGTATATAAGTGCTTTCTTGGTTAATTTAATTATTCTTTGTATATTAGGAATCTGAAAGATTCATCTCAAGAAATGTTAGACAAAGAAGAAGATCACTATGTGGACTCATCCTCTGACCTTGCTAAAGGTGACAACCACTATCATCATTATCATAGAATTCTTCTGGAGCCCCAGGAAAAAAAAAGTACTGACTTTAAAGAATATGTGGTCCAAAAGTTGAAAAAGACTTGCTGTTGTAGCCCAGCCAAAGCCAAAAACTGGTTTTTTGGTTTCATGCCAGTTTTGCAGTGGCTCCCTAAGTATGACCTGAAAAAATATCTCCTTGGAGATATAATGTCTGGCTTGATTGTAGGCATCTTATTGGTACCACAGTCCATTGCATATTCTCTTCTAGCAGGCCAGGAGCCAATTTATGGTTTATATACTTCTTTTTTTGCTGGAATAATTTATTTCTTATTTGGGACATCCAGACACATCTCAGTGGGTATTTTTGGAGTGTTGTGCCTCATGATCGGTGAAGTAGTTGATCGGGAGGTGCATAAAGCTGGCTATGGGATGGAACATAAAGCTTATCCTGGCCTCTTCGATCACATAAACGAAAGCATCATCATTCCAGCTGTGAACCACACATCAGGACAGATCTGTGATAAAAGCTGCTATGCAATTACTGTTGGCACAACAGTTACTTTCATAGCTGGAGTTTATCAGGTAAGAAGTGGTAGAACAAACAGGCTCCTGCAGAAATGATAATTTAATGTGAGTTATTATGTCTAGAAAATTATAATTGTAGTATTATACAGCTATTGGGGAGTCTAAGGAGTATAGTGGATAGAGCCCCAGGCCTAAATTCGGGAAGACCTGGGTTCAAATGTGGGCTCAGATACTTCCTGGCTGTGTGACCCTGGGCAAGTAATTTATCTCCATTTGCCTAGCTCTTACCAGTCTTCTGCCTTAGAATCATTATTTAGTAGCTATTCTGAAATAGAATGCAAAAAAAATCATTTGCTTTATGGGTTTCAGATTGGCAGAATTTAACTTATTGTCCTCTTGTAATCTCTCATAGATCATCTTGAAGTGATACTAATAGATCAAAAGCTTTGGAGATAGGACAAATCATCATTCCTGAAGTGGAAAGTATTAGTGGGTTTGTTGTAAATAGACCTATTATCATTGACGAGTTTGGTTGGCAAAAACTGCTATATAATGTATAGATTAGAAAAGGAGAGGGGAGAGTCTCATATTGGATGATAGATGGCAAACTTAAATGGTGCAATGATATCCCTGAGATATTAAAAGAACCAGAGGAAGGCCTCCAACATGTTAGGTAAATTCAGTATGGTGGATTTATGGGAAAACATGAATAGAAATTACTTATGAAAGGTTAGCGTGGGAAGTTAGTTCTGCACTGCTGAAGGGTAGGATTAACACTAAACAAAATCACATACCCACCAAAGTACCAGTCAGCTATCACACTTGGATTTCCTTCCAATATCCTCCCTACTGCATTCAGACCAGGTATTTAAGGTACATGTCATATGTGGCATAGTGAGAAAATCACTTGATTTAGTATATGATTTAGCATATTTGGCTTTATATCACATCTTTGCAATTTATTTGGCCATAGACATATTAATTTCCCTTTCTATTGATCATTTGGAAAATGAGGCAGTTGGTATATGTTTTCTTAGGTCTTTCCTGGTTTTAAATTCTATCTCATAAATTTCAGTTACTTCTACTTCATGGAATTATAAAAATCTTGTCATTTTAAGGGACATCAAAGGTCATTTAGTTTAATTCTTACCAGAAACTTGAATCCCTTTCACAAAATCCTTGTTAAGTTGTCACCCAAACTTTGGAGAGCTGTAGTGTCAGAGAACTCACCATTCTGCTTTTGGACAGTTCTAATAATTAGGAATGTTTCCTTTATAGTTTATGAAAATCTTCATATTGTACCAAAAAATTGTACCAAATTTCCACCCACTGGGCCTACTTTTGCCTTTAAATCCAAATAGAACAATCCTAAAATCTTTCACATTATTCCCTTTCAATTATTTAAAGAAAAAAAAATAGGGAGATCTTTAGGCTACATGCTATTACTTTATTGTATATGTATTAGGTATAATTGTAATTTTCCCTACAGGATCCTCTTCTGAAAGTTGAAAATCACTGATTCTGTTTTACTAACAATACCTGCTTATCCATGATAACATGAACTAAAATGGTCTTAAGTTTTAACTTAATTTTGTAATTTTAAAAAGTTAATTCAAAATTTAATTTTAAATTGGCATTAATATTGTAGATTAACCTTTGTAGATGGCATTTTGCAAAGAAACCATCTGGAAAGAAAGGGATTAGATGGGAATTAGAAAGGGAATTGGGCAAGTCACTTAACTTGTCTTCCTCAATTTCCACAACTATCCACTTCACAGGTTGTTGTGAGAATCAAATAGAATAATATTTGTAATGCATTAGCACACTATATAAATTCCTTGTTATCTTCCCTCCTTTCTCTGTTACTGTGGTCTAGCCATTTTTAGTCTCTGAACCCCAAGTTCCTCATCTATAAAATGAGAGTAGTAATACTTGCACCATTCCCTTATAGATTGTTATGAGGGAAACAAGTAAAAAACTAAAAAGTTATAAGCATGAGTTAATGAAAATAATTAACAATGATAATAGAAGTAACTTGTTTTATTTGGTGCCAGGGAAGAACAAAAGGAGGAGATAATGGTATGTCCTATTGATATCTACATTCCTATTGATTCCCATATATATATATATATGTGTATATATATGTATATATATTCCTATTGATGTCTATCTTAATAGAATTATTTCCGTGAAGAGAAAGGATAAGGAGAACCAAATTATAAGGAGCGAAGAAAGAAAAATAAAACCATAAAAATTTCAAAGGTGACCAAGTGCAATTAATTTTGAAAATTAGTTAGGACTTCTACCTAAATCCTATGCTGGTGCCTTGTTGTGGCATATAGTTGATTCTGTGTTTCAGAGACTATGCCAATGGAGGAAATATTCTCTGCCAGGTCATGCAAAAGTTAGAAAAGCATCAAGTCCTGGTCCTGAAGTGGTCTGCTGTCTTTCTTTGGGAGACCGGCCTAAGTTCAGATAAATTCATTAGCATATAGGCTATAAGGAGATTTTTTTTTTTTGGCTTTAACTTTTTTTTTTAAAACCATTTCTTCTTGTCTTAGAATCATACTAAGTATCAGTTCTAAGACAGAAGAGGCAGTAAGGGCTAGGCAATTGAGGTTAAATGACTTGCCCAGGGTCACACAACTAGGAAGTGTTTGAGGACAGATTTGAACCCAGGTCCTCCTAGCTCTAGGCCTGGCTCTGTATTGACTGAGCCACCTCACTGCCCCTGGCCTTAACTTTCAAGGATAGTTTACTAAGCTGCAACATGTGTTGACAGTTTGCATGTGTATAATGTCTTATGTGATTCCTTTCAGATAGCCATGGGCCTGTTTCAGGTGGGCTTTGTCTCCGTCTACCTCTCTGATGCCTTGCTGAGTGGATTTGTCACTGGTACCTCCTTTACTATCCTTACTTCTCAGGCCAAATATCTTCTAGGACTAAACATCCCTCGAAGTAGTGGTATGGGCTCTCTCATTACTACCTGGATATATATCTTCAAAAACATTCATAAAACCAATCTCTGTGACCTTGTTACTAGCCTTTTGTGCCTTCTTGTCCTTGTGCCAACCAAAGAACTCAATGAACACTTCAAATCCAAACTTAAGGCACCAATTCCCACTGAGCTGGTAGTAGTTGTGGCAGCTACACTGGCATCTCATTTTGGAAAACTGAATGAGAAGTATGGCTCCAGTATAGCTGGACATATTCCAACTGGGTTCCTGCCTCCCAAAGCACCTGATTGGAACTTGATTCCTAATGTGGCAGTCGATGCAATAGCTATTTCTATCATTGGTTTTGCTATTACCGTGTCACTATCAGAGATGTTTGCCAAGAAACATGGCTACATAGTCAAGGCCAATCAAGAAATGTATGCCATTGGCTTTTGTAATATCATCCCTTCCTTCTTCCACTGCTTTACAACCAGTGCAGCTCTTGCCAAGACCTTAGTCAAAGAGTCTACAGGCTGTCAGACTCAGTTTTCTAGTGTGGTGACAGCAATGGTTCTTTTATTGGTCCTCCTTGTAGTAGCACCTTTATTCTACTCCCTCCAAAAATGTGTCCTTGGAGTGATAACCATTGTAAATCTTCGGGGAGCCCTTCGGAAGTTTGGTGATCTGCCCAACATGTGGAGGCTTAGCAAAATGGATACAGTTATTTGGTTTATTACTATGCTCTCCTCTGCATTGATAAGTACTGAAATTGGTCTGCTTACTGGGGTCTGCTTTTCTATGTTTTGTGTCATCCTTCGAACTCAGAAGCCAGAAACTCCTATACTTGGTCATGTGGAAGAGACTGAAATCTATGAGTCTTTGTGTGCCTACAAGAACCTTCAGACTGAGCCAGGAATTAAGATTTTCCGTTTTGTAGCTCCCCTCTACTACATCAACAAAGAAGGTTTTAAATCTACCTTGTACAAGAAAACTGTCAGCCCAATCTTGGTGAAGGCAGCACGGAAGAAGGCAGCAAAGAGAAAGCTCAGAGAGAAAACAGTGACTTTCAGTGGCTGCCAGGATGATGTTTCCATCAGCCTCTCTCATGAGCCCCCAGAGCTCCATACCATAGTAATTGACTGCAGTGCCTTGCAATTTTTAGATACAGCAGGAATCCAGACACTCAAAGAGGTTCGCAAAGATTATGCAGACATTGGTATCCAGGTTCTACTGGCTCAATGCAATTCCTCTGTGAGGAGTTCTTTGTACAGTGGAGAATACTGTACAAAGGAAGAGGAAACCCTTCTCTTCTACAGTATACACCAAGCATTATGTTTTGCTCTGGACTTGCAAAAACAGAAAGCTTTGAATGCATCCAATGGTTTAAACACTTCTACTGACTGATTACTGGGAAAAAGAGGGGTGGAGGGGGAATGGGAAGAAAATCAAGGCAACAGGTTTGTCTCTCCTATGTAGTTTGCTATGATTATAAAAAGTCACTGAGGTTCTCATATATGATAGGAGAGAGGCACATAGGTAGATTAGATTAGAGGCACACAGGTAGATTAATTAGCCAGAATTAGGGGAAATTATTAGTTATACCCATTTCTGCAGGTGAGGGTATAAAAAATATTTGGGATATGCTTAAGAAGCTTTATAGTTTAAATGCATTTGGACTTTTTCCCTTTTGGGAACAAGGATTCTAGTCTGGGGGACTTAAAAAGGGGGAGGCAGCATTGTATGGTAGGAAGGGAATTGACAGACATCAAGAAACCTGGGCTTCAGTCCTACCACTGCCAAACCATGTGAACCGCAGACAAGTTACAACCACTGTGAACCTCAGTTTGCTCATTTATAAAGTGAAGGGGTTGGACCAGATGACTTATGAGGTCCCTTCTGCTCTAAAATTCATTGACCTTATGGGTGAGTTTATAGTAGAACCACCATCTTTGTGGTAATGCAGCAGGAAGAACATGGTGGGAAAGAGAGTATGTACAACACTTGCTCTTACTTACAGCTATACTTTTGCTTCCTATCAAAGAGATGAGGCTTTGGGATAATCAGGGTCTCACAGAGTCAATTCTATTTCTTGTGCCTTGCTTTTCTGTCTACCTCTCTAGAACCTCTAGCATTTTGAGAAGGAATCACTCTTTTTTAGGTGAGGATTCCCTGGAGGTAGATCTCTATCAGGACTCCTGGGAGCACATGCTGTGAGGAAAATGCTTCCTATAAACCAAATCATTTTCTGGTAAGGCTAACATATCGCAGGGACTTAGGTTTACACAAGGTATTTTTGGAAAACCTTCGTACCCAAAGAGCCTGGCTAAATACTCAACCTAGTGTATGGTGTGAGTTGATATTCCCTTATTTGTTTAGACTAAGTCTATAGCAACTGAGTCTTCAAAATCAACAAGGATTTGAGGGATCTACTTTTTACCTCTTCTTTTTTGTGGCACACATCATTCATGCTTATTCCTAAGGACTTCACCACCACAGAACACTTTTTGACAATTTTCTGTCTACTCTACGTTCCTAGGAATCTGTTCAGATGAAAATGATGTGAGGAACACAAGACTTAGAGTTAGAGCTGGGTTTGTATCTCAGATGGTTTGCCTATTACTACTACTACCCATAATGGGCCAAATTGGTGGATCTTTCTGGGCCTAAATGTTCTCTGTAAAATGAAGGGATTGGCTTAAATGATCTCCAAGATCCCTTGTAGTACTAAATCCTACAATCTTTCTCTAGTTATCTGGTAGTACATCTCTTTTTTTTTTTAAACCCTTACCTTCTGTCTTAGAGTCAATACTGAGTATTGGCTACAAGGCAGAAGAGTGGTAAGGTAGGCAATGGGGGTCAAGTGACTTGCCCAGGGTCACACAGCTGGGAAGTGTCTCAGGCCAGATTTGAACCTAGGACCTCCCATCTCTAGGCCTGGCTCTCAATCCACTGAGCTACCCAGCTTCCCCCTGGTAGTACATCTTTTAAAAAAAATCCAGACAACGGGGTACAATCCTAAGTGAATCCATTCCAACAAGTATTTAAATGGTTATTACACATAGGTGGTACTTGATGCTTGTTGGATTTTATTGAATTGCCATCATACCTGGAAGGATGGGCAGGGAAACTGCTTTAACGTTTTGGTTAATCAGCTTAAATGATCTTTAAGTGATTAAGCAAGGTTGGTTTGCAGAATGAAGGTTTTTTTTTTCAATAAAGTTTTGGGGAAGCAATTAGAAAATACCACAAATTACCTTGATGGAAAGGAAATTTGGTATGATTTCACTGTACCACTGTACAGGAAAAAGATGTTCCATGGTGACTATCTCTAGTGCTTTTCTCAATATTATAGGTTAAAATTAACTTTAAAAAAAGTGAATGTCAGTGTTTTAGGTCCACTGATTTAGTTTCTGCAGATGAATTTACTGTACACTGTACACTGAATTTTTAATAGTTATCTTTTTAAATGTCTTCATTTAACACCCTGAAGGATAAAAGTTTTCACAAAAATATTAACATTATAGACATGTTTAAAACTTCAGGGTATGTTTTTCTTCTTGTAGCTTTTCTTTATGATTTTTCTTAGACTACGGTATGGGGGTACAAGGTCCCCTTGACTCCCTGAGAATATGTGAGGAATTTCCTGATTTTGCGCCCCTGCAGTGCTGGCTAAGGGGAGCCTGCCCTGATGCTGATCTGCTAGGACAAACTGTAGGATCAAAGGAATCTCTGAGAAATACATTTCTTTAGCATTTCCCTATGCCTTTTGATAAGAGTTTTTTAGCAAACCTTCTGTTTGCATCTCAAACACACCTGTGCTTCTATCCCAGACACCAAAGTGCCTCCCTTGGGAATGTCACCTGATCCTCCTCTTTTGCCCCACCTCCCCACCTTCTGTTCCTTTAAGGTATAAAAATCTTTAACCCCTTTTCTTCAGGGAGGCAGACTTTACCAGCAAACTGCCTCTGGGCCAATCGATTCAATAAATACCTCTATTTTTAAATATTCATTGGAGCCTGGTAATTCTTTAAGAGAGTATCCTCCTAAACCAGAACCAAGCTCTCCCACAACAATCATTTTTTTCCATAAGCAGTGTGCACTATGAGTAACAAAACATTTGAACCCTTGTTTCGATACTGGGGGAAAAAATTTAAATGGCAAAAGAAGAAAAGCATATCTTTACTAAATTATTTCTTTGATGGGTGGGAATGGAGTTAGGATCCTGAGCTGAGTGGTCTAGAAAGAACATATTGTAACAAGTCTCCCTTAATTGGGAAAATAGCAACAAACTCATAACTTTTAACTCAGCCCTTCATGGGGCCCTAAATTTTAAACTTTAAACATTTTTTTACTTTGGATCTTATATTTCTTATAGAACTATATGAAGTAGAGTCAAAAGGACAAAGATAAACCAGTCATTACCACATTTTAGCCCTGATTTCTTTGCTTCACTCACTTCCATACATTTGAATTTAGGTACTCTTCAAAGTGGAAAAGAATAAAATTATTTAGCTCCTTTATAAATTAAGGAAAAGTTGACCAAAGTCATTGGCCCAGACCTGTGATTTCATTAACATAAAGAATCCCCTTGTGTTTTTATGCAGACTATCAATTCATATGTAACTTAATAGTTGCCTGGGGAACTGCCCTATTTATCAGTAAAGATTTTATTGAAGTTTACAACTTCAATAAAATTTTAAATTCATTGAAATGTGTTTAAATATCATTGTATAGACTAAAGTAAACCCATTATTCATTGTGATATAATTTTGGTTTGCATTGTCAATTGTTGCTAATTTTTGCTGTGTTCCTCTAGCCCTTTTTGAATATAAAGAACCTAAATCCTTAGCCCTAGGGTCCCTCAAATCTAAGTTTAATAGTGACTCCCACTCATCACCTACTGATTGGAGGTGGAGCTAAGAGCAGATAATGGTTATAAAGAACTCAGGTCAATTTCTTCCTTTTTTTAAAACCTGTATCTTCTATCTTAGAATCAATACTAATAGATAAGATTGGTTCTAAGGCAAAAGAGCAGTAAGGACTAGGCCTGTGATGGTGAACCTATGGCACAGGTGCCAAAGTTGGCACATAGAAGGCACACCCCCCTTCATAACTAGAAAGAGAGAGGGCCTTGGGCAGAGCTGCACCCCTCCCCCTCTCCACTGCACCTGATATTTTTTTACCCCATATCCCCCTCTGCCCAGCAGCCAATAGGAACACAACAGAGATTAATAAGGTGGGCGGCTCATAGACTGCAGAGCTGAAGGGGATTAGAGCCCTCAGGCCACTCCCCTATCCCTCTCTATACTAGCTGAGGACATTCCTCACTTCCCCTGCCCATCTGCCCAGCAACCCAATGAGAGAGCTTCCTCCTTCCCTCGTGTGGTGTAAGCTCCCCATGCGAGGGAGCATATGGCTCTAAAGTACATGGTCTCTAAAAGGTTTGCCATCACTGGACCAGGCAAAATTGGGACTGAGACTTGTCTACCATCATATAGCTAGGAGGTATCTGAATTCACATCTGAACCTAGGATCTTCCTTCTTCAGGCCTGGCTCTCTGTCCACTGAGCCACCTAGTTGCCCTGAGTCCAATTTCTTCTTATAGCAAACCCAGCATAGCAGATTTTGACTCATGTTTATGCATGCATAGTAGCATGTCTAGTCAGTCCACAGTTGATTTCACATTAACTTGGTGGCCTGCAGTGTACTTGGAAATACAAATACCAGCAGAAGGGGAGGGCAGTTAACTCAAGAAACTGGCATTCCACACATCCAGAAAGTAAAATGTATGGAGTTTAAGGTATCCAACCTGATAAAATCCAGGAGAATCTGGAGTGTAGCTTGGAGAGGAAATACCACCACCTCACTTGATCTGTCTGTCCCTGTTAACCATTGTCCTCATTATCCCCTCTCTTTTGTGGCCAAACTCCTTGAGAAAGGTATCTATAATTGATACTTCTCTCTCTTCTTCTAAATTATAAACTAACTGGATTCTACCATTTTTTTTTATCCTGGGACTCCATTCTAGGAGCATAGGGCCACAACCAGTAGGCAATGGGTCGCTCAGGGTCACCCAGCTGGGAAGTGTCTGAGCCCGGATTTGAACCGAGGACCTTTCGTCTCTAGGCCTGGCTCTCAATCCACTGAGCTAGCCCAGCTGCCCCTACTTTAGGTTGCAGTTTCTTTAGCAGATGTAGTTTTTACAGGGTGGGGTTGCTAGCCCCACACCCAACCCTCCTCCTTTTTCATCCGGGCTAGGGACCGTCCTTAGCCCAGGAGTGGTAAGGGTGGGCGATAGGGGTCAAGTGACTTGCCCAGGGTCACACAGCTGGAAGTGTCCAAGGCCGGACTTGAACCTAGGACCTCCAGTCTCTAGGCCTGGCTCTCAATCCACTGAGCCACCCAGCTGCCCCTATTCTACCATTATTCAACTGAAACTTCTCTCCAAAGTAATCAATGATCTTTTAATTGTCAAATCTAATGGCTTTTGTTCAATTCTTTTTTCTTAACCTCTGCAACCTTTGACACTATCAATCACCCACTTTTATGTACTCTTCTGGTTTGTTTTTTTTTTGTGTGTGTGTGTGTGACATAGCTTTCTCCTGGTTCCCTTCCTATCTGCATGACCACTTCTCAGTCTCCTATTGGATTTTCATTGAGATTACTCTCCCCAATCTTGGGTGTTCACCTTAGGCTTTGTCCTGGGCCTTTTTTCTCTTCAGCTCCCATGGCTTCAGTGATCTCTATGCAGATATTTCTTAAATCTATCTAAATGTCTCTCTCTCCTGACCTCCAGTTTCCCATATCTTAAACTCAACATGTCCAAAACCAAATTAATTATTTTTTATGCAAAACCATCCCCACATGTCCATCAATTGAGGAGTGGTCAAATAAACTATGGTATGTGATGATGAATTACTATTGTGCTATAAGAAATGGTGAGCAGGATGATTTCAGAAAGAGCTGGAAAGACCTACATGAACTGATGTAGAGTGAAATAAGCAGAACTGGAAAAATAATGTATACAGTAACAGCAATATTGTAAGATGATCAACTATGAAAGATAGCTATTCTCAGCAATGTAATGATCAACAATTCTGAAGGATTTATAACTAAGAATGCTACCATTGAAATGTAGATCAAAGCATACTATTTTTCACTTTAGCTTATATGTGTTTTTTGGGCGTTTTGATTTTATATAAATATCCTCTTCTAACAATGACCAATATGGAAGTATATTTTACATGATAATACATATATAACCCAGATCCAATTGCTTGCCATTTCTAGGAGGGGGAAGAGAAAGGAGAGAGTGAGGCAATTTTGATCTTATAATTTTGGAAAATATGATGAAAAAAATACAGTGGAGTGAGAGTCAGGCCTAGAGACAGGAGGTCCTAGGTTCAAACCCGGCCTCAGCCACTTCCCAGCTGTGTGACCCTGGGCAAGTCACTTGACCCCCATTGCCCACCCTTACCACTCTTCCACCTATGAGACAATACACCGAAGTACAAGGGCTTAAAAAAATATTACATGTAATTTGGAAAAACAATTTTTTAAAGAAGAGGAAAAAACCATCTCCCCCCCCCGCCAAACGTATTCATTATTGTTAAGAGTATTACCATCCTCTAGGTCACCCAGGTTCCAAACATGACTGCCACCTTTGCCTCTCTCCTCACTCTCATCCCTTTCTACCCTCCCACCACATCCAATAACTCTTGTCTGTCCTATCGCACTAGCCTTCTGGTTTCCCTGCCCCAATTTTCTTTCCTTTCTCGTCTATCTTCCATTCAACTGTCAAATTGATCTTAAAACACAAGTTCCAACAATGTCAATTCTATTCAATAAACTGTTGTGGTTCCCTATTACAAGAACAAATATAAAATCATTTTTTTCAAGGCCTTCACAACCTAGCTCCTTCTGAGTATTCCAATCTTTATTTTTTTGTATATGACAATGGATTTAATTCAGCACCCAAAACAGCAAATAAACAAAAAACCTTATTCTAAGCCTTGCAGTTTTCAACCTCATTTGTATTAGGCTGTGTCTTAACTAGTTGTGGTAGAACATATTTTCAGCTATGATACAAGAGCTGTCAGTCTTCCCTTCTCAAAAAGCTTTCTAGTCACTGAACTAGGGTTCATTAAATGGCAGCAGTAATGGCCAGAAGGTGGCTCTAAAGAGGTGAATCTCAGAAATTAATACATAGCAAAGCTCAGACCAGTGAAGTAATAATCCCATTATTACTCTTAAGTTTTATGTCATCTGAAAATGTGATAAGCATGCCATTTCTCTCTGTTCCTTAACTTTGCACTTTTCCACCTCCATCTGACAGCCATTTTACTTTACATATGCCTCTGCCTTGTAAAAAGGAAGGGAAAATCCCATGTTGTTGATATAAATGACTGGTCAAGTGGTTTGGGTAATTTGACTTGTCAGGGTATTCCCTCCTTTGGAACAGAGAGCAAATGACCACCCTCTGCCCCTAGTTAGAGAGGAATGATGGGTAAGGTGTTGCAGCAGTCTGTATCAAGATAGAGAACTCCTCAGGAGAAAAGAATAGACGTTTGGCCAGGAAATTTTGCTTTAACCTAACCCTCTTTCTTGGTGTACTCCCCTGAACAGAACTGCCAGAGGGAGAACAGTAAGGGACAATTCAGTGTGACTTGACCTGAGTCGGAAAAAGTTCTCCCTCAATGGAAAACATCCACCCACTAATCTCCCTTTGATCTTCTATTAATAAATCTGACTACTTTCCAAATTATTTTGTTGAAGTTTAATGACAGGATAACAAGGGACAAAGTTTGGGGAAGGGGGTAATAGGAGTTCCCTCACTGAAGGTCTTGATTAGGAGTCACTGTCTCTCAGCCCTCAGCTAAACTGAGGATGACCTGAACCTCTTTGCCTGCTGGTATTTCTATACTGGCCATCCTAGGCTAATAAGAATAAAGTTTAGTCTCTAGGGCTAGCTGGTATTAAACAGATGATCTTCAGGCTTGGCTCAGTTCCCCCTCAGAGTAACCCCTCCTCAAGGTAACTGGCAGCTAATCAGGATCACATAGATATCTCCTCAGTTCAATGTAGCAAGATGTCTTCTGTGTAGCTATGTGCTCTGATCAAGTTGGGAATCACTTTTGTATGGGAAAATGATATCAGGATCAGGAGAAGTGGCTCAGAGCTGCCTCTCACCAAGAGTTCAAGCTCAAAGACCCCCAGGGCTTCAACGGTTTTCCCTGGATTTCGTTGCTCCCAGAATTTTCCCAATGCTTGCCTATTTCTGGAAATTCCCTCTTTCAGCCTTATCTGACCGGAATGGTCTTACACCTTTTTCACCAACAGTAGCTTACTTGCTGTTCCTTGCACAGGACACTACAGCTTCTGATTCTTAATTTTCACTGGCTGTCCTCCACGTCTTGAACACTTTGTCCTCGCCTTCATCTCCTGGTTTTCCTGATTTCCTTCAAGTCTTAGCTAAAATCTTACTCATGGAGAGAAGTCTTTCCAATCTCCTACTCAATGCTACTGCTTTCTGTCTGAGGTTACCTTCCATTTAATTTCAATAGATCTCTGATGTACATTGTTTGTGTTACCACCCTTGTTAGAATGTGAGCTCCTTGAAGGGAGGATCTGTTTTTTGCATTTCTTTGATTCCTAGGGCTTACTTAGCACTGTGCCTGATTTGATTGGTAATGATATTTCAAAGGAAGTCACTAGCATCAGCTGGGATATGCTATAATTATTAAAATAAATATAGATGAAGTTTATAAGAAGTAGGAATATTTTAATTAAGGCCATGTTGGTAATATATAAGATGACCACACGCCTGTTAAGATCTATTTCAAATTCCCCACCATACCTTCTCCCACCTGGCTCCCTTGTACCCAAGAGAGGACGTCCCAATCAAGTTCTTTCTATTTAAGCCGACACAGTATTGACTCCAAGATGGAAGGTTAGGGCTTAAAAAAAATAAATGAAAATTAAAAAACTAAAAACTAAAAACTAAACCAATAATTGAATTGCATAGGCAATTCTGAATGAGTAAACTCCCCAATCAAAACAGACCATCATCTCTGACTTAAGTCTTAAAGAAAGTTACCTGGGGTATTCGACATTAAGTGACTTTCCTGAAAGTCACACAGCTAGTATTGAGTCAGAGATGGATCTTGAACCCTGATCTTCCCAAGATCAGCTCCCTATCCACTGTGCCTAGCTGCCTTGCATAATATATTTTAAAATGTTAGTCCTTTTCTCAACTTATTTTGAATAGTTCTTGATATTATTTCATGTTATAACATCATTCAATTTTATGAAGTAAATTCTATTGATCAATCAACTATCAAAATATTAACTAATGGTATTTTGATTTGTTGTATCGAATGTATGATTTGACTTGGGAATTACTGATTTCTTAAACTGTATTTGCTCTGTTTGTTTAGTACTTTGCTTTCTGTCAGAATCATGTTGAAGTTATTCTGGTTTGTGCCCAAATATTTGATATATTTTTGACATTATAATAAATGCCTTTCTTTATAGTTTCTCTTCCTTTTTGGGGGGTGGTATGTAGAAATGCAGATGGTTTTGCTTAAGTAATTTTTTCTGTTTTTTTAGAAAGTTTAAAATTTTCTAGTTTGCAAATAGAGATTTTAATTTTTTTTACCAACAACTATGCCTTATTAGTTTTTAGTAATGCATACTAGTATCTCATTATCTTTTATATTATGTTACTGTTGTTATACTTCTTTCTCCAACAAATTATTTATTAAATCTTTTTTCGTTTCTTTGTGGGCCTACACTTAGTAATTCATGTCATTATTTGCTAACTCTATTGCAGTATGATTTGTAAGTATACTGTACAAGATCTGCTTTTAAAATTTCCTCATCTATAAAGTGATGGAGTTGAACTAGATGGCCTCAAAGACTTTTTTCAAGCTCTGAAATTATGTGACAGTTAATTTTTATGTGTGTGTATATATATATGCTTAGAAAAACATATAAAGTATTATTTATTTTTACCTTTGAGATCTTTCCATATACCATTAGATTTGGTTTGTGTAAGTTCTTATCTTTTTTGTTGGATTTATCATATTTAGAAGACCAAGTGTTAAATGTCTACCATTGCTTAAAAAAATCAATAAAACTTTTGAAATTGAGATTTTTCCAAAATCATTAGGTCTACATGTTTAAATGCTAAATTTTGAACCATACTTTCAACTTAAATCAGTGGATCTTTGGATTGAATTTATTTTCTCTAAATAGCATAGTCAGATTCTTTCATAATCCTTTTTTTCTTTTTATTGTAAAGTTTAGTCCTTTAAATGTTAATGTTTGTTTAATTTGATTTGTACCATTATTTGTGATCATGTGTTATATTTTAAAATTTGCCTTTTTCTTCTTTTGTTTTTTTTCTGCTCTGCCTTCCTAAACCTTTTTTCTGCCATCTTGACTAATCTCCCACCCCAACAGATACAACATTTTCATCTGAGAAATAAATATCTTTTTTAAAAGGAAGAAAGCAGACAATTTTACATGAATTGAGTTGCTTGATCCCCTGCTTTTTAAGCACAATAAAGTTTGAAAGAACTTGCTTTTGGGATTTTGGTAAGTGATCCTAGTAATAAAGCTAATGGGTTAGTTGGATCTTTTTAATATTAAATGCTATGTTTCAGAAAAGATGCCAACTATCCATGTAGCTATAATCACAGGATTTATTTTTTAATGTTTTGTTCTATAAAGCTTGTAGCAGATTTCCTCTTGTTTTGTTATGATCATTAAAACTACTTAATAAGCAGTATGTAAGGATCTGTATCCTAGTTGGGGAGACAGGACATGTGCATAATGCATAACAAAAGAAAATAGCATGTTAAGTGTCAGGTGTAGAAAAGATGCTACAGAGTAGAAATAACCTCCTGAATTTTCCTAGAAAAGGGAACTGAAGTGAACTTCAAAATGACACTATTCTCTTATCAAAGTGAAAAGTCTTAGGGAGAACATTCTTGGCAAGGGGAAATGGGTGAATAAGTGTGAAGATAGAAATGTTCATAGGGAACAGTAGTTACTTATCAAGCTTCATAATAAATAGTAGCGGAATACCCACAGAAGAAAATTAGAGTTTTCCTTTCTAGCAATTACATGGAATCAGAGCTGGAAGGGATCTCAGTATATCCAGTCTAACTCCTACTTCAGAGGGAACTTCTGCCACATTCCCATCATTATCCAGTTGCTGAAGACCTTTAATGACCTGAAACTCAAAAGTGACTATAATGGTTTAAGAAGTTAAATCTGCCTAAATTTCTAACCAGTGAGGCTAGTTCTGGTCTCTGGGGCCAAGCACAAAAAGAAATGACAGTTCTTTGAGCTTGTAGAGTTTTCCTCCATTAAGTCTTATCTTCATTGTCAAGTTCCTTTAACTAACAATCCTTATGACACAGCTTCAGTTTTGAGGTCTATCCTCAGGATATTGCTGTTATAAGGATATTAGAAAATAAGTATTGTTTTATTAGCTTAGAGATAAGTGAAGAAGCTGGCTTGAGAAAGAATTGGCTTTTGAAGCAGAGCTGAAAGAGTGTGTCAATTTCAAATTTTGACAGTTGTAACTGTTTTTCTGTGACAGTTACTCTTTCTGGGTGTGGCAGTGGCAGTTGGTCTCTGGCAGTTAGCAGGGTCACATACTCTCTCAGGGCTGGAGGAGGTAACATCTTTGCGTGTCTCTCTCTCTCTCTCTCTCTCTCTCTCTCTCTCTGTTTCTCTTTCTCTCTCTGAGCGAAAGACCTGAAGGAGCTTAGTGTTTTCTTTTTCTAACTTGGTAAACACTATTGACTATCTATTGTGGTTTTTATAGATTGATTTAACTCTGAGAAGACCAAAGAAAACCCTGGTCTTTGGTTTGGACTCTGAATCTGTTAAGGCTCAGAGTCCTAATGATTCTTGTTGAGACTCAACCAGCTAGTCTTTGTTATTTTTATAACTTGAAGGCAAAATTAAGAATTATAAGGATACTATTGTTAGTTTTATTTAGAATAGTAAAAATTTGGGTTAGTCAGATCAGGTAGGATTAGTGTAGGCTGTGAAACACAGGAGAAGTGGTTCCTTGCATTACCAGAGAGTTTTATTTGGGTGGAGTTAGAATCCCTTAGAGTTAGAAATCCTTTTTATCCTTATATGTTTCAATAAATAGTTTATTTTTCTATAACAAGAGTCTCTTTAGTGTCCTTGCACCTGGCCCTGAAGAGAAGTTCATTTTTGAGCTTCCCTTCACTTTATCACTGAAGATACTTTTAATTACATCTATCAAAAGTATCTGAACAGTTTTGAACTTCTATTTGCATAGTTTTCGCCTATTTATTTTTACAGTTCTTGTCTTTTTATTTTTACAGTTTGGCAAGTTTCATAGGACAAAGAACCAAATAATCTGATTTTGAGAGTTCAATTTGGGCAGTTTGAACTATTATCACACACAGCAGGGGGTCTGTTGAAACAGCTAGAGCTGACAGTTTCACTGTAGGAACAGTGAGTTTAATTCTAGGTGGCTCCAAAATTCATCTCCCAATCAATTTAACTCAAAGACTCTGCACTCTCAGAAAACCTGGTGAATTAGCTACATAAACTCACCATGGGATTTTTTCTGTTAGATATGGCTTTGCTCATTTTCACTATTGCACCAGAATATATACAAAATTTACTTGCCTATGACTTTCTAATGCCATTACTCTCATGGACACTCCTACAACTAATCTCTTATGTCCCTGTGCTACTATTGTTTTTCATGTGCTTTTACATGATGATTAAATCTTTGGCAGTTGTGTTTAAACATTTAATAGAAGCATCAAGCAAGCTACTGCAAAGAATGATCTAATGTTAAAAGTTAACTCTCTAGGGGGCAGCTGGGTAGCTCAGTGGATTGAGAGCCAGGCCTAGAGACAGGAGGTCCTAGGTTCAAATCCGGCCTCAGACACTTCCCAGCTGTGTGACCCTGGGCAAGTCACTTGACCCCCATTGCCTACCCTTACCACTCTTCCACCTATAAGTCAATGCACAGAAGTTAAGGGTTTAAAATTAAAAAAAAAGTTAACTCTCTAGAGACTAAACTAGATAGAATGCAAACTCAATATGAGGAATTACTCAAGGCTAAAGGGACAATGACAGAAATTAAAGAACATGAAGCAACTAAATTAGGGGATGCAACTAAATCAGATAAACCAACTAAATTAGAAATGGAAACTGAAGCATCAGAAAGCAAACCAGGTCATATTTTCACTCTAAGAGAGGTACCCATAGGGTCCCCAGAGTGTGGTATAGTGAATCTCATGTACCACAAAAGGTTTACACAAGCTGATACAGACAGTTTTAAGAAAAATACTCCCAAATATGAAGAAGAACCAATGGGAGTTGTAAAGCAGTTCAAATGCTTAATTAAGCTTTACAATCCTCCTTATTTGGGGACTTTGACATCCTTATGGATGAATTATTGACAAAGAGAGAGAAACAGCTGATTACCTAGGACACTAATAACAACCCTCAAATTGCTGACTGGCCAACTGAGGATCCTGGTTGGGAAGTTAACTCTGCTGTGGGGTACAAAGACTTAACTGCAGCCAGGGAGGTAATAGCTAAAACTTTGAGGCAAAATTCCAGATGCCCAGGAACCTGGCTTAAATTTGAGTGCCTAAAGGAGGAAGTGGAAGAGACTCCATTCACTTTCATTGATAGAATTATTGACTGTGCTGAAAAATGGACAGGGTTGGATATTTTAACTGATGAAAACATAAATCACATTCGCAGGCAGTTTGTGAAAAATGCATGCCCTGTGGTCCAAAATTATTTTCAGAGTAACAGTCCAAATTGATTTGATATGGGTCTTGACAAAATTCAGAGAATTGCTAATTATGTTTTCCAAAATGAGAAAAAGAGGCAATCAGAAGATAAAAATTATATAATTGATAATTTAACCAAAGAAATCAGAGACCTTAAACAAAAACTAAAATCCAATGAAGTTCAGGAAAAAACAGCAGCTGCACTAAGAACTTATAGACAACCCAGAAATAACTACAGCCCCAGACAATGCAGACAAACCCCACGATCTTATCTTTGTGACTAACCTGGTCATCTTATGAGAGAATGCAGATTTAGGTGACAATTCTTTGGACAAAACTTTAGGGGAAACCGAGGCAATAGATTTAATCACTTTAATGGATTCAGGCAAAATGGATATGGAAATTATGGGTTTAACAACAGCTTCAATAATGCATTTAATAATGCATTTAATAATGCATTCTAGTATGAGAGACCAAACTACCCAAATTACTTTGATACTGGATGTTGCCATAATTCACAACAAGCCCCAGACCTGAATACCATGCATGATTATGTCAAAGCATGTGATCATCCAAAATATTCCCAAGTAGTTGGTGAAAATTCCTTAAAACTCGATATGCTAAAAGGTACAACTTCATTATGAAGGTGTGCCAAGGACTGTGCAGTTAAAGATCTAATATATGGAGAAAATGGACTAGGAAGTATGGGCAATGAAATAAGAAATAATGAAAATGACAAATAGATTTTTAAAACATGGCAAATTAGTACAGTAGAAATCAATGAAGAATTAGAGAATGAGGAACAGGAACAAGTGTTGAGTTTTCCTCATCCTAGTGTGTTAGCTCCTGTAATACCTGTCCATTCTCCAGAAAATAGCACAGAACCCCATGTAACTCTAAAAATCGGAACACAAGTTTATGATTGTCTCTTGGACACAAGTGCTGCAAAATCTGTGTTGCAGAACTCCTCTGAAGAGGTTCAATGGAAGTTGTGGGTGTGATGGGTAAACCACAAGAAATCAGAACCAAGAATGTTTTGCTTGGACCTCTGAAAGTAGAATTTTCTTTTTAATGCTAAATTCCCCAATGAATCTAGTGGGTAGGGATCTTCTTTGTAAATTGAGAGCAACTATATATGTACACCAAGTGGAGATATTTCTTTAAAACTCCCAGAAGAATCCCTGAATCTTTTCCCTGTATCATTCCTGGATACAGTAGAGTCAGAGGGGGAAGGGAATAACATCTATCAGATACTAGATGATATTCCAGAAGGCTTGTGGGCTACAGATTCTACAGACATAGGTTTATTCAAATCAAATCAATTCAAACCCAGGGCTGACTAAAGGAGGTTGCATGCATTCCATAGTACCCACTTAGTAAAGAGGCCATTGATGGGATCACCCCCAATAATAAACTCATTATTGCAGCAAGGCATAATAATACCATGCATCTCTGAATATAACAACCCAATTTTACTGGCTTAAAAACCCAAGCTAGATGCTGAAGTATGAATAGTCTACCAATTTGTTCAAGATTTAAGAGCTATACACAAAGACTCACAAAAGATATTTGCATTCAATATTCATGGTCCCATTTGTCACAGAGATTCTGTGAAAGTCCTTCATTGTTTTCTCAAATCTTAAATAAAGATTTGAAAAATATTCAATTCAAGGACAGTAAGCTCATGCCCTTTGTAGATGATCTACTTCTAGCATCACCATCTGCAAAAATGTGCCTGCATGATAATAAACATCTTCTGTGTGACCTCTACAAAAGGGGACACAAAATATCAAAAGCTAAATTTCAATGGTGTATTCCTCACATAGAATATTTAGGGTTTGTGCTGTCTGAGGGGTCCAGAAGCATTTCCCAAAAGAGAGTAGCAGACATACAAAAGTTGAGTGCCCCTAAGACCAAATGGCAACTCAGAGCCATCTTAGGAACCACAGACAATGGATTTTTTTTGGATTTTTGCAGACAATGGATACCTAATTATGGTGAACTTATAAAACCACTGACTGCTTTAATAAAAGACACTCAGAAAGACCCACTGAAACTGAAACCAGAGCATTTGCAAGCAACTGCAGAGTTAAAAGAAGCGATATTGTCAGCTCCTGCTCTTGGTATCCCTAATTATTCGAAACCTTTCTCTCTCTAAGCAAAAGGGAATAGCTTCAGGAGTTTTGATGTAGAGCTTAGGACCAAACCAATATCCTATTACATATTATTCTGGTCAACTAGATCCCATAGCTGCAGGAATAGCTCCATTCTTAAGAGAGGTGGCAGCAACTGCATTGCTTATTACCAAATCTGCAGATTTAGTGTTAGGCTGACCACTGACAGTTGTAATGCAGGGGGAAGGGGTGAATGATGTAACGGTGATATGAGAGCAGCCCAGGGGCCCTTAGGCTGATATTCAAGATGATATGTGAAGGAGGGGTCCTATACCAAAGCTGAATGAGAGTCAGATGAACTCTCTCACCAGCAAAGCCAAGACCCCTTTAAGATCATGATTCTCTGCCTCTGCCCCTGAGATTTGGAATCAATTCTATTGGACAGTTGGTATAGTTTTCTGGAAGGAGGCTGGGACTTCCTGAAATAAACTATTTGATAAAGGTTGGCCAACTAGAGTTATTAATCTGATCTGACTGCTGATGATAATTGCCCCTTGATAAGGTAAAGCAAAGCTTCAAGAAATCTTTAAGCTTGAGGTTAAATGGGATTATTGGTAATTAAATTGAATCAGGTAAAAAAGGGAGTTGGAAAGTGGGTGAAAGTAAGCTAACGATCTTGGTTAAACTATTTACCAAATTACTTTAGAAAACACAAATTGATCTTTTCTAGGTGCAGTAGTATGAGAAAGCCTTGAGGGCTAATCTCAACTCTGATACAGTTAACTAATTGCTGACCCAGGGCTGCCAAGCTTGATGATGATGACTTGATGGTAGAATTTATCTCTTGTTTATAATAAGGGTTGTTGGGTATGCCAAAGAACTGTTAAATTTGGCTTGCAATGGTTGTTGTTCCTACCTGCCTAATAAATCTAACCAAAACCACCCAGACCACCCAGGGCCTACTTTTCCACCCTTTCCTCTCTAACCTTGGAGTTCAGAGTCAGAAGTGAAGTCAGGGGTCTGGGGACCCCTTTTTATACCCTCACTTCAACTGTCACCCTGGAACCCAGCCTGGGTCCTCTGCCAGATTCTGTGTTCTAAATTGGCAACTGCCAGCTTGCAACCCCATGAAAACATGGTTGCAGGTTTTTGCAGATAACAGTTTATTGTTCACATGAAGTTGAGGCACTTCTCCTAAAGTTCAGAACACAGGCATTTTCAGATCAATGCCTGGCTAAATATGACAGAGTGCTTTTGAGGAATGAACATATAACATTAAAGAGATGCAGCATCTTAAATTCAGCTACATTATTACCCGATTTACCAGTGTAGTGTAATAATAGAAAGACCTCGACAAAATCTGTCAGACACACCTCTTAACAACCCTGACCTGATCTTATTCACAGATGGGTCATCATATATGCAGAATGCAATAAGATTTACAGGTGCTGTGGTAGTAAGTGAATTTGAGACCCTATGGTTTGCTTCACTACCTAGGAACCTAAGTGCTCAGGGAGCAGCATTAATCACTTTAAAACATGCACATGAGCTTGCAAGAGACAAATGTGCAAATATTTACACTGATTCTAAATATGCATTTGGAATTTGCCATGCTGTCTGTTCTCTCTGGCTTCAGAGAGGATTAAAAAAAAAAAAAAAGAAAATGGGATTTGGATAGTGTCAGTGGGAAAACCAGTTTTTCCAAAAGCATTTTACTCTTACATCTGCCAAGCAATACACAAAAAGGGTCATTTTGGGACACAAGCAATTAATTGATACTGCCAAAAGAACTTGGATAGCTCTGGGAATTAGCACTGTAGCAAATAAGATCTGCTCAACTTGCTCTGTGTGTGCACAATTTAACCAAAGCATATTTAAGCAAAAGGCTTTTGGTGGTCATCCACTAGCTCATACGCCATTTGAACATTTCCGAATAGATTTTATCAACATGCCCAAATCAGGACAATTTAAATTTTTTCTAGTGAGAGTAGACCAACTAACTAGATGGCCAGAAGCTTTTCCATCTAGCAAAAACACCTCAAGCTTTGTAGCCAAAATCTTGTTGAAAGAGATCATTCCAAGATATGGTATACCAGAGAGTAGATTCTGACAGAGAGAGCCATTTTATAGATTTGAGTCTAAAACAAGTTTATGAGAATCTGGGTATCACGCCAACATTTCATGTCCCATATCACCCACAAAGTTCTGGGCAGGTGGAGAGACTAAACAGAGAAATCAAAAGTATGGTTGGGAAATTATGCATGGAAACTCATTTAAAGTGGCCAGAGATTTTGCCTCTAGTGCTGTTCTATCTGCGCACTAGACCAAGAGGAGATGTGCATATCTCACCATTGCAGGCAAAAAGTTTTAAAACAGCTTATGTATCTATGCTTGGAGGAGATCTTGCACTTGCTGAATACATCACAGAGTTACAGGGTTAGAGAATTACAAGAAATGGGAATTTTAACTCAAGGGGATTCATTAGATTATGCACTCCATACAATAAAACCTGGAGATTCAGTTCACATAAAAAACTTTAATAGAACTAGCACAACACAACCATGATGGGTAGGGCCTTTTCATGTTATTTTGACAACATTTTCAGCTGTTTGTGCATTAGAGAAAGAGTTGTGGCTGCATTGCTTGCATGTGAAAAAAGAAACAGCAGAAGAAGAGATTACATCAGACAACACAGCTGTAGGCAAAAAGATGTCAGAAGAAGAAATGATTCAAGAAGAAGAATAAAATGGAGACAAAGATCAAGATTGAGAGAAAGGAGAGGACAACATAGAAGAAACAGAGAAGATGACAGCGGAAAGGATGAATGAACTGTAACAAAGACAATGCAGAAAAAATCAACACAGAGAAGAGGAACACAGACTGATTAAGGACATGAACTGTAAGATTTTTTGCACCATTCCAATATTACACACTTTCACTATAGTTGCAAACAAACACTACATAGTAACAACACAAAGACAGAAGACAGTAGCAGAGGAGGTGACTTTGAACATTTGGTAAGTAGTCACTACAAAATAACATACACATATAGGACACATTTCTCACAAATTCTGCAACATCATAACCAGGTGATTAGTATTCAGAAAAAAATAAATTCAGATAAATCACCTTGGGAAGATAGTAATTGTACATTAATTAATTAAATCAATAAAATCTTATCTAACAGGAAGACTTTATGTGTCCATAGAAGATAACATCAGGAGGACATACATATCTTTCTAAAGAAAATCTTTAAGGTTTTCTTAGACTATCCTAAAGGAGGAAGTTTATTTTCCTCCTGCAACATGTAAATAGTTTATAAATACTATGTATATGTACATAGTCTATAATGTAACTTCTACATAACATATACATAGGTGTAGAAATTGTACAGATCTGTATATTTATATAGATGTGTATATAGTTAAATTGTTACAAAGTTTTGATTTTATTAGCATAGTTAAGTTGATTTTGAGTTTTAATGTAATTAATTTTGGTTTTCTGTATTAGTGGTAGGTTAAGTTTTTAGCATAAGTAATATGGAAAATCATACTGCTATATTTTCATGGGGCAAGTTGGCAGTTTGCCCTAGTTAGAATATACAACCTGGCATGAGCCAGGGGGCAGGTGGCATCTGGCAGTTGAAGCCAAGCTATATAAGAGCTTGCAGACCCCTGGCTACTTCATTTCTCATTTGTCTTTCTACCTCTTGAGTTTTCTGGGGCCCTGGGTGGCAGAAATGAGAACGTGGGAATTGGGGTTTTTTTAGGCTAGGTAGGACCAAAGTATCACTACAAGCCAAATAGGAACATCATCTGATTCACCAACTATTCCTTTACCAAAGATTAGTTTATTTCCAACAAAAGAGACCACTTTATTTTCTGACACAGGGCTGGTCCCTTGGGTCAGCTGAAGACCATACCATGAAGTCCTTCAACATCTTAAACTTAGATTTAAGAAGGTGTTAGCTAGTTCTTAGTTTTACCTAAACCTCTCTCTCCAAACCCCTTTACCTAAATTTGGTTATTCAATAAACCCTTAGCTTTAATCCAAGAACTAGTTGTTTGCTTACCTTCATCTAAAGCAGTAATTCCCAAAGTGGGCACTACCGCCCTCTGGTGGGTGCTGCAGTGATCCAGGGGGAGTGGTGATGGCCACAGGTGCATTTATCTTTCCTATTAATTGCTATTAAAATTTTAAAAAATTAATTTCCAGGAGGCTAAGTAATATTTTTTTCTGGAAAGGGGGAGGTAGGCCAAAAAAATTTGGGAACCACTGATCTAAAGCCTAATAGGGATAGCTGCCTGAACATTCTAAGTGCTACAGCAGAGATAAACTCCATTACTATAGATAGGAAGTCTCACATCTCCCTGTCTCACTTCTAGAAACACCAATAGGAAGTCATTTCCTCATCAGGACAGGGGCTGTAGAACATTCACCTTAAAGGAGCTTGGTGCCTAGCAAAGGAGAGTTTCACCTATCTTTCTGGTAGCCTTGGACTGAATCTTTGTTTCATTCATATTCTCTTTCAATACTGCCCCTGGTACTGGCCCATACCATCCTCTCAAAGCTAGCACCTTCCTCCATCTATCAACTTACTAGCTACAGTTCCCTATTCGTTACACATGGTAAACAGTTTCATTTGAATTGTTCAAATAGGATTTGTAAAATGTAGTTTGTGTGAATTTTGCATAGTTATTATTTTAGATAGACTTTAGTTTTTTGCAAAAAATAAGTTAAGTTGGTTTTTTTGTAACTATTTTATTGTGTCAAAAGTTTTTCAAAAGTTTTCATTTTACATTTCTGTAATTGTGTGTTTTGCACTTGCATTTGTGCAAGTATGTTTTCATTGATTATTTATTTTCATTGAAATTTTCTTTTCTTTGATTTATATCCCTAATAAAGGTTAGCATAGGTAAGGTGTAGCAACAAAAATAGGATAAGATAAGTATAAGTTTAAGACTATTTTGGGGAGAAATATAATAATAATAATAATAATGTTAGGTATAGCTTTAGAATTACATAGAATAGCGAGCATAGGGGAGAGATTTTTTAATCTCTCCATATGCTTGAAGGAGGGAAATTATAAGGATGATATTAGAAAATAAGTGTAATGCTGGTTGGGACTGAAAGCAAGCTTTAGAATGTGCATGCTGACTGAGTGACAGAAGCTTTGGTTGGAGGAAGGAAAGGATGGTAGGAAAAAGAATCCGCGAAGGAGGGGCTTTTGGTTGGGGTGATTGAGGCTAAAGGAGGTGGAGAAACTTGCTCATGATGGATTTGAGAGCTCAAATCCTAAGGTTTTTCTTGAACTGATATCCAAAAGCCTATTGTTCCAGCCAGCCATCTATTGCCATCAAAGGGAGACTGAGATCTCCAGATTTGAGGGGTCGAGGACTGAGAGGGGACCCTGAAGACTTTACCTATATCTTGCTGTACAAGGGACCCTACCTTTATTTACTATAGCTTAGACTGTATATAAGAGTCCAGATTTAAGTGGAATGGAAGGTGAACCTCTGGGTTGAGCCATTAGGCTCCCCAAGGGGAAGGACCTTGTGGACTTTGTCTAAATGGAATTAGTTCATCTTTATTCATTCTTTAGACTTTAGCTACCAGGAATATGTCCACCCCACCCAACTTAGAATTAAGTGGGGAATGGGGAGGTCTATGACCCACATGTGCTAGTAAGAGACAAATCAAAAACAAGTGACTGCCCCCTGGGGCAGTCCGAAACAAGGTTGAGACTGTCATTTGTCCATGTAGTACTGTAGGGTGGATGCAGGAAGTGACAAACTATCTTTTAAATATTATGATAACTTCCTGTGAGGGGAAATTTGGCTTTTGAACCTAGCCTTAGAGGAGCTTGGGTGAGACTTCAAACTGCTTCCTTTTGAATTGTCACGTGGATAAGTTAGGCTGACTCCCTTTTTCTTTTCCTTGGCATTTCTGGAGGTCCTAGCCTCAAAAGAGGCCTCTCTTCTTAGAGGAGGCCTCATGGCTAGAAGCCTTGTTCAATTAACCTCTGTGCCCCCTTTGTTGGGGCCCCTCAAGCCTTGCCTGGTTGGGGCCTCTGGACCAGGCCAGAGTTTCTCTCTCTTTTCCCCTTACCTTCACTCTTCCCAAATTGTAAATAAACCACCATAAAAGTCATCCTGACTTGGGTCTTTTATTTTGGAACTGGATAATTCAATTCCTTGGCAACCACACCTTTAAATATTAATATCCAGTCCAACTATAACCTGTTTTCCCCTTTTATAGCTTAGATCTCTTAGGCTTTCCCTTGATTTCCTCTATCCTCCCCTTTCTCCAGCTACCCTGTTTAACCCATAATAAATAACTCACAGCCAGAAGAAAGGAGAGTCAATTCACAGGGCAAAAGAGGGGAAAGGGGTCTTTGAGTTAGCTACACAACTCAGACTCCATTTTGAGCAAGACCCCCCTGTGGTGCTGACACCAGAGGAGGGGGAGGCTTCTGTTTGGAGAGGGCCTCTGCCTATCTGACAAGGGTTTCCGCCTACCTCATCTTTTAGGAAAGACTTCCCACTACTGATCAATGCTGGTTCCTGTCTCTGAACAGCCACCATTTCAGAGAAAACCCCTCAGTTTGTCCAGTAATAATGGCTCATTGAGAGAAGAATTTATAGACACACACACCCTGGTCCATCACTCCTTGCAACCTCACCTCTCTCAAATATAGCTGTTTTATTACATAAGTATTGTTTTATTAGTTTAGAGATAAGAAGTGAAGAAGCTGACTTGAGAAAGAATTGGGAGTTTGAAGCAGAGCTGAGAGATTGTGCCAATTTCAAATGTTGACAGTTTTAACGGTTTTTCAGTGAGTTACTCTTTCTGGGTGTGGCAGTGGCAGTTGGTAGAGTCACACACTGAGACTCTCTTTCTCAGGGCTAGAGGAGATAATATCTTTGCCTGTCTCTCTCTGCCTGAGGAAAAGACCTGAAGGAGCTTAATGTTTTCTTTTTCCAACTTGGTAAACACTATTGACTATCTATTTTGGTTTTTATAGATTGGTTTAATTCTGAGAAGACCAAAGAAAACCCTGGTCTTTGGTTTGGACTCTGAATCTGTTAAGGCTCAGAGTCCTAATGATTCTTGTTGAGACTCAACCAGCTAGTCCTTGTTATTTTTATAACTTGAAGGCAAAATTAAGAATTATAAGGATACTATTGTTAGTTTTATTTAGAAGAGTAAAAATTTGGGTTAGTCAGATCAGGTAGGATTAGTGTAGGCTGTGAAACACAGGAGAAGTGGTTCCTTGCAGAACCAGAGAGTTTTATTTGGGTGGAATTAGAATCCCTTAGAGTTAGAAATCTTTTTTATCCTTATATATTTCAATAAATAGTTTATTTTTCTATAACAAGAGACTCTTTTAGTGTCCTTGCACCTGGCCCTGAAGAGAAGTTCATTTTGGAGCTTCCCTTCACTTTATCACTGAAGATACTTTTAATTACATCTACAAAAAAATATCTGAACAGTTTTGAACCTTTATGTGCATAGTTTTCCCCATTTATGTTACTGTTGCCTTTTATTTTTTACATTGTGAAGATAGGATTAATTCTCCCCTTGCCTATTTTTAGCTAATCAAATCAAGAACTTAAAGTACCCCTATTTGACACTAAGAGAGTTCACAAGTCACTTACTAGTGTAAGCCCACACCTCTAAAGATCACTGCCCCCTGCACCCAGGGGTGCTAGGCAAATTGAAAGACTGAGATTGGTTCCTATAAAGAGGGGGAGGGACAGGAAGTGATGTTGAAAAAGGGGGATAAAAGGCCAAGCCTGAGGACTGATCATTCACTGTGTTGGTGAGCCAGCCTGGAGGAGGAGATTCTTTCCTTGGATCCTGCGTGGGCTTGGTGGGTGAGTAGCTGGCCTTCCTTTCTTGGCTTCTGGAGAGATTGATTCTGGAGACTGATTCCTTTCCTGGCTCATGGAGAGATTAGTTCTGAACATTCCTGTCTTGGCTTTGGAAAAGACTGCATTGGTGGAACCCTGGCTGAAGACACCACCAGGACTACTGGCTGAGGATTACTGGGAAATCCATATGGAGACAGTCTTGGGGAAGCCCTGCTGGGGCTGAGCCTGGCTTCTCAGGAAAAGGGCTGGTAGGCTTATTAGAATCTGTCTCTTTATCTACATTTTCCTACTTTCACTCTTTCCACCTCTTTGTAAATAAAGTTGCTAAAAGTCATTTTGAATTAAGCTATATTTTAAAATTGGTGACCACAATATTACTTTAGAATTCTCATATTTAGTTTAAAACCTTAAATTTAACTCTTACATTGCCAACTATCTTGACAATTCCAGAGGTGAACTGCCAAGCATTCAAGCTCTATTTCTGAAGGTATTGCTCCAGTGGGCTGGCCACATAGACTAAATGCCAAACCCATACTTACCCAAAAGACTATTTTACAGAGAATTTGAAACAAGGTATGAGCATTCACATGGTGCATAGAAGTAGTATGAAGGACACTTTTTTTTTTTGGAACTGAAGAATTTTATTTAATTAATTTAGAATATTTTTCCATGGTTACATGATTCATGTTCTTCTTACTCCATCCTCACCCCATAGCCAATGAGTAATTCCACTGGGTTTTACATATGTCATTGATCAAGACCTATTTCCATATTATTACTATTTGCATTAGAGTGATTGTTTAGAGTCTATATCCCCAATCATGTACCCAACAATCCATGTGATCAAGCAGTTGTTTTTCTTCTGTGCTTCTACTTCCACAGTTCTTTCTCTGGATGTGAATAGCATTCTTTCTCATAAATCCCTCAGAATTGTCCTGGATTATTGCATTGCTGCTAGTAGAGAAGTCCATTACATTTGATTGTGCCACAGTGTATCAGTCTCTGTGTATATGGTTCTCCTGGTTCTGCTCCTTTCACTCTGTATCAATTCCTGGAGGTTGTTCCAGTTCACATGGAATTCCTCCAGTTCATTATTCCTTATAGCACAATAGTATTCCATCACCAACAGATATTACAATTTGTTCAGCCATTCCCCAATCGAAGGGTATCCATTTACTTCCCAATTTTTTGCTACCACAAAGAGCGCAGCAATAAATATTTTGGTACAAGTTTAAGGACATTTTCAAGGAATCTCTGAGGAACTTTAGTATTGATTGTGAAACATTGGAATCACCAGTACAGGGCTGACTAGCATGGTGTGCCTGAATCAAATGTACTCCATAATCAAAATATAAGTGTAGAAGCACAAAGACTATGTGAGCTGGGCAAATTCAGACCCCCTTCTACTGTAAATGTTCTAACAGACCACTTGTACCTGATATGTAATAATGTCTTCCAAACTAGTATTGGATTGATCAGCTATAGCCAAACATTGTATCCTGATTCTAATATCATGATGTCATTGGTCTTTAAAAACAATGGCTGAACAATAATTACTTGTGATGTGGTCTTTGGTCTATTACTATTTATTATATTTTTCTTTTAAAAGTACAATGTAAGTTGGTTAAGATGGTGGCAGAGTAAAAAGCAGCTGCTTAACCTCTCCTAACCGAAACATACAGGACTCCTCAAGAAGACATAAAAACAAATCCAGAGGAACAAAGGGACCCCACAACAGGGCGCAGCATTGGAGGTACGTGGAATCGGGGCATTTCCATGCTATAAAGGGGTGAAACAGCTCTCACTAAAACGTGAGCTGAGCAACCCCCTCCCAAACTCCACACCACCTACAGTGCCAAAGCCAGCGCACAAGAGTTAGAGCAAGTTTGGGGCACGGATTAAGTCCTTAGCAGCTACCTGGGGTCACCAGGGCCTGCTCCTGAGAGCAGCAAGACTTAAGACCCCAAGAGGCTAAAGAATGTATGCGGACTTTGATCTCAAGACTCTGAGAGCAGGCACAAGTGCGGGCGTGGACCCAATCCCAGACATGAATCTTGAGCACAGGCAAGGACTTGGGTCCTGAGGGCAGGCGCAGACCTTGAGTGGGGACCCAGTGCAAAAGGGGTTCACAACTGTGGAAGCAACGCCCTGAGACTGTTAAAGGAGCCTCAGGCAGAGGAACAACTAAGGGGACCACCAGGAGGCTTGACCCTGAGAACAACTGAGACCTCAGGAGCCTAAAGAGCTCAGACAGACCCTGAGTGTGAGGATAAGCCTGAGAGGGCACAGGGCTAACAATGGCAAGCCAGAGACAAGAACCCCAAAAGAGAAAGATCAGCAAGAAGAAATCTGTAACACTCGACAACTTTTACACAGATAAAATCCAGACAAAAGAGCAAACAGCAGAGGAAAACAAACAAGTAATCATATTCAAACCTTCCCAAAATAATGAAAACTGGCCACAAGCTATTGAAGAGTTCAAATCTGAGATGATGAGAAAGATGAAAGAGATTTGGCAAGAGAAGTGGGAAATAGCTCAAAAGGAAATAAACAGGTCAGAAGACAGAAACTCCCAATTGGAGAAAGATGCCCCAAAATCAAATGAAATGGTAAGCAAATTGGAAACCAAAATCTGGCAAGAAAATAACAGTTTAAAAGGCAGAATTTTGCAACTGGAAAGTGAGGCTCAGAAATCAAATGAACTGATAAGCAAATTGAACACCAGAAATGACCAGATTGAAAAGGAAAACCAAAAGATGATAGCCGAAAACCAGTCCCTAAAGGCTAGAATTGAGCAATTAGAAGCTAATAATCTCTCAAGACAGCAAGAACAAATAAAGCAAAGTCAAAAGACTGATAAAATAGAAGGACACAGGAAATATCTCAATGAGAAAGTGACAGACCAAGAAAACAGGTCTAGAAGAGACAATCTGAGAATCATTGGTCTTCCTGAAAAAGCAGAAATTAATAGAAATTTGGACTCCATACTAAAAGAAATCATTCAGCAAAATTTCCCTGAAGTTCTACAACAAGAGGGTAATATAGACATTGAAAGGATCCATAGATCACACTCTACACTAGACCCAGAAAAGACAACCCCCAGGAATATAATAGCCAAATTCAAGAGCTTCCAAGCAAAAGAAAAAAATTTTACAAGAAGCCAGAAAGAGACAATTCAGATATCAAGGAACAACAATCAGGATCACACAGGATCTAGCAGCCTCCACACTAAAAGACCGCACAGCTTGGAATATGATATTCAGAAAGGCAAGAGAACTGGGTCTACAACCAAGGATCACCTACCCATCAAAACTAACCATATACTTCCAAGGGAAAGTTTGGGCATTCAACAAGATAGAAGATTTCCAAGAATTTGCACAGAAAAGACCAGGACTAAATGGAAAGTTCGATATCCAACCACAAAAATCAAGAGAAACATAAAAAGGTAAATAAGAAACAGAGGGGGAAGAAAGAAAACTCATATTTTTTAAATTTGCCTCTTTAAGGGCTTTACTATGATCTAATTATTGGTATTCCTATGTGCAGAAATGTTATATATAATTCTCTTTAAGGAACTCTATTCACTATTATAGTATTCACTATTATAGTAATTAGAAGAATTATTCATAGGGAGAGGTTGGAATACTAAATGGTCTAAGATGATATGGGGGTGGGAAAGAGGGAGGTGAATAGTAGAGGACACCAAAAGAAACTTGAATGAATAAGAAAAATAGGTTATTCTACTACACAAAAAGAGGACATGAGAAGGGGAAGGGATGAATACTATTATAAGAAGGAGAGGAAGAGAGCATTAAGAGGTAATAGTTAAACCTTACTCTCAGTGTAATTAACACTGAGAGGGAAGAGTAACTTTATCCATTGGGATATAAAACTGTATCCAACTCTACTGAGAAAGTCAGAATGGAAAAACCAAAGGGAGCAGGGGAGGGGGGAGGTCACAAAAGGGAGAGGAGAAGGGGAGGGAATTCATTAGGCCTTAAAAATAAATAGAGGGGAACAATAAGGGAGAGGGTAGAACGGGGAGTAAGTCAAGGGAGGGGACAAGGGTTACTGGCATAACCAGTGGTTTGCAAGGAAATAGCATAAGAAGGGGTAGAACTAGGAGAGGATACCAAAATGTCGGCGAATACACAACTGATAATTATAACTCTGAATGTGAATGGGATGAACTCGTACATAAAAAGGAAGCAAATAGCAGAGTGGATTAGAAACCAAAATCCTACCATATGTTGTCTACAAGAAACACATATGAGGTGAGTGGACATACACAGGTTTAAGGTAAAGGGCTTGAACAAAATTCTTTGGGCCTCAAATGAGAAAAAGAAGGCAGGAGTGGCAATTATGATTTCTGACAAAGCCAAAGTAAAAATAGATATGATTAAAAAAGACAGGGAACGTCATTACATCCTGATTAAAGGCAGTATAGTCAATGAGGAAATAACATTGCTCAATATGTATGCACCAAATGGCATAGCACTCAGATTCATAAAGGAGAAACTGGCAGATCTCAAGAAGGAAATAGATAGTAAAACCATACTAGTGGGAGATCTAAATATCCCTCTTTCAGATGTAGATAAATCAAACCAAAAAATAAATAAGAAAGAGGTAAGAGAGATGAGTGAAGTCCTAGAAAAATTAGATTTAATAGATATGTGGAGAAAAATAAATAGGAACAATAAGGAATACACCTTCTTTTCAGTTGCACATGGTGCATTCACAAAGATTGACCATGTAATAAGGCATAGAAACATTGCAAACAAATGCAAAACAGCAGAAATAATAAATGTAACCTTCTCAGATCATAATGCAATAAAAATAATGATTAGTAAGGGTACCTGGACAGGCAAATCAAAAACTAATTGGAAATTAAATAATATGATTCTCCAAAACCAGCTAGTCAAAGAAGAAATCATAGAAACAATCAACAATTTCATTGAAGAGAATGACAATGATGAGACATCCTACCAAACTCTGTGGGATGCAGCCAAGGCAGTACTCAGGGGGAAATTTATATCCTTGAGTGCATATATTAACAAATTAGGGAGGGCAGAGATTAATGAATTGGGCATGCAACTTAAAAAATTAGAAAGCAAGTAAATTAAAAATCCCCAGATGAAAACTAAATTAGAAATACTAAAAATCAAGGGAGAAATTAATAAAATCAAAAGTAAAGAAATATTGAATTAAGAAATAAGACTATAAGCTGGTATTTTGAAAAAACAGATAAAATAGACAAAGTACTGGTCAATCTAATAAAAAAAGGAAAGAAGAAAACCAAATTGACAGTATCAAAGATGAAAAGGGAGACCTCACCTCTAATGAAGGGGAAATTAAGGCAATCATTAAAAACTATTTTGCCCAATCATATGGCAATAAATATAGCAACCTCTGAGATATGGATGAATATTTACAAAACTACAAATTGCCTAGATTAACAGCAGAAGAAATAGAATACCTAAATAATCCCATATCAGAAAAAGAAATTGAACAAGCCATTAAAGAATTCCCTAAGAAAAAATCACCAGGGCCTGATGGATTCACAAGTGAATTCTATCAGACATTCAAAGAGAAACTAATCCCAATACTATACAAATTATTTGATATAATAAGCAAAGAAGGAGTCCTAACAAATTCCTTTTACGACACAAATATGGTACTGATTTCAAAGCTAGGTAGATCAAAAACAGAGAAAGAAAACTACAGACCAATATCCCTAATGAACATAGATGCAAAAATTTTAAATAGAATATTAGCAAAGAGACTCCAACAAGTGATCAAGAGGATCATCCACCATGATCAGGTGGGATTTATACCAGGAATGCAAGGATGGTTCAACATTAGGAAAACCATCCACATAATTGACCATATCAACAATTTAACAAACAAGAATAACATGATTATCTCAATAGATGCTGAAAAAGTCTTTGACAAAATACAGCACCCATTCCTATTGAAAACCCTGGAAAGTATAGGAATAGAAGGACCTTTCCTAAAAATAATAAACAGTATATACCTAAAACCATCAACAAGTATCATATGCAATGGGGATAAATTAGAAGCCTTCCCAATAAGAACAGGAGTGAAACAAGGATGCCCATTATCTCCTCTATTATTTAACATTGTACTAGAAACATTAGCAGTAGCAATTAGAGAAGAAAAAGAAATTGAAGGTATCAAAATAGGCAATGAGGAGACTAAGCTATCACTCTTTGCAGATGATATGATGGTCTACTTAAAAAATCCTAGAGAATCAACTAAGAAGCTTGTAGAAATAATCAACAACTTTAGCAAAGTTGCAGGATACAAAATAAATGCATATAATTCACCAGTACTTCTATATATTTCCAACACATCACAGCAGCAAGAGGTAGAAAGAGAAACACCATTTAAAACCACCCTAGACAATATAAAATACTTAGGAATCTATCTACCAAAACAAACACAGGAATTATACAAAAACAACTACAAAACACTTTCCAAACAATTAAAACTAGATCTAAATAATTGGAAAAATATTGATTGCTCATGGGTAGGACGAGCTAACATAATAAAAATGACCCAAATTAATTTACCTATTTAGCACCATACCTATCAAAGTACCAAAAAACTTTTTTACTGAATTAGGAAAAACTATAACAAAGTTCATCTGGAATAACAAAAGATCAAGAATATCAAGGGAAATAATGAAAAAAAATGTGAAGTACCAGATATTAAACTGTACTATAAAGCAGGAGTCCTCAAAATGATATGGTACTGGCTAAGAGACAGAGAGGAGGATCAGTGGAATAGACTTGGGGTAAGTGACATCAGCAATACAGTGTATGATAAATCCAAAGAGCCCAACTTTTGGGACAAAAATCCACTATATGATAAAAACTGCTGGGAAATTTGGAAAACAATATGGGAGAGAATAGGTTTAGATCAACATCTTACACCCTACACCAAGATCAATTCAGAATGGGTGAATGACTTGAATATAAAGAGGGAAACTATAAATAATTTAAGTGAACATAGAGTAGTTTACTTGTCAGATCTCTGGGAAAGGAAAGATTTTAAAACCAAGCAAGAGTTAGAGAAAATTACAAAATGTAAAATAAATGATTTTGATTATATCAAACTAAAAAGCTTTTGTACAAACAAAAATAATGTAGCCAAAATCAGAAGGGAAACAACAAATTGGGAAAAAATCTTTATAACAAAAAACTCTGACAGGGGTCTAATTAATTACTGAAATATACAAGGAGTTAAGCCAGTTGTATAAAAAATCAAGCCATTTCCCAACTGATAAATGGGCAAGAGACATGAATAGGCAATTTTCAGATAAAGAAATCAAAAGTATCAATAAGCACATGATAAAGTGTTCTAAATCTCTATTAGAGAAATGCAAATCAAAACAACTCTGAGGTATCACCTCACACCTAGCAGATTGGCTAAAATGAAAGAAGGGGAGAGTAATGAATGCTGGAGGGGATGTGGCAAAACTGGGACATTAATGCATTGTTGGTGGAGTTGTGAACTGATGCAACCATTCTGGCTGGCAATTTGGAACTATCCCTAAAGATAGATAAAAGACTACTTGCCCTTTGATCCAGCCATACCATTGTTGGGTTTGTACCCCAAAGAGATCATAGATAAACAGACTTGTACGAAAATATTTATAGCTGCGCTTTTTGTGGTGGCAAAAAACTGGAAAATGAGGGTATGCCCTTCAATTGGGGAATGGCTGAACAAATTGTGGTATATGCTGGTGATGGAATACTATTGTGCTCAAAGGAATAATAAACTGGAGGAATTCCATGTGAACTGGAAAGACCTCCTGATATTGATGCAGAGTGAAAGGAGCAGAGCCAGAAGAAACATTGTACACAGAGACTGATACACTGTGGTAAAATGGAATGTAGTGAAATTCTGTACTAGCAACAATGCAGTGACCTAGGACAGTTCTGAGGAATTTATGGAAGGGAACGCTACCCACATTCAGAGGAAAAACTACAGGAGTGGAAACAGAAGAAGGACAACTGCTTGAACACATGAGTTGAGGTGGACATGATTGGTGATATAGACAGGAAACTACCACACCAATGCAGGTATCAACAATTTGGAAATAGGTCTTGATCAATGACACATGTCAAAACCAGTGGAAACACACATCAGCCATGGGGGAAGGGAGAAATCGGGGGGGGGGGGTGAACGGGAAAGTAAGAGCATGAATTATGTAACCATGTTAACTTTTCAAAAAAATAAATATTAATAAATGTTTCAAAAAAGTACAATTTAATTTTATTTACTTTTAAGGCTAACATTAGGGTGAGGTTAAAGTAGGGAAAAAATCATTGCTTAGGAAAACATGTTTATGTGATAACATTTTTCTTTAAATGAAGAGACAAGCAGAACAATTTGCGTGTGTGTGTGTGTGTGTGTGTGTGTGTGTGTGTGTGTGTGTGAATTTAAAAGTTACAACATTTTATGATCAATGTCACAATAAAAGAAATTCCAAAAAGTTTGTTTCTAGGACATTTATCAAATGAAGTAAAAGAAATAACACTCAGTGGAATGAGAATGTGAGAGATTATGTGTGTATGTAAGAGGAAGAGTCGCATTTACTTTAATGAGGTGATATAAAACCCTTACCACTCCTGGGCCAAGGATAGCCAGGATGAAAAAAGAGGAGGGTTGGGTGTGGGGCTAGCAACCCCACCCTGTAAAAACTACATCTGCTAAAGAAACTGCAACCTAAAGTAGGGGCAGCTGGGCTAGCTCAGTGGATTGAGAGCCAGGCCCAGAGAGGAAAGATCCTAGGTTCAAATCCAGGCTCAGACACTTCCCAGCTGGGTGACCCTGAGCAACTGTGTGACCCGTTGCCTACTGGTTGTGGCCCTATGCTCCTAGAATGGAGTCCCAGGATAAAAAACAAAAAACAACAAAAAAAACCTATTTACATGCATTATTTCTTTTACTCACAACTTCTGCCACAGATTCTTAAGGAAAAAAGTGAACATTTTATTAGTTGGATAAAATGGTAGTGAAACATTAAATTCTGAAACTCTGGAACAATGCAACAAAAATTAACTTTTACATAGAGATCTTCTTTACCAGCATAAATTAGAGCTTAACATTAACACAATGAGGGATCTGGAAGGAGAGGGTGGGAGGAAAAGTAATACAGAGGTGAAAACAACCTCACACAGATAGTTTTCAGACAAGTAGATTTGAAGGTGAAAGTACTTTAAAATAGGATGTTTTTGGTATCTGAACATTAAAAATGAAACTCCCTCTGATTGTGGGCATTGCTAATTGGGTCTTGTTCAAAGAATTGGCAGCTCAGCCTGAGTCCATTGTGAGGAAACAAGCTTTATTATAAGAAAATATAGTAATAGTAAAGCTATAGACAGCTAGCTAGTTTAGTAATTGAGGCAGCAACAGTAGTCAAATGGTATAGGTCACTTTTTACAAGTTAAACAATGAAAGTGAGAAGATTTTGGGCTAAGTCTTTAAGTGGTAACTTCAAGTAAGTTCAATAGGGAGAGAGACAAAGAATCAAATAACGAAGGATAGACTGGTGGTAGAGCTTAGTCTTTACAAAGATAGAACCAACTCCCTCTCCAAAAAAGAAGCAAAGGAGCTCTTTTCTGTGCAGACCCGGCAGTGATTATGAAACTGAGTAATGTCTGAACCTAGTCCTGTGTGACTGGGAAACTGAACTTGCTGTACTTGCTGTTCAGAGATCCTCAGCCAAGGACTTAGGTTATATGGAAAGACTGATGTAAGGAGTTTTTCATAATTGTAAATTTAAGCTACTCATATGTCTTATCTGACAGGCAATTCCATACTAATTAACTAGTTATTGTTTCTATATTCTTTTGATTGTTTATAGCTACTTGGCAAGGTTTGTGGGACATTTTAGCTCAAATCATTTTGATAAAAGCTCAAGGTAAACAAATTATGTTCTATAGCTAATAAATAGGTTTCAGTTATTTTTCTCCTTTATCATTTCTATAAACCCAGTGAAATCTGTTTTATTAGCAATTAAGTTTTAGATAAGAAACCTAGAACACAAACTTCTTAACTTTTTCTTGTACATGGAACAAATTTTATCTCAAAGCACTTTTCACATGAACATGTGATCCAAAAAATGTTAAAATCAAATTCAGCAAAACATTCCCTTTTTGGGAATATTTTCTCTAAGATTGTGAAATACACTTAGAAAGACAGGAGGAAATTCAGGAAATTAAACAGACAAGCAGTGCAGTTCCATTGCTACTGTATTGAGTTTAAAATACATGAAAAAAACCACTAAGTAATAAAAGGACAAAGTTTCACATACAACCCTTTTTGTTCCTTGCATATTGAAATGTTCATGGTATTGATGTCAAATTGATAAAAAAAAATACATTTGGAACCATGCATTTTTTCCAGTATGAATTAGTTGAGACCTGATATTAACACTTATTATTTCACTTCTTAGAAGTCAATCTAGCATCAAGAATTGTTAGAAAGGAGACCTTTAAAGAGGTTCTCTGCTGTTTTTTTCCTTAAGAATCTTGTAATATATCAAGAATGTATATCAGAAAGACTAGTGTTCTAATGTTAATCTTTCTACTGCCCCCAGTAGCTGTAAATTTATCATGACCATGTAGAATACATTTTGCCATCATTCATGAAACTGTGGCATTATAAATGTTTTAATGAAGCAAAATCCTTTGAAACAGAAATTTTCATGTCTTCTGGGATGGAGAGATTGAGAGGGATGTATAATATCTGAAGAGAGGCTGTCATATTAAATTTTACATTCTGAAACAGGTTGTACACATGTATAGAAAACTGAAATCTTTACTTAACCTCTTTTGGCTGCTAATAGCACTGTTAATAGCATTTTAAACTTTTTTCTTTTTTTTTTTTTTTTTAAGCAGAGGGCAAAGATTATAGAAACCTACTAAGTGCCAAGTGTTTACTCCTTTTAATCATAAAGCCCTTCCATAAGGACCCTGGGGTATGTGAAGTATCCAGGATCTAGCTGGAACTTCCCTCCTCCCAGTTAATTACAAAGTGGTGACAGAAATTCATCAGCTATAAAATGGAGAAATATGTGATGTTGCTCCTTGCATCTCTGGATTCATGTCATTCTAGCCTTTGTAAATGCCAGAGATAACTATGATATAAAAAAAATCCTGGGTAAATTTTGACACTTCCTTTCACTTCCTCTTAAAACCTGGGAGAAATCTAACTAGATAGCCCAGTGTCAAGTCCAACCTCCCATTTGTAAGCACAATAACCATAATGAGTTTAATTCACACTTATTAAGTGCTCACTATAAGCAAAGCATTATGGAGAGGATCTAGGTGCTAGATGCTGAAGTTACAAAAGGGGGTGGGAGAAGAGATAGTCTCTGCTTTCAAGGACTTTACAATGAAGGGGGATAAGTTAAGAGGGGGAAAAAATAGGATAAAAAAGTAGTTCCTGGTGAAGATAATAAGTTAGTCTAGACCAGTGATGGCAAACCTTTTAGATACGGTGTGCCATGTCCCACCCTACCCCTACCCCATACAAAAGAGGGAGAAAGTACTTCCATTGGCCTGCTGGGTGGAGGGCTGGGTGAAGTGAGGAATGTCCTCAGCAAGTATAAGGAAGGGGAGAGGAGTGGCTCAAACACTCTCCTCCAGCTCTGCCTCCTATGACCTAACCACCTTACCCTAGTCAGGGGAGGGAGAAAGAGCTCCCATTGGGCTACTGGGTAGGTAAAGTGAGGAATGTCCTCAGCTAGTAGAGAGGGGAAAGGGAATAACCTGAGAGCTCCACTCCCCTCCAGCTCTAGTCTGTGAGCTGCCCACCTTACCTGCTGTGCATTCCCATTGGGCTGCTTGGCATTAGAGTGGGGTGTGTGAAAAAATGTCATCAAACACAGTGGAGAGTGGGAAGGGAGCTGCTCTGCCAGAGTCCCTCTTCCTTTCTAGTTAGGAACTCTGGAGGGGGAGTGGTAGCATGTGTGCCCACAAAGAGCTTGCCATAGGTTCACACTCACTGGTCTAAACAAAGTGCTACAAGAAAAAGGATTAGTTGATGGTATCAGAGAACTCTTCATGGAAAAGGCAACACCAGAACTGGGCCTAGAAAAACTTCAAATAGCAGAGAAGGGTGGCATAGAAGAGCCTTCATTAAAGCCCATGTAGGGCAGTCTTCAGCAGTATCCTCAACTCTACCCTCCTCCATTTGCTTAGAAAAGAAGAGGGGTAGGGACAGGACAAGATTGATAGCTGTCTTCAAGTATGTAAAGGGCTGTTATGTGGAAAAGGAATTTGATTTGTTTTGCTTGGCCCTAAGTATTAGACTCAAAATTGTTAAACTTGTTAAGACAATTAGGCTAGACTTAAGGAAGAACAAAGAGAAATGTGTAATGGGCTGCTCTTGTGCACATCAGATTTCTACCACTCCATCAATTGGGTAAGTAGGTAGGTCTTCAATGTAATGATATTAAGTCACCTACCCTAAGTTAGCAGGGATAATAAATGTATAGCCACAGGTCAGATATATTGCCTCTGCCCCCACCCCCACCTTCTGACATTTTGATTACAAAATTATCAAGTAGGTTGGTATACTGTCAAACATTGCAGACAAATGAGAAAAGGATGAGGTCTGAGAAAAGAGCATTAGATTTGGCATTTAAGAATTCACAGGAGACCTTGGAAAGAGCAAATTCAGTAGTTAAGAAAACCAGATTGTAGGAGACCTGAGGCAGCAACAGTAGTCAAACGGCATAGGTCACTTTTTACAAGTTAAACAATGAAAGTGAGAAGATTTTGGGCTAAGTCTTTAAGTGGTAACTTCAAGTAAGTTCAATAGGGAGAGAGACAAAGAATCAAATAACGAAGGATAGACTGGTGGTAGAGCTTAGTCTTTACAGAGATAGAACCAACTCCCTCTCCAAAAAAGAAGCAAAGGAGAAATTTTGGAGAGCTGCTGAGAAAGTTCAAGCTGTAGAAGTGCATAGGTGAAGGGGATTTTGACTGTTGTGCTTTTTGATAAAGTAGGGTTGGAGGAACAGGAGAGTTGCTAGGAGTTGGACTTCCAAGGCAAAGGTTTGAACAGGTGCTAGAAATACTGAGAACATTTTTTTCAAGGCCTTTCCTAATTTTATCTGATTTTATTTATGAACCAAATGCTGGTCTATCTCCCATGCATCCCCCACCCCTAAGTGCCCCATAAATGCTTTTGATGCCAAAGATTTCAGCCATCTGCTTTCCACTCATGCCACCTGGTGGCAATTAAATGTGTTTGTTATTTTCCGTGGGTAATGAAGATTTAGTTTGAGAGCTCAGGGCCCACTGAAGTTAAGACTGGGGGAAAAAAAGAAAATTTTGCTTCCTAGTTCCAGATTAATAGGCAGCCATGATTTCTATGTTGTTTTCTTCCAGATCCTAATGACTCTCTGTCCTCAGTCCATGGTCAGGAATATAATAGGCAGGTTCATGATGCTGAGTAAAGATCAAGGTTTGAGTAAGGGAAGGGGCTCAGCCAGGAAATCCTTGTTCATGAAGAGTCCAGAATTATAATGGAAAAAGCTAAGATCAGCATCTGAGATACAGATTGGAAAGCTGAAAGGACAAAGGCAATGAATGGGAATAAGGCTAAAAATCAGGATCAGCAAAATCTAAGATCATAGACTAAAAATGTTTAATATGGAAGTCACCTGGAAAAAGTGTTCTTTCATTTAACTGCACTACATCTTCTGCAGGTGCACTGGGAAATATGAATAGGTCACATTATGAACAACCTTCAGGAATGTGAATGGCTAGTTTTCATCCCCCTCAATTACCCACACTGTACTTCATGCCAATGGCCAATTACTTGGTAACTACCCAAGCTGCAAAAATGCCACTTTCCCTTAAAAGACATTTTCAATCATCCTAGCATTTGTTAGATCTCACAAGCTTGCTTGATGTGGAAATAATCATTAGCCTGTAGCTATAAGGACCCCATACATATCAATTTGCAAATTATCTGGCACAAAGCATTCTTGCAAGGACAGTTTATGTGTTTAATTAAGTCCCAATTTTATCCATCACTTTCTTCAAAATTCTTATCTGTGATCTAGTTCTGATGACCTGACACCATATATTTGTACTATGGATTTGTCCTGACACTGAAACTCATAAGACAGGGTCCAAGTATACACAGTTAAAAGTGGATTGGGTTGGTAATCTTCAAGTAACTTCAGGAGCAGTTTGAATGTAAACTTTATTTAATCCCACCTTTAGTTTACCGTTCTTAGACCAGTCAGGGAATTGTTTTTGTTTCCTTCTCCTATTAGGAGACATCCACTGATTTCCATAGTAAATTCTTCGATCTTCCCACAGAATGAATAGCCTTTACTTTTGACTCCTTATTATCTTCTTCCTGCTTGCAATAATGATTGGGACCCCTTTTGGAATTTTATTCATGCCAGAACTGGCTGGACCAAACCTACCTGATTATTTTACCTTGATATGTTAGGTCCTATAGCTATCTTTGTGAAAAAAAGATTATAACTCCTGAGTGTATAGTAGTAGTTTATATAATATGTAACATTTTAGAAACATTTTCTAAATATATCACTACTTTCCAGTTATCTCAAAGTAATTTCTTGCCATTATTATAACTTGGTACTAGGGTCAAATCTTTAACTGGTAAAAAAGGATTCAGTTTTAACACATTTCATATATAAATTTATTAAGTGCCTATGATATGCACAATACTCTGCTAGGCACTACTGACTATACAAAAAAATTGCACTACCTGGCCTTCATCCTCGAGAGACTATAAGATTTAAAGACAAAACTAGAAAACATAGAACAAGTAAATGCTAAATTGTGCGGTAAAGACAAACATAGTAGATCAGAAAGAGACAAATCAAGGATCAGAAGTATTTGGAAGATTGAGAGTAAAGGGATTAAGCTTTCAGGATAGATAAGATATGAATAGGTCAGAGACAGCAATAGAACATTCAAGCATAATTAAAGGCACAGAGGCAGAATTAAGAGTGGCATAGGTGAGGGGCAGTTCACAGACAGGCATGTCTAGAATTGGGCAAAATTACAGAAGGCATTGGAAATCAGGTTGAGGCATTTGCACTTTATTCTGTAGGCAGAGAAGTCACTATAGCTTTTGGGGCAGGGAAAAGTAACACAATACAAGCAGTGTTTTGGAAAATTAATAGGTAACAGTATATAAAATGGATTGGAATGGAAAGAGAATGAGGTTAAGAAACCCAGGTAGGCTACTGCAGGTAAGAGCTAGTGAGGGTCTTGATTCAACTTGTATAAGTATGAGAACAGAAAGTAAGTGGTGAAACCTAGACATTTCAGAGGAAGAAATGACAAGACTTGGTGATATCTTGGCTTGAAGAATGAAGAAGCAAATCACTTTGTTTTCTTGGCCTAAACTAGTTGAAAATTCAAAAATATGCATTCATTTTATTAATATAGTTATATTTTGTTGAATAAAAATATCCAGGATACATAAATTTTGTATTTCTTAATTAAAACAATTTAAATATATGTTGTTTTTTGAGATGGAGATTCTTCTAATACATACATCGTGGCAAAAATATTCTCTGATATCTATGGCTAACCTGATCAACGGGAGACAGTTCCCCCTTCAATGACTTCACAAGTTTCAGCTTTAGAAAATAACCAAACCAACATTCAGTGTTCCTGAAGTATCCAAAAATTTCATCTGAAAAAATATAAAAATTCACCATCACCTAAAATGTTAAGTATTTCTTGACTGACTTGCACCTTCTAAAAATAACACCTACATTATTCTGAGTTGTGACTATTAGGTTAGAACTATAAAAAGATTAGGGTTTTTTATAGGAAAAAAACAACATCTTATTTAGTTGAATTTTTCTAGTAACTTTTTAAAACCTTGAATTAAATCAAACCTACCTAATAGATGTCCGTGAAGACCAATTCATTATTTTAGTTTTCCCCTGGTAAGTGGGCAATGCAATGGGTTAATATTACATGGAATTGATTCTTAATTATCTACAGGTATGAAGTGGGATCCTAAATGTGGGTAGATCCGAATAATATTCATTCCATTCACATGCACACTCTCATATCTGAATCTTTTTTTTTTTTTTTACTTCCAGTCCTGATCAGGAGTATAGTAGCTGAATATCAGAAAACTTCACTCTCATATTTCCATGGGTCTGCTCCTCTATTCTCTCTGGGCTCTCAGGTCCCTTACTGTGGAATTGCTCCATAAATTTCAACAACCTCCTATGCCTACTCTTGTAAAAATATATTCGAAATTCCTTCTATCCCATCTCCTTATTAGTGATAAAACTAAGATGCTCATCTCTAAAAGACTAGAAAATATGCTATCTGCTCAAGCAATCCCACAGGAAGTACTTCCACCAAGTAATTCTCTTCTGGGTACAGGATGGGAAGGGATTGATTACAGAGGATAAGAGAAGTAGGAAGTAAATGAGAGCTTTGTTAACTGATAGTTCAACAGAATGTAGGAAGAACTGCAATTCTGTATAAAAATAATTGGTCCTAACTATAGTAAACTATGAGGGGGAATGCAACAAAGCTGGGCAATACTAGATACTGTCCTTAGCGCAAAATGAATTGTAAACCAGGGAAGAAATTCTGGGATCCAGCAAGACATCAGGAAGAAGTTAGCTGCAGGTCTCATGAATAAACCTATAATGTGGATAAATCTTTCTACTCTGAATTAAGAGATAATACAGTTATCAATCAAATACACATGGACCAAATCCCATTAAGGTAAACTTCAAGAAGTGTCCAAATCATTTCACAGTATTAGAACATTGATGCAATAATATTGCTTGAAATAAGTTTAAAATCTGAAAGGAACATTCTTTAGTCATGTTAACTGTACCCTCCAACATAAAAATAAAGTAATTTTCCCATTTTATTTTGTTTGGAGAAAATCTGTAATTTTTGACTCCACAGAAGTATGTGTTACACTTGTCATTAAATATTCATCTATACCATTTAACTGTCCAAAGACTGCATCAGGAACATCTGTACATGTAGAAAGGAATTGTCTGAGTTTTTCTACGCTTGAGATGGCTTCTGTAATGGTTAGTTTTGGCTGCTCCAAGAAAGAGACACCTTCATCATCCTCACTTTCACTTTCACCTTCTTCAGGCCTAGTACCAGTCATCATGCTTTCAACAATCTCTACATCTGTTAACTCACGAGATATAAGTAAATCATTGTCAGCAGTTACAAAGTCCTGAAAAGTAACCTCATTTGGAACACATGTAGCAATAGCAACTGAATTCCATAATTTTTCAATTGCTATATCTGTTTCACCATCATCTTCTGGCTCAGTATCAGTAAATTCCATTGGAATTATACCTGCTTTTTGCCAGCACTTCACTACTGTGGATTGTTTAACAGACCACCATGCACCAGCTATCATGTCAATAGCTTGTTTAATGTTGATTTTTTCTTTCCCTTCATTATTATTGAGGTTGAGGACAATCTGCTTCAAGAGGCGACTCCTATATAAAACTTTCATGGTCTGAATTACACCAAGATTCAGTGGCTGTAAAACAGCTGTACAGTTTGATGGAAGATAGCCAACTTGAATTCTTTCTAGACGTGGAAGCATGTTATGTGCAGAACAGTTGTCGATCAACATGAGAATTCTGCGTTCTGCTTGCTTCATCTTTGCATCAACTTTCATTAGCCATTCATTGAATAAATCTCGAGTCATCCATGCCCACTGGTTGGCACGGTAATCACAGGGAAGTGAATGCACATTCCTGAAGCATCGTGGGGTAGCTGATTTGCCAACAATCAGTGGTTTCATTTTTTCAGTTCCTGATGCATTACAGCAAAAAAGTGCAGTCAATCGTTGTCTGGCTTTCTTACCACCTCTACAACAATCACCTTTAGCAGTAAGTGTATGTTGTGGCAACAACTGGAAAAACATGCCAGTTTCATCAGCATTAAAAATATCATCTGGGCTATAGTCAGCAATTAGTTTTATAATTTCACCAGCATGCCACTCATTAACCTTATCTATTTCTATACCATTCATTAATTTATCATTATCCTCTCTGCAGATTGCTTTTAAAGCAATCCCATGACGATCCCGAAATCTATTTAGCCAGCCAACGCTTGCTTGAAAATTGTCATAGCCTAGCATGTTTGCCAAATTTAATGCTTTTTTTCGAATCACCGATCCACTTACAAGAATGTTTTTTGCATGAACTTCTTGAAACCAAGCAAACACAGCTTTGTCGATGTCATCGTAGAGTGCATTCCTCATTCTTTTTCGTTGTGGTCCCACAGATGCTTCTCTCACCTTTTCTTCAAATTTAGCACGATCCTTTAAGAATGTGGACAATGTAGAGGGAGTGATGCCAAATTCCTTTGCCACATCTCCTTTTCGCTTGCCAGAGTCCACTGCTTCTACTACTTTCATTTTTTCCTCCAAAGAAAACTGCCGGCGTTTTTTGTTTCCCTTGTTAGCCATGTCCGCGGGATGAGGTTTGGGCCACAACTAACCAATGCTGTGTCCGTTCCTCCTCGCGTTTGCACTATGCCACAAGTATAGGAAACTGAGAAGAAAAAAGGAGGGGGCTGTCATGAACCAAAAAAAAAAAAAAAAAAAAAAAAAAAAAAAAAAAAAAAAAAAGGTTTCCATCTAAATAACTCAGAGTCAGATATTTATTTTTTAGGATGGTAATGGCAAAGATGGTAGGGTGTATGTGTGTGCATGAGTGTACTGAGTGCAGGGAATAAGAACTCAGAGTGAAATTAATTTCTAAAAGTATAGTGATGAGATAGTCAATATCTAGGCTTTGAATATTTTCATTTCCATCTTTACAACAAAGATGTTGGCCTACATAATTATCTATGAGAAACAAAGAGTGGTATAAATATTAAAAAGCACTGGCCTGGGAATCAAGAGACCAGGATCCCTGACTTGGCTCTCCTATTCACCAGGGCTGTGATTTTGAGCAATGAGCAAGCCATCTGTGAGCCTCAGTTTCCTCTTCTATAAATGGATCTAAACCTTCTTAAGTCGTCTGATGCCTTTTGGTAGTGTGATGGGGAAATGCCCATTTCCTCAAAAATTTTGCCAAGCAGAATATAAGACAAAGTTGTTATTACTAAGTTGGATAAGCTTTTGAGTATGGATTTGAAGACTGGCAATCCAGATTATATTCTATTGTTGAAGAATCATTCTCTAGTCAATTTATGTGTGTGTGAGAGAGCGAGCAGGCAATGGGGTACTTTGACTCTAGAAGCCAATGTATTAAAATGTCTATTAAAATGTGAGAGGGACTGCAATTTATGTGGCTGGAAAGTGTATCCACACCAAAGAAAAAATGGATTCTGGTGGTAAAAAATATGAGAAAATCCTTGGACCACTTGCCTCACTGGTATGTTATTAAGCAAAGTGAAAGAATATGAGATTTTAAAAGAATTGGTCTATAAGGCAGTTAGGGCATCAGAAACGTTAGTTCTGAAGTAGACTGTGTTTTATATCCTTTTTTCTACTCTTCTGTGTTTTTAAACTTTAAATAATTTTAATTCTAGGGAAAAAAAGAACATAGGAGCAAGAAGTAGAAAGTACAAGTTATATACCTAGTTATATTGGTCAGGTATACACAGGCAGCCTGATAGAGCAGAAAGAGCAGAAAACTAGGAGCAAGGAGATGTGAGTTCGAGTCCCAGCTCTGCAGCTGGCTTGCTCTGCAAGTTACTCCCAGTCTCTGGTCTTCTGTTTCCAGCTCTGACCTTCTATGATTAAGTTACCTCCTCAAGACCAGGGAGTGGAGGGGGAGGAGGATTCCCCCGAGATGCAGAGGCCTGAGCACCCCTTCTTCCCTAGTTGTTCCTGGCCGAGAGCTTGGTGTCCCCGGTCTCCCCGATCCCCAACCCCGTGCCAGGATAGGGTGCTTCTGGCAAAGAAAGGCGCTAACGGAAGCCGGTCGTGGGCCTCGCCCGATGTTCACCTCCCCAGCTCCGCCCCGGCCCGGTTACCTCAGTGCCGCGGGAGTGCTAGGGAAACCGCCAGGGCCGCTGGGGAGAAGTGGTCCCCCGGCCCAAATGCCCTACCCACCAGAGGTACCCGCTGCTTCCTCTGGCCCGCTTAGCCTGGTGGCCCGGAAGTGGTCCATCTCGTTTAGCGTCCACCCTCCTTTCTGGAGAGCGGATGCTCTTCCAGAGCTGCCTCGGGGAGGCGGGGTATGCTTTCCTTCTGCACCTGCGCTGATCCCAGCCTCCCCACAACCCAGGGAAGTCTCTGTGACTGGCTGAAGAAGGACCTTTCTGCGCCTGCGCCAGTCCTTAGCGTCACGTGCGAAGCGGCCTTCTTAGCGCGCCGGCGGCTGCTTCCGGTGCGGCGCGGAGGCCGCCGGGATCGATTTCCTTGGTGATTTGGGTAGCTGGTGTGTTTGTCCGGGCTCCTGTGGCCGCCCCTTTTCCCAACCCCCTAACCCTCGCCCCCCACTAGGCGGTCCGGTCCAAGTTAGCTGGAGATCTTTCTCCCTTCTCCTGCCTTTTCTCTCCTCCCAGTTGCGACACTCCTTTTGGGAGAGAGAAAAGGGGGTGTAGTGACTCCGGCGGCGGCGCGGGGCCGGGGGAGAAGTCCCGGAGCCCCCGGGATGCGGGGGCGACCCGGCGTCTCCCCCTCCCAGCCGCCGCTGCTTCTGCTTCTGCTGCGACCGGACGCTGTCGCGCGCGCCGCTTGCGGGAAGCGCTTATGCCCTTGTCTGGGCCGCTTGCGGGGGACTCTGCCTGCCCCAGGGCCTGGCGCCTCCGGGGATGTGACCCACGCCTCCCACCTGCCTAGCGCCACCCCCGGGCGCTGCCAAGTAAGTAAACTCCTCGGGTCTGGAATCTGGGCACCTCGTCTAGGATCTCCTCCCCGAGTGACTGACACTCCGGAAGCCAGACCGAGAATGCCAGAACCAGAGTCATGGGAACCCACCCAGTGTTGGGGCTAGTGGTCTTGTTTAGAGGGCCTTGGCTCATATCTCGGCTCTGCCACCCTTGTGACCTTGGGTCACCCATTCGGGGCTTTTTAAAATGGGAGATTGAACCAAATGGCCCCTAAAATTCTACGAGCCAGTGACTTCAGACAATATCTAGCTCAACCCTTAATTAAGCTAATTCCCTCCACGATGTAGTTATGTGATGATCTCTTGTGTGAGGCCTTGGGTTACAATGAAAAGTCAACTTTTTAGAGTTAAGATCTGGGTGGTTTTAACTCCCACATTACTCATGTGACCTTGAGTTGCTAAACTCTCTGGGCCTCATTTCTTTGATTTGTAACATGAGTGTTGGACTAGATGCCCTCAGAGGTCCCAGTCCAGCTCTAGATCTCTGACTCTATGAGAAAGAACAAAATACTTGCTTCACAACATTAGACATGTTGAACTACATGTTATAAGATATCTTAAACTCAGCCTCCTCCTCCCAACTGTCCCCTCTTCCTTCAAACTTTCTTCTTATTGTTGAGGTCACCACCCATCTTCCCAAACATCCAGGCTCATAACTTATGTCTTCCTAGACTCCTCACTGTCCCTGATTGATTCCCTGTCTAAAATGTTGTCAAGGCCTGGCAATTTTGCCTTCCTAAATCTTCTGAGTATGCCCCCTCTCCTCTCACACTGACATTATGGTGCAGACCTTTATCACCTCACCACTGGACTATTACCATCCAGAATTTTTTTTTTAAACCCTTACATCTTAGAATCACTACTGTGTATTGGTTCTAAGGCAGAAGAGTAGTAAGCGCTATGGGAGTTAAATTGACTTGTTTAGGGTCACACAGCTAGGAAGTGTCTGAGGCCAGATTTGAACCTAGGACCTCCCTTTCTAGGCCTGGCTCTCAATCCACCTAGCTGCCCCCCAACCCAGAAATTTTTGTCCATTGCAGTTTATCCTAGCTATCCACTATAAAGTAATATTGCTGTCCACTATAAAGGACTAGTTCATCTTGGCTCTCTACTATAAAGGACGAAAGTGGAGGTCACTTCTTCATCTCATTCCCACTCTCCCCTCCCCCAAATTCAGTAATTTTCTATCACTTTCAACATCAAAAGGAAAGTCTTCTATTTGATATTCAAAACCCTTCATTACTTTCCCCCTTTTCCCTCTTCCCTTCCCCAATGCATTGACTTGACATTGACCTCATTCTGGGAACAAGACATTCCATCTCCCTTTGACAGACATTTTCACTGATATCCTCCATGCATGGAATTCTTTCCCTACTCATCTCTACCTCCTGGCCTCTCTGGCTTCCTTCAAAGTCCAGCTAAAATCCCACCTTCTGTGGAAAAGGTTTTCCCATACCTCTTAATTCCAATGCCTTCTCTTTGTTGGTTACTGTATTTCCATTCTATTTTGTATATACATATACTAGATATATACATTCTTGTGTATACATAGTTGATTGTATGTTGTCTCTCTCTTCAGACTCTTCCACCTTAAGAACAGAGGCTTTGTTTTACCTTTCTTTTACTTTGTATCTCCAGTGCTTAGAATAGTGCCTGGCACATGGTAGATATTTAATAAATGTTTATGCCTGACAGACTAGAATGTTAGAACTCAAGAAATCTTTGAAGTTACTTAGGTCAACACTCTCATTTGAAAGATTTGGAAATTCAGGTCCTGAGAGATAAAGCAGCTCATCCAAAGTAATAGAGTTTGATTCACTTCAATAGACATGAAGTGGTTAGTGGGTACAGTGCCCTGTCCCCTAATCACTGAGGAAACTAAAGACAAAAATGAAACAATCCCTGCCCTCTAGGAGTTTAGGTTCTGGCAAGGATGCAACACATTAACAAATAAGTAAATACAAAGTAGCTTCAAGAGGAAGAAAGTACTGAATAGGTGGAATAGGAAAGGGTTTGAGTAAGAGGAGTCAACTAGTTTGTGTTTTGAAGGAATCTAAGGGTTTTTTGTGAGACAAAGATGAGGAGGGATTGCATTGCAGATCTGGGGACCATTTATGCAAAGATGTGGAGAAGGGAGATAGAAGAGACCAAACTGACTGGAATTTATTAAGGAAAATGGTTTAGTCTGTTTGATTCTTTGTAATGCTATGGACTATAGCCATCCTTCTGGTTTTCTTGGCAAGGATGCTAGAGTGGTTTGCCATTTCCTTCTCCAGTCAATCCAGGGAATCCTTTTGTCAGGCAGTTAAAAGTTGTGACTTGCTCCATATCACTTAACTAGGAAGTGCCGGAGGCTAGATTTGAACTCAGGTTTTTCTGACTCCAGGCCCAGTGCTCTTAACCATTGAGCCACAGAAAAGAGTATAATATGAATGTAAGAAAGGGAAAGTATGTGGAGTCATATTGGGGAGGGTTTTAAGTGCTAAATTGAAGATTTTGCATTTTATCAGATACAGTCGGGATTCACTAAAGTCTTTTTTTTAAACCCTTACCTTAAGGGCTAGACAATTGGGGTGACTTGCCTAGGATCACAGTGGTAGGAAGTGTCTTGAGACCAGATTTGAACCTAGGACTTTCCATCTCTAGGTCTGGCTATCTATTCACCAAGCCACCTAACTGTCCCTACACTGAAGATTTTTGAGTAAAAGAGTGATTGTGAATTTAGCAACTGTGTGGATGCTGGATTGTTTAGAAGAGACTAGACACAGGTGTAACAATTAGGAGGTGAATGTAGTAGTTGAGTAGATGTGAAGAGAGCCTGAACAAGGGTAAAAGCTGTGTGAATGAGTGGAGAGGAGAAACATCTGTGATGTTTAGGGAAAGGGGCAGGGAAATGCAATCAACAAGAGTTGGCAACTGATTTTTGTATATAAAGATTAAGGTAGAAGGAAGAGTCAAGGATGATGCGAGAGTTGTAAAACTGAATGATTACAGGTATGTTAATGCAGCCAACAGAAATAGAGGTACGTATATTGGGAGGTGGGATATATTATATATACATATATATTTTGTAGAGTTCTTATTGTAATGAGTTCCATTTTGGAAATGTTGCATTTGTATTACATACTGTCCAGGATTTAAGGAGGGGTGTTAATATTTTTGGGATTCTGCTGCCTAAAGATGATTGGCCCCATGAGAGCTAATAGAGACAACTAGAAGAATGAATATAGATAATAGCAGAGGGCAAAGGACAATCCATTCTTCTTTTTTTAAACCCATACCTTCCGTCTTGGAATCAGTATCATAGGGGGCAGATGTGTGGCTCAGTGGATTGAGAGCCAGACCTAGAGACGGGAGATCCTAGGTTCAAATCTGGCCTCAGACACTTCCTAGCTGTGTGACCCTGGGTAAGTCACTTAATCCCCATTGCCTCACCCTTACCACTCTTCTGCCTTGGAATACACAGTATTGGCTCCAAGATACAGTATTGGCTCCAAGACAGAAGGTAAGAGTTTTTTAAAAAAATACTATACATTGGTTTCAAGGCAGAAGACTGGTAGAGGCTTGGCAATGGGGGTTAAGTGACTTGTCCAGGGTCCCACAATCTCTGGGCCTAGCTCTCAATTTCCTGAGCCACCTAGCTGCCCCTGACACCCACTCTTTTTGAGGGAATAAACATCCTATATAGAGACTGAGAAACAATGGTTGGACAGGTCTGAGGAAAACCAAGGGAAAAGTAGTATCCTGGAAGCCAAGGGAGAAGAGAATGGTTAGGATGAGGCCAGAAGGTGTTCAGTTTTGTCAAACACTGCTGAAAAAGCAAGAAAAATGGGAACTGAAAAGGGTTTTGGTTTTAAAGTCAGGGAGCCTAGAGTTTGAATTTTGCCTCATTTATTAGCTGTGTAACCCGTGGCAAGTCATAACTCTGTTATTCGGTTTTCTCTTCCATAAAATGAAACAAATTGGGAGGAAGGACTCTAAAGTCTCTTCCATTACTAAGTCTGTAATCCCAATTTAAAACAATTTAGATAATTGATAACCTTGGGGAGAACAAATGAAGTTGAAAGAGGGTAAGAAATCAGATTGCAAACATTTGAGAAATGAGTGGAAAGTGATGAATTGGAGGGAACAAATTGTAAACTAGTGTCACTTGAGCCTAGAATTCCATATCAATTCTCAAATAATTTCTCTCTACTATTCTACACCATATCAACTTTACTCTTAAAGTTTTTCTTGTTTTAAGTCAAATTCTCTCTTTCTGCAATTTCCACCCATTACTTCTAGTGCTGTTCTTTGGGACCAAGGCAAACAAATCTTATCCCTCTTCAATTTAACAAGTATTTATTATGTATAAGATGAACAAAGAGCCTCTGTCCTCAAAGAACTTATACTCTGTTGAGAAGAAACAAAATTTATTTTGTGGATCAATAGAAGATAATTTGAGAAGGGAGAGAACAATAAAAACAGTATAGGTCAGGAAAGACTGCCCGTACAAAGTGGTGTTGAAGCTAAGGATTTAAAGAGGAACCTGAAGAAGGAATGTATTTCAGGCATCAGGATTAGGCTAAGGAAAAGTCTAATACCTTAGGTAGAATGCAGAACTCCAGGAATAGTATGTAGTCTGGCTTGGTCAAAATGTATCATATGACAAGGCATAAAGGATGGGAGCATTTAGGAAAGGTAAGTTGGAGCTAGATTGTGCATGACTTTAAATGCCAAGCTGACAAGTTTGTGCCTTATTCTAGAGGCAATTAGTAGGGTGCTATTTAGCATTTTCAAACAAGGAAGGAATTGACTCTTGACCAGTAGAAGATGACACCTATATAAACACAAATGACATAATCAACATTCAGAAAGCATTTATTAAGTACCTCTTATGGATTTGACACTGTGCTAAAGATAAAAGGTCAAAAGTAAGATCATCCCTGCCTTCCACAGGTATTTAATAAGTTTGTAGAAGTTAATAGAAAGATGCATTGTTTTAGTCTTTGTATTTATGTGCCCAGTACTTAGCACAGGGTGTGCATAGTATATGTAGGCAATTAAATAATTACTTGTTAATTGATCTATACAAATGATGGGAACAGGTAGGATTCTAACAACTGAGGTAATTGGGAAAAGTATTTTGAAGGAGGCGGCCCTTGAAGTCTTAGATGGAGCTGATGGTTCTAAGAGGAAGAGATGAGGTATGAGAGCATTCCTGAAATGGGAAAAAGCCCATACAAAGCCATACAAGGGGGAAATGAAATGTCATGTACAAGAAACAAGTGTATAGATTTTTCTGGGATGTAAAGTAAATGAGGGGAGGTAAGGTATAAGTGTAAGTGTACTAGAAAGACAGACTGGAGCCAAGTAACGAAAGACTTTAACAACCCAAAAAGAAGAGTTTGCATATTATCCATTAGGAAGTGACATAGTTAAACTCTTTTTTAGGAATATGAATTTGGCAGCTGACTGGGCAATGGAGTGGTGAAGGGAGAAACTGAATCTAGGGTGATCATTTAAGCAGCTATTGAAACAGGTGAGAATTGGTAGCCATTTGAGTCAAATAGTTAATAATCAGTGAACAAGTGCTAGGCAATGTGGATGCAAATACAAAAAAGAAAGTTTTTACCCTTAGGAAGAGAAGAAAACAGATGCAAGAGTTTATAGAGGTTGAAGGGAACAGATGTAAGAGTTTATGGAGGTTGGATACAAGGACTTAACTACTGATTGGATGAGGAGGATAAGAGAAAATGAAGAATCAAATGATGACTATAATGTTGTGAACATTGAAAGATATGCCTGGAAGAATGGGTATCTTCAAAAGAAATAGGAAAATTTAGTGAAAGAGTCAGTTTTGAGTGGAAGATAATGAGTTATATTTGGACATGTTGAGTTCTTTTCCTCATTCAATAGTTCTTCAAATATTTGAAAATAGTGATAATGTTTTTCTCCTTCCTCTCTACCCTCCAAACTCCTCAGTTTCTTTAGACATATATCCCTTTATCAATTCAGTTCATCAGGCATTTATTAAGTAGTCATTACCATGCTAGACATGAAGGATACAAAGATAAAAAAAAAGGAAACGATTCTTTCCCTAAAGACTTATATGGGATACAGCCTGTACACAGAGAAGTAAATACAAAATGTATACAAAGTCATTTAGGAGATTCCAGGAGAGCACTCACTTACCAAAGGCAGTGATCTGGAAAGACCTTGCAGGAAGCAGCACTTAATCTGAGCTTTGAAGGATGGGAAGGACTCTAGAGCAGGAGGCATTAGGGGTATTTCTTGTGCAAAGCTATGGAGTTAAGTGACAGAATGGTTTGTGCAGGGAACAACAAACAAGTAAAGCAATTTGGCCAACCTATAGAGTGTACAGGGAATAGTTGTGTGAAATATTTGGAAAAGCTGATCAGACCCAAATTGTGCATGTTACAGAAGAGGGGAGTTTGTATTGTTTCTAAGAGGCAATAAGGAATTTCTTGAGCAAGAAGTAATGTGCTCAACACAGGTGCTAGGACTTTCACTTTCACAACTCTAGGGGTGATAGGGTGGGGTGAAAGACTTGAGGCAGGGGAACCAGTGAGGAGGCTATTATAATAGTCTGGGTGAGAGATGTGAATGGAGAGAAAGGGATAGAAGCAAGAGCTGTTACAGAGATGGACTCAAAAGACTTGAAACAAATTGGATATGGGAAATGAAAAGGTCTAAATGACTACAGGGTTGCAAAGCTAGGTGACTGGAAATGAGTGTGGCCCTCAACAGAAATGAGAAATTAGGAAGAAAGATGGCTTTAGAGGGCAAAATAAGTTAATTTTTTAAAAACCCCTTACCTTAAATATAGGGTCTGGAATAGTCTATACTTCCAAGATATGAATTCCAGGACTGAAGTGATCTTCCAGGATAAAAGAAGTTTCTGGGGCATTAAATGGAGAAGTCTTGAGTGCAACCTGGTACAAAACTTATCTATTGCAAAAATGAAGATTTCATTAATTCCTTCAAGAGTTTTTTCACCATTAAGGGATTTCCCCAAAGGGTTGTTTATTTAGTTTCTTGACCAGTTCAATAAACATTTATGCTAGGTACTTTATGGGTCATTTCCTCTGTTTTGCTATGCTGCAGATAGTCTTAAAGTTTTTTAGGTTGGCATCAGGCGATATGCTCTTTCAAACTGGAGTTTGTCTCCACTTTCCTTTATCCATATTAATATGTTTGCATTTTATTTTCTGACTCTTTAGGGATGGATACTTCATATGATGGTACTGAGGTAACTGTGGTCATGGAGGAAATTGATGATCCTTACTCTTACTCCTCCCCTGGACCACCCAAGAAAAAGAAGAAATACAAAATACATGGAGAAAAGGCCAAGAAACCTAGGTAAGGCAATTCTCTCAGACTGAGCTTTTGAGTTTCCTAATGGTAGTTCTTTTTCTGGGGTTCTGCATGTTTCTTGTCTTAAACTACCATTTGGTTTGGGGCTTGTACAGTACAAGATTATCACAAATTTTAATGATTTTTCAGATCATAGAATTATATGACTTCAGAGTCAAACAGAACAAACTCCATTTCTATAGTTTGATAGAGGTTATAAGGCACTTTCCTCACTTGACAGAATTTGTAGTCAAGAAACCTAGCTTTAAATCTTAATTCTGATGTCTTCTAGCTGTGTTAACTTACACAAATCACTTAACCATTCTGAGCCTCAATTTCTTTGTTTCCAAAGTAGGAAGAATCATAGTGAAATCACCTGATTCACAAAGTTGATTTCAATGTTAGAGGAGGTACTCTGCAGAGCTCTTTGTAACCATAAAGGGCTTTAGAAGTGTAAGCAGCTATTAATACTGATATTAACTATCTTTTACTCCTGCCTGACAGATCTCACAGGCCTTTTTAATAATAAATAATTCAATAATCTGGCCCTCAGAAGAGCCAGATATGGCTCAAGAGCCATACGTTGCTGTCCCCTGATCTAAGGTATCAGGGTACCATAATGGTATATGTTTATAAAACACTTTTTAGCTATGAAGTACTTTACAGATATCTCACTTGCTCCTCACAATAATTTTGTGGAGTAGTGTGTACCTCTTATTCCTGTTAATAGTCGAGAAAACTGATGTTAAAAAAGGCTTCAGTGATTTCAGCAAGATCACACACTTAGTAAACAGCAAAATTAGGACTCAGATTCTGATTCCATGTATAAGGAGGCCAGGACCTTTTCATTATAATATGTTTTATCACTGATGTTCAACAGAATATCAGGATTTACTAATCAATATTAAAACATGAAGTGAGATGCTGAGCCAGTTGCTTTCATATACAACTTGTGGTTCAAGTTGTGATTCAAGAGAATTTCTAGTAGGGAACAGAATGTGATTGGCAGCTACCTAGTCAACATCTCTTTAGGAGAAAGTTGAAACATCTCTTATCTATATAGCTAATTTATATGAAATCATTTTGGAAAATATGAAGTAAAATATTAACATGGTTGGTTTTTATAAATAAGTAATATAAGTTATTGATATTAATGATATCTGCGGAGCAAACATAGTTTCTTTTCTTCTTCCCCACATCCTGTCATTTAATTTAGGGAAGGTGGGGCAGTAATATGCTTATAGGCAGAAGACACAGTGAAAAAAGGAACAAAGAGTGTGGCTGAGCTACAAATTGGATAATTAGTGTCTGACTAACCTGTCCAATAGGACCACTGCCTTTGTCTAAGCTCCTCCACTCATTTCTGTGAGAATTTGGTACCGAATTCTCAAAGCTAGCTAACCTACATTACTATTTTTAAATTGTGGTCTATAGACAACTAAGTCATGTTTCAAAAGACATTTCTCCCTTTTTCGCTCTACCGCTTTGGCACTTAATCATGTATCACCATGAATCCTATATTTAAGGTCTATCTGTGTGGTCTTCCCATTTATAGTAAAAAGAAGACTGAACTTGAAAGTCAAGAGACCAGGTATTTAGTCTTGTCTGTATCACTGGTGGGTTTCAGTTCTCACTCTGCTTTAAAAATACTTTGTGATTTTAGGCATGTCCTTTCTTCTTTTTGGATTTACTCCTTTTTTGTAACATGAAAGGGTTAGATTGGCTCTCTAGAAATATGGGAATCAAGAAATGAGTCATGAGACTAGTGTCTTGAAAGCAGAGACTTTATTTTAAGCTTCATTGTATCTCTTACAGCATTGTAGTACCATGCATGCAGTAGAGGTGTGATATACTGTAGACATAGTCAAGGAAGACTTTGGTACCAATTTCATATCAGACACTAGCCTTTGTGACCCTGAGCAAGTCATCTAACCTCTCTCATTCTCACTTAACTTTAAAGAGTTTTTGTGAGAGTCAAATGGCATGATGAAGGAATGTAAAGAACTTCTTAAAGTACTACACAGTATGACATCTCCCCACCCCTACTCTTGTATCACGGGAATATGTTCCAAGATCTACTATGAATGGCCGAACCCTTATATAAAGGGTAAAAATTATTGTTGGACTTAACATTTAAGGGTTTTGGTCGCCAGGAATTGATGATTCAATTCCAAATGAAGACTCAAGTCAGAATGACTTTTATGGTAGTTTGTTTACAAATAGGAAGAATGAAAGGAGGGAGGGAGGGAGAGAGAGAGAAAGAGAGAGAGCACGAGCCCTAGTGCCTCTAGAAAAGCCAAGGAAAGGGAGTCAGCCTTTCACTCACCCACGTGACAATCCAAAAGGAAGCAGTCTGAGGTCTCAAACCCAAGCTCCTCCAAGGCCAAATTCAAAGGGCAGAAACCCCTCACAGGAAATTACATCATATTTGAAAGATAGTTCTTTATGTCACTTCCAGTTTACACTTTTTAGTTTAATATGGACAAATGGCAGCTTTAACCTTGCTTCGGACTGCCTAGGGGCAGTCAGTTGTTTTTGATTTATCACTCACTAGCACACATGGGTCATAGGCCTCCCCTCCGCCACTTAATTCTTAAGTGGGGTGGGGTGTATACATTCCTGGTGGCCAAAGTCTAAAGAATAAACAGGGGAGAGAGAATTCCATCTTCACACTTAGATAGTACCAAACCCTATACAGATGGTTCTCACTTTAACTTTTATTGCCTATGTTAGTTTTACTGTATAGTACCATACTTTCTCTCCCCACTCCTGATCCTCAGCTTGGTGTTCTAAGACCATCAAATTCCTCACCCCACAAAAATCCTTAGAAAAACCTACAATCCTCCAAGTGAAAGCAGAAGTGTGCCAGCCTTCTCCCTCGTCCAGCAGTAACCCCCTCTGCCTTTCTTCCTTCCTCCTTTCTCTGGTGTTCGAGGTGGACCTCAGGTAACAAATAGCAGAAAGAAAAAGGAAAGACAACTGTATACTTATGTCATTTATTACTACTTTTAGATGCTTCCTAAATAATAGTTGACTGAGTAAATGAAAACTTGGACTTATCTGTGTTTCAGATCTGCTTACCTCTTGTACTATTATGACATTTACCTGAAAGTGCAACAGGAACTTCCCCACCTTCCCCAGTCTGAGATCAATAAGAAGATCAGTGAAAGCTGGAGACTCCTTAGTGTGGCTGAGAAGAGCTACTACTTGGAGAAGGCTAAATTAGAGAAAGAAGGTTTGGATCCTGTAAGTTACTTTACCTACCAGTGCTTTGAAGACATTAAAGTACAATACTAATGTAACTGTTACTCTCAAGCTCATGCTCTTGTCAAAGGATTTGGGGGAGAATAAACTCCTAGTTCTCCTTTGTAGTCTTTGCTTTCTCCAAAGGTAATCTGAATGGCTATGCTATGAATCATTAAACATTTTTGAAGACCATGTTATTTCTCCAGAATTCTTTATGATTCTGTCTAACATTTTGCCAGTCTTTTTGGTGACAAAAGGATATTGGGTCAGTGATTTTTGGAGAATATCTAGGATGACTGCCAATTCTTGGATCAGAGATCTGAAAGATTAGAGTCCATAAACTTTCCATAGATTGTAGAATTTTAGAGCCAGCAGGATTTTTACTCTTATCTAGTTCAGCTGATAAAAGAAATTACTTCAATAGCATACCAGACAGATAGTTAATCCAGTCTCTTTCTACTTGAAGACCTCCATCTCTTGAGATAGCCCATTCCACTTTTAGATGGCACTAATCGTTAGGAACATCTTTCTGACATTAAATTTGCCTCTAACTTTTAATCATTACTCCTGGTTTGCAAAAACTCTTAATTCTTCTTCTACATAATAATCTTTAACTTGTGCCCCTTGAATCTTCTTTTCTTTGGACGTTTAAATACTCTCCATTTCCATCAACCAATCCTCCTGCAGCATAGGCTCAGGACCTGTCCTAGTTGCTTTCTTCTAGACACATTCTAGTTGATCAATATCCTTCTTAAACTGTGGAGTCCAAAACTGAACACAAATATTCCAACCGAGATCTTCTAGAGCAGTGGTTCCCAAACTTTTTTGGCCTTCCGCCCCCTTTCCAGAAAAAATATTACTTGGCCCCCTGGAAATTAATTTTAAAAAATTTTAATAGCAATTAATAGGAAAGATAAATGTACCTGTGGCCATCACCGCTTCCCTGGATTATTGCAGCACCCACCAGGGGACAGTAGCACCCACTTTGGGAATCACTGTCTAGAGGAAGAGCACAACAATGATCACCTTCTTGTTCTGGGAAGCTGTGCATTAAGAAAATGCTTCCTAAGATTACACATTATTTTGGCTGCTACATCACACTGCTGACTTACTGTGTTGCAGTACACTAAGATCTCCAAATCTTCTTCATAACACTTGCTATCCAACCATGCCTCCTTCATCTTGTATTTGTGAAATTGGATTTTTTTGTGCATTAGTGTGATATTTTACATATGATCCACCTCGATTATGTATACATATATATATGCATATATATATTTATTTTTTAAGATTTTTTTAAATCTATGATCTAGTGTTGGTTATCATTCCCAGCCTTGTGTCATCCTTAAATTTGATGGACATGTGTTCTGTACCTTTATTCAAGTAACTGATAACAATGTTAAGAAAAATTGGGTCGTTCAGAGATTCTTGGGCTACTCCCCTGGAGATTTTCTATTTCAATATGGAACCATTAATAATTGCTCCTTCAGTCTAGCCATCCAATGGGTTCTGAATCTATCTAATTATATTTACATGTAGTACACATCTCTCCATCAAGAAGAGTATGAGGTACTGGATAGAAAGCTTTGGTAACATTTTGGTAAATTATATCATCACATTCTCCACATCTGCAAGTTTAGAAATCCTGTTAGAAGAGGAAAGTAGATTAGTTTGGTACCACTTCTTCTTGAAGAAGCCAGGCTAGCTTTTTTTAATCACCACTTCCCATTCTTTAGATTTGCCAACAGTTTCTAGAATTTTCTAGGAACCAGAGTCAAACTGAGTAGCTATAGGTTGCAGACTGTTTTTTTGCTTCCATTAAAAAAAAACAAAAAACATTTATTTAATTAATTAATTTAGAGTATTTTCCCATGGTTACATGATTTATATTCTTTCCCTCCTCTCCTCCCTCCCCCTTCCTGTAGCCAATAAGCAATTCAACTGGGTTTTACATGTATTGTTGATCAAGACCCATTTTCATATTATTAATATTTGCATTAGAATGATCATTTAGAGTCTGCATCGTATCCCCATCGAACCATTTGATCAAGCAATGTTTTTCTTCTGTGTTTCTACTTCCACAGTTCCTCCTCTGAATGTGAATAGCATTCTTTCTCATAAGTTCCTCAGAATTGTCCTGGGTCATTGCATTGCTGCTAGTATAGAGAAGTCTATTACGTTCGATTGTGCCACAGTGTATCAGTCTCTGTGTAGAAAGTTCTCCTGGTTCTGTGCTTTTCTCTGTGCATCAATTCCTGGAGGTTGTTCCAGTTCACATGGAATTCCTCCATTTCATTATTCCTTTTAGCACAATAGTATTCCATCATCAATAGATACCACAATTTGTTCAGCCATTCCTAAATCAAAGGGCATCCCCTCCTTTTCCAATTTTTTTGCCACCACAAGGAACTTGGTTACAAATATTTTTGTAGAAGTCTTTTTCCATATTATCTCTTTGGGGGGGGTACAAGCCCAGCTTACTTCCATTTTTTGAAAATCAGGACAATAGTTGCTCTTTTCTAGTACTGTGATATTTTTTCCTGGTTGTTGTTGGGGTTTTTTTGGTAGCTTTTCAGGTATTATTGTCAGTGATTCAATGATTAGATTTGCTAGTTTTTCATGTCCTGAAGATGTACTTCATCTGGGCCAAGTGACTTGAGTTCATAAGGGCAGCTAGTTGTTCTCTTGATATACAGTGATCCTTCACCTATTGTGGGAGTTATGCTCCAGAAACCCCAGTGATAGGTAAAAATCTGTGAAGTAGTGGCATTATGTTTATTATTTATATGTATTTTAAGGCTTTATAAATCCTTCCCACTCTCCAATAAACCTTTTCCACATTCTTATTAACCTTTCCCACACTCTTATAAACATTGAGCCAATCAACACCCAGGATACAGAGCACAGCGCTGTGGTTGGTTGCCTTTCATTCCATCAGCCGTGTACAGTCTCATGTTGGCAAACTTGCACAAGTGGTAGTGGTGTACTGCATTTCCACTGTGTATAGTACAGTATTCTTCTGCAAAATCCTGAACTATAATGAAAACTCCACAATACAAAATTAGATAGATATATTTTTAAAAACCCATGATACAGTGAAACCACGATAAGTAAACTGTGTTACAGCAAGGGAGGACTGTATTTGCTTACTTTTCTTGAGTAGCAAATTCTTGTTAATATTTTTATTCTCATTTCCATTGCAGATATAATTCTTTTTGACAGAGAAATCAGAAGCAAAATAAAAATTGAGCAGCTCTTCCTTCTCTTTTGTCATTATCCCATATACACCATGCAGAAGTTCTGTATAACTTTTTTAAATCCTTTTTTGTCGTCCTGTTTTTCTTGCAAACTTGCTCATTTTGAGCTTTGTCCTTCCTGACAATTAAAAAAAATGTTTATTATTTAAGTTAATTTTTATTGATGTTTTGTTTTTTACATAAAAAAAGAAGAAATAGGCCTAATTGATCATCATGTCCTAAAATTCTGAAAATAGTATTATATTATACATGCAGACCTCCTAATTCTCCAAAGAAGTAGAGTAGAGATGTCTTCTTAGATGTCTTTTTTGGGACCAATTTTGTTCTTTGTAAATTTGCAACATTCACTTTTTTTTAAACGCTTACCTTCTGTCTTGGGACCAATATAAGTATTGGTTGCAAGGTAGACGAGCAGAAAGGGCTAGGTAATTGGGATTAAGTGACTTGCCCAGACTCAGTCACACAGGTAGGCTGTGTCTGAGGTTGGATTTAGATTCCCATCTCTAGGCCTGGTCTTTAATCCACTAGCCACTTGGCTGCCCCCACATTCACTCTTAATTGTTTTGTGGTTCTTTCCATTTATATTGTTGTATGTTGGGTTTGTTTGCATTGTGTATACTGTTTTCCTTGCTTTGTTTACTTCATTCTGCATTGGATTTCATAAACCTTTCCATTCTTTTTTCCCCACATTCATTTCTTACAGCACAGTAATATTTTATTAATTTATGTACCACAGTTTGTTTAGCTATTCCCCATTGATGTACATCTATTTTGTTTCCAGTTCTTTGCTAATATAAAAAAAGTCCTGCTATAAATATTTTGGTATATTTAGGGATTTCCTTGGGAATATAAGTCTAATAGAATCCTGACCTAAAAGGGTATGGTCTTGATGCTATTTTTACAGAATGATATTCTTATTCATCTTCTATTAGGTGGCCTTGCTTCCTTCTCTGTAAATTTTTACCCTTCATAATGTATTATTTATTTTTAAAATATTCTTTTCTTTTTTCTTTATTTCCACATTCTCTCCCTTGCACCTCTACTCACTGAGAAGGCAAGTGAAATATCATTTATACATGTGAAAATCATGCAGAATATATTTCCATATTTACTATATTACGAACAAAAATAAAGACAGCAAGAAAATTATATTTCAGTTTGCATTCAGTTTATCAGTTCTTTCTGGACTTGGATAACATTTTTTCATCATGGCTTTGATCATTGTATTGACCAAAGTAACCAAGCTTTTCACAGTTCATCATCATTATAATATTGTTGTTATGCACAGTGATCTTGCCATGTTTTTTCTAAAATCACCCCCCTTGTCATTTCAAGCACATTATAGTACTTCATCACAATCATAGTATAGCTTGCTCAGCCATTCCCTAAGTGATGATCATCCCCTCAGTATCCAGGTCTTTGCCACTTCAAAAAGAGCTACTATAAATAGTTTTATATGTAAAGGTCCTTTTCATATTTTTTTTTATCTCTTTGGCAAATATGATCATAGCCCTTTGGGCAAAATTGTTTTGTTGAATAATTAGCCCAGTTCACAACTCTCCCTCAAATAGTTTATTGGTTTACTTTTCCTCATTTCTTATTTCTTTTAGGTATGAGGTGGTATTTCAGAGTTGTTAATTTGTATTTCTCTAATCTTTAGTTACTTAGAACATTTTTTCATGTGACTATGGATAGCTTTGATTTCTTCTTCCTTAAACTGCTTGTTCATATTCTTTCACCCTGTATCAATTGGGGAGTGGCTTTTTAAAAAAAATAAATTTGATGTAATTCTCTCTATATTTGAGAAATGAAGTCTTTATCAGAGAAATATGCCCTTAGATTTTTTGAAAAATCAAATTTGGTTGATAAGAATTCTGTGCCAAATTGGCCTCATCAAACATTCCACTTTCCTTATTGAAACCAATTTCCCTTATGTATTCATGTTTTCTTTCTTGAGTGTGTTGATTCCTGGGTTGACTTCCCATGTTAAATTTTAATCAATATGTTCTTCTCTATCTCCTTGGAATCTTAAATTCACAATATATACCATATTCTAGCTGAGTCTCCTTTCCTTCTCAGTTACAAACTCTACTAGTGAATAGTTACTGCCCTGCTGGAGTTCCTATCATTTCCACCCCAACAACTAGTTCCTTTCTGTTAGTGAGTGTTATATTCAGGATGGAATTTTCCCTTATTGGTTTCTTTATCTTTGAAGGATGAAATTATCACTAAAGCAAGTCAAGAAATGATTAACTGCTCAGTTTTTTGCAGAGAGTTCTAGCGGATGTCTGGATAATGGACTTCTATCATTGTTGAACCTGACCTCTAAACCAATCCTGTGACATATTTTCCAAAGTCTTCATCTATTAACTCTTCCTGTACATATGGACTGTATAGTTAATTCCAGTGACAAAACACTCCTCTTTTATCTTCCACTGACCTTCATCCAAATATTCTTTGTCATATTTTCCTTGTTAGCTCTAAATTTCCTCACTTACATAATTTAATATGGAATGATATCTCACCCCTTTTCTACTTTTTTCCTATTTTTTTTAAAAATAAGGTATATTTAGGAATTAAAGGTCACTTCTATGATGAAAGAAATGTAAATAATAGAATTCTCAGAGGATAAATGAGGATATATTTTATTTAACAGGTTTATAAACCTTTTAGCTGGAAGGATAAACAATTAAATCTCCAGGGCTGACATATGAATTCCTTCCAAGTAATAAAATGTCAAGCCTGCCAGAGTAAAGTTTGGGCCTCATCCCACCGAATCTCAGCAATACCTATAAGTTCAAATTTGTCCGTTTAAGATCTCTATGGTTTGTAGCTTGTCTTGTTTGTGGCCTATGTACTTTGAGCATTTGCCTGTAGATTTCATAAGAGCTATTCTCTTATGGTCTCTAGTTTGGAGGATATATGTAGATAATCTTCTTCCTTCTATATCTTTTTAAATTTTAAAACCCCTTTCATTAGATTTGCAAGATACCTGGCAAATACTTCAGTACATCAGTAAATCTGTGCTCTTTTATCTTGTATAGTTCTTGTCCCAAAATTCTTTCATAGATCCTTTACAGAGAATATATCCATTACTTGAAAGCCTTTTGCTACTTCTTTTTTCTCATGAAATATTACTTTATCTGGCAGCCTTCACATTTTACTACTTGGAAGGAACTCATGTTAGCCCTGGAGATTTAATTATTTATCCTTCCAGCTATAAGGTTTATAAATTAAATAAAATGAATCCTAATATTCATCCTTTGAGGATTCTATTATTTACATTGTTTTCATCAGAGGTGTAACCTTTAATTCTTATTTTTGGGCTCTTATCCAGGCAGAAGTTATAAATTGCTATTGTACTGAACCTGAGGTAAGAATACCTGGTTTGAATTTGAGATTTGACATTTAGCTAGCTTTGTGATTATAGACAAGTCATTTAACCTCAGTATGTCTCATTTTCCTTATCTATTAAACTACCTCTTAGGGTTATTGTTGGCAAAGTATTTTGTAAATCTTAAAGTACTGTAATCTCTGAATTATTGTTACTCCTAACATAATAGTTCTGCCCTATTTTGCTAAGTTTATGTTGATTTTTTCTTCTAATAGTTTTTATTGTAGAGTCTTACTGTAGGATTTTTGAAAATTAGCATGTTGTATTCCTTCGTTTCACTTGAGGCACATGATTACCAGCCCTGAAAACTCTAGTAGGTCATCTAGATATATTTTTGTTTTTATAAATGATTTTATTTCCTGCCCCTTGCTAAGTTTTTTTTTTTTTTTAATGCCCCACAATCCTGACATTTTAATTATGATTTCACCAACTCTCCTGGCACAGGAACTCACACAAATAAGTTTGTCATTTCTGAGAGTCTTCCTGAAATGCTTTTTATATATCGAAGCTCATTACATAGTCTTCTAGTCATCTGTCATACAGATCAAAAGGTATGCATTCTTTGATAGCCCTTTGGACCTTTTTTTTTTTTAAAAGGACCCTTCTTAATTTTTTAAAAAATATCTCTTCTCTATAAAAAGTGTCCTTTGCAAATTAGCCAAGCTTTATTAGTTTTCTAATTCCTAGCTTTTTTGATCCTTTGTACCTAATTATCTTACATATTCAGTAAGGATTTTGAGTAGTCTCTATGTTTCTAGTGTATCTAATCCTTTTTTACTATTTCTTATACTTTTTTTCTTAACCGATGCCTGTATTTTATAGTTCTCTTTTTTAAAATTGAAGAAGCATGTAATAGAGATCTTTGGTTTACCCCCTCCTGCCAGAAAGTTGTTTTTTTCTTGCATTGTAATTACTTTTCTATAATGGTCCATCCACAAATTCATTTTCTACTAGTCCTTGTTTGCTACTTAGGACGTTGTGTGGGTTTTAAGAAGTAGTAATTTGTCCTGTTTAGAAACCTGTTGCTCACCTCTCACTAATGAGACATTTTGCATGGTGATCAGTATTTGATATTGTTACATTCTGAACTTGTTTAGCAGTTTTGCCAGTCTTATTTAATATTTTTCAAGTCCAAGTCTACCAGAAATTAGGCTTAGACGATACTTCATGACATGTTCTAAATACGTAGGTGACTTTAATATAAAACCATTCTTTTTGAAAAATTAGAAAAGTAAATCATCTACTTTCTTTAAACCCTTACCTTCTGTCTTAGAATCAATAATGTCTGTTGGTTCTAAGGCAGAAGAGTGGTAAAGGACTAGGCTATGGGGGTTAAGTGACTTGCCCAGGGTCACACAGCTAGGAAGTGTCTGAGGCCAGATTTGAACCTAGGCCCTCCGGTCTCAATCCACTGAGCCACCAAGCTCCCCTCACCACCCCCACCACTCCCATATACTTTCTATAGCAATGGATAGGAGATACTTTCTTAACCAAACAACAGAGGCAATTATAATAATAAAATAGATAATTTTGATTACACAAAACTGAAAAGTTCCTATATAGACAAAATTAATACACCTAGGGTAAATAGGGAAGCAGTCAAATGGGGAAAAAATAATCTTTGTAACATTTCTGTGATAAGGCCCTCGTATCCAAGACACAAAAACTATGTATAACATAAAGTATATTATCATCTATTACATAGATGATATATATATATTGATTATTCCTCTTTGTATAGGTATCAAAGGATTTGAACAAACACCTCTCAAAAGAAAAATTGCAAAATATTAATAATCACATGAAAGAATGTTCTAAATCTCTAATAATAAGAAAAATACAAACCGAAGCAGCCCTGAGATTTTACCTTATACCCTGTAAATTGGCAATAATGACAAAAAATAACAGTAGTCAATGTTGGAAGATTCATGAAATAGTAAGAACACTAATACATTATTGGTGAAGCTGTGAAATGGTACAACAATTTTAGAAAGCAGTTTGGAATTATGCAAGTAAAATGACTAAATGTCCATATCCTTTGAACCAGAGACTCCATTACTTGACTTTGCCCCAAGGAAAACCATTGATAAGAAAGTCCCCGTATGCAGCAGAATATTTATTGCAGCACTTTTTTGTGATGGCAAATAAAGAATTCGAAATCTAGTAGATGCTTATTAATTGGGGACTGGCTAAACAAATTGTGATAAATGAATGTAATGGAATAATTACCATGTTATAAGAAATGATGTGCGATGAATACAGAAAAGCATGGCACGATCTATATGAACCCATAATCAAAAAAACAATTTGCACAATGACTATAACAATGTAAGTGGAAAGAACAACCACACGCAAAAATTAAAAAACAAATATAAAAATCAAGGATGGCTCAAATGGGAGATATGAAAAGACCCATAATTGTATACCTTTAGCACACAAGTGTGGCACATTGCACATGTTTTCTGACTTTTTCAGTATACTACTCAACTGTGCCAATCCTCCTCCTCCCCCGTCCACTCCCTTTTTTCTCTTTAAAAAGATACTATTTGTTTTATGGTATTACTCTTTGGAAGGAAGACGGGATGCTGAAGAAATTTATGATGACAAAGAGAAAGAAGATATTAAAAACTTGCTTAAAAATATTAGTGAAATCTCACTTTTTGTGAAATGTCTTTTCTCATGCAAAAGATGTTCTTGAGGGGGCAGCTGTGTAGCTCAGTGGATTGAGAGCCAGACCTAGAGGCGGGAGGTCCTAGGTTCAAATCTGGCCTCAGACACTTCCCAGCTGTGTGACCCTGGGCAAGTCACTTGACCCCCATTGCCTACCCTTACCACTCTTCTGCCTTGGAGCCAATACACAGTATTGACTCCAAGATGGAAGGTAAGGGTTTAAAAAAAATTGTTCCTTAATGAATCTCATTAACTTGTTAGACTTCTAATTTATTGCTATATGTTGTGATATATGCTATCACTTAATCATTTTTCTATGTCTTTATTATTTAAACATATACCATTCTTTTTATGTAGTAAAATTTTTATCTTGTCATTCATAGCCTTCCTCCCACATAGTGTCATATTGCCTTCTATTTGTTCTTGTTTGGTTCTTCCTAGAGAATTTATAGTCTGGCAAGATTATATTCCATTGGTCTACTTCAAAATGGATCAAGTTTCCAAATTTCCAAAACTGGTTGAACTAATGTTCGATATTTTTTGTGTAAAAAACTAATATTTTTCCCATTTTGTTTATTTTTCATATAGTCACACATTCTGGCTTGACTTCTTTGTCCCATCAGTGGTTCTAGACAGACTGATTGTCTCAGGCTAAAGCATGATTCACTTGAGGCCAAGGGTGCTATGGTGTGAAATAGAGTAGTGAGCTAAGGATGGAATGTGACATTTTCTTTTATCTTCTAACAGCGTTCTGCAATTTCTCCATTTCTTTTTGGAAAGTTGTCTAATGAAAAGGTCATACCCTCATTCTGTCATCTATTCTGTTTCTTCGATTCTTAAATTTTATTGATATATATTTTTTACATTATGGATTGTTCCCAGTATCCTTCTCTGTCCTATTCCAGAGAGCCATCCCATATGACAGTATTTTTAAAAGGGGAAGAAAGAAAAGAGTAACGTTATGTTCAATACATAGAAAAAGGATGAAAAAAACATGCAGTGTATCACAAACCACCTCTTCAAAGGAATGTGGCAAAGTGTCTTTTTAGAACTTTTCTTTGGGGCTTTATAATTTTGTAACATTTGTTTTTGATTATTTTGTAGTGGTTTTTGCCACGTACATCGTTGTCATCTTTCTTATAGAACAGTATTAATCCATTATTGTAATGTATTACAATTTGCTTAGCCATTCCCCAGTTGATGGGTATCTGCTTTTTCTAAATTCTTTGCTACCACCAAAAATACATAAATATTTCGGTGTATTTACAGACTTATCTTAGACCTCCTTAGAGTACATGCCTCATAGTAAGGATGTTTAGGTTGGAGGGTTTGGACATTTTACTTACTTTATTTTCATCTTACTCTTATTTTTTAATCCCCAGAACTCCAAGCTATCTGCACTGACTGCCGTGGTCCCAGATATCCCAGGTTTCCGCAAGATCCTGCCCCGATCTGATTATATCATCATTCCCAAGAGTACCCTACAAGAAGATCAGAGCTGTCAGTCATTAGAGCTATGTGTGGCTCAAGGCCCCACCAAAGGGATATCGGTCCCCTCCAGGGCTACTCAGGAGACACTCCCAAGCATTCTGAATGTGGAACCCAGCCAGTCAGGTACAGCAGAGCAGTGCATCACTATCGAGGGGCTGGCAGAGGAGGTGGGTGCTCAGCCTAACAATGTCCAGGAGATGGTTACTTCAGAGATCCTATCCCATGATGTAGTCCTGGAGGAGGCTGCCTTAGAGGTAGGGGAGAACCACCCTTATCAGACAAGTCTGGTCATTGAGGAGACTTTGCTGAACAGTTCTCAAGATATCCCCAGTGGAAGTCTGGCTGTGTCCCACCCTCAAGTGGGAGATAATGTGTCTGTGGTGGCTGTTGTGAGGGTAAGTAAATTAAATCCTGATTTCATATATTTCTATCTTAAGCTATTACAGTGTCAACCAGAGTTGTCTAGAGTTTGATGTGAGGAAAAGAGACCTAAATTTAGTGTTTCTTGTTTTCTGTGTTGTAAATGCTGTGGAATTCACCATTTTGCTTATTTGAGGACCTTAAAGCCCCTACATTTCTTTATATTTTCATTTTCAACAGCTTCCTTTGGCTTAATTTAATTATAATTAACTTGATTCATATGAGAAAAGACATAAACTTGGTTAACATCAGTCTTATCTTAGGATATAAATTTAAAAATAGTTTTATATGACTCCATCTTAGGATATGTTCAAGGACCTAAAACCTCCAATATTGTTTGTATTTATCTGTATACTCTTGTTTAGACATAGTAATATATCTGGAAACAAAACTTTTTTTAAAACAGTCTAGAATTGAGAGAGTTGGCATAAGTTAAGGAGGGGAAAAGGTGGTTGTTTTTTTTTTTTTGGTCTTGGGTATGGATCTCTTTCAAGGAGATAGGGTTGGTGGCTTGCCTGAAAGTCAAAAAAAATCCCAGCTCCTGGTCACAAATAGCTCAATCATGTGGGTGTTGGGAGTTGCAATGCAATCCCCTTAGCATCATCCTTTCTTTGCTGTAGAAGTACCCCTGTACAAGCAGAGAGGGCCTCAGAATTTAAGCTCACTTTAACTTTATTAGATGGGGCATCTTGTGGCTATATACCAGGAGGCAAATAAAATCTGTGCGCTTTAACATGTCTCTGTACCTCCTATGTTTTATTGTTATAACAAAAAATTTTGGCATTGGCTGTGTTTTATATGACTATATTGTACAAATGCCCCTTTCTGTTCTCTGCTTTTGATTCTGCTTAGGGAATAACTGGATTGAACTACATTTCTTTGATAATTTGTGTTGTGGGAGGCATTGGATGCTATTTGCTCCACCTTAATATTAGAAACCCTATAATATTTTTTCCTTAACTCCCCCAGGGATGATTGTAGTAGTGAGAGAATTCTTTTGTAATGTCCAGACCTAAAGAGTGACCAACATTAGATACGGGAAAGAGTTGTAAACTGAGAGTCTGAAGAGCTGAGTTCCAGTCCCATTTCTTCCATTTGACCTTTTTCTAATGTGTATTTGTAGGACTCCAATGAAAGCAGTTCCTCGGCACCAACCACACAGTTTATCATGCTGCCTCTGCCCACCCACTCAGTTGTGGAAAACTCTGCCTCTATCAAGCTGGTTAGTATAGAGGGAATAGCTTTGTGATTATTTGGGGCAGTGAATTTGCATTTGGTTGAGACTGCTGCTATTGATTCAAGGTGACTTTACTGCCACCTTTCTGGGAAATAAGAAAATTTACTATCATAGAATGTTATGAAGAAGGTCCTTTAGAGTCTCTAGTCAAATCTCTTCATTTTACAGAGAAAAAAAGTATATCCCAGTAGATGAAACTGATCGATTTGCTCACAGTCACACTACTAATTAGTGTAGAAGTGAGGCATAGAATCCAGACCTTCCAGATTTTTGAAGGTTTTCTGCTCTGTTGGGCTACTTCTGGTGTCACTTTTCCCTCTCTTTTGGCTTATATTACTTCTATATGGACTGGCATTTTATAAGCTAATATGTATGTATTTGGATATGTATGAAACAAGTTAAACACACCTATTTAACTTGAAACATTCCATCTAAAAATCCATTATTGATAAGGACAGCTAATGGATAGATCTGAGAAGAAACAAAAGAATAGTCCCATAGTCTAGAATCTAGACTCTACATATATATCCTTAGCTTGTGCTACTGCTACCCTCATTCTTCATTTCCTAGGACTGATAGGTATGACATATACCCAGTAAGCTCTCACATTTTCCCAAAGGAAATTCTTAATTTTTGGTCAAATTAGATGAAGAGGCAAGAACCAAACAGAGAAAGTAACATTATCTGAATTGGGAAACTAGAGATCATGGTCCGTTCTCAGCACTGCTATTAACTAGCAATATGATCTTGGACTAGTCTATTCCCTGGGCCTGTTTCTTTTTAAAAATATGTATCTCTCAGGTGCCTTCCAACTCTAATGTTCTATGAGTAAATGTATGAGTGCTATCCTCATGTGAGTTGATTGTATTCTTATGCCTATAAATGTCAACAAGACTGATGGAATTCAGATTGTATTAATTCTTTTTCCTTCTCTCCTTCCAAGACTACTACTTATACTCGCAGGGGCCATGGAAACTGCACCAGCCCTGGCTGCTCTTTTACCTATGTCACCAGGCACAAACCACCAAAGTGTCCAACATGTGGCAATTTTCTGGGAGGGAAGTGGATCCCAAAGGTAAGGTATACGAAATATTTTTTAAACATGAGAATCCCTGAATTACACATTTATTTCTTTCATTGGAAACATTTTGTTTATTATAATTTGTTGGAGACTTGACTTTAAACACAACACCAATTATATTTAGAGTGATTAGTGTAGGTACTCTTTTAACTAATATAGATTAAAATACTCCTGACTGTAATGAGTATTTGTTAATTAAGTAAGCAATAAAAGATTATTGATAGGTTAGGTATAGGTAGATGGAGAGCTGAGTTTGAGTTAACTGGATTTCTTTAAGTCAGAGTGGAATCTTAAAAAGATGATGGGAAGAGAACTGTCCCAAAAAACCTTGGGAAAGATCATTGAACCAACAATCATTCTTTGAAAGGACCTGAATAAGGAAGGTGGTCCAAGGAACTTGCTCTGAGAGTTGGAGAAGATCTGTTGATACTCATTTGGAAAAATACTATTATCAAGAAGAGAGAGAAAGTGGTGTTGCAGTTGCTCTGTTTTGCCAGTAGTTGCAGGAGAGAGCAACTGCTGAGTGGTGGTGTCTGAAATTCTAATAGGCTGAGTTACATCTGAGCAGAAGAAAGAAATCCGGTTTTATCTATTACTGTTTTTAAAATTATATTTTAGTTTTAAGATAGATACATCGTTGAGGAATTAGTTAGATAATGTAGAATAAGGAAGATTACATTTGCTAATCAAGAAGAAGCCTTTTGTGAGGCAGAATTTAGGGAAATATAGATTAGATTTTATTAGTGTTAGGGAATATTTTACTATAGGTATTTTCCTGCTTCCTTTTCCTTTCCCTTTCTTACCATTTTAAAAGTTATAATAAATAGGGTTTTATATAAATAATCTGAGCAGGATTTTTCTTCAACTGCTTAGAACAACCATTTTTTCCCAACTGTCAACCCAGGATCACATCAATTTAAGAGCCTGCCCACATCACTAGCAACTATTGGTAAATACAAATACCAATAAATAATAAGGTTCAATATACCTTATTACATGACTAAGTATATGTTAATGGCTCAAACTTTAGCACCTTGCTACCAATCTGGCGATGAGCTTCAAGCATATAATATCTCCAGTAATTTAGTGATCGCTTCTTCTAGATCCCTTTCATTTTTTTTTTTGTTCAGTCACAGTACTCAAATGAATCATTTTGGAAATTTCTTGCACTGATACAGATTACAGCTCATCCATGTCTGCTTCCATTGTGTCACCCCCATAAGCTTTCACAGAGGAGGTTCATCTAATATGTTTGATTTCCCTTGACATTTAAAGGATTCTAGTAGAGCACTTGGGCTATTCTGTTCACCTGTCATCCCTTATTCTTGCCACATGGTCATCCCATATTCTTTTTCTATCATTAGAGTTTCTTGATTATATCTTCTGCTCCTGTGATTCCTTAGAGTTTCTTATTGGTTATATTTTGTAACCTGTTTGTACCCATCATGTGCTTTCACAGTACTCTTTAAATGAAATCCACTTAGTTAAATTTGTGCAAATTGGTGTATTATAATTTGCACAGAATTTAACTAATTAACTGGAATATTGGTTAAATATATGGGCCTCCTGGGGTGGTTAGGTGATTCAGTGAATAAAGAACCAGGTCCAGAAATGGGAAGTCCTGTGTTCAAATGTAACCTCAGATAACTTCCTAGCTGTGTGACCCTGGGCAAGTCACTTAAACCCCTTTACATAGTCCTTACTGCTCTTCTGCCTAAGAATCAATATATAACATTGATTCTAAAATAGAAGGAAAGGTTTTTTTTTTTTAAGGGCCTTTGTTTTTATGAGAAGTTTGGTATTATTAAAGCAATCTTGCTGTTTCAGAAAGGAAATAAATTACATTCTCTTTTTCAGTTCTTAGACCAGCTTATTGTTCATCTCTTTTATCTGTCCATTTCTTGTCAGATATCAAATAGGCTCTGTTGGTTGTCCATTCAGATTCATGCAGTAACCTTCATTCTTCGCCACTTAGTCTTTCCTTATGGATAGCCAGGTCATACTCTTTTGAGTGATTAAAAAATTGTCTTCTAAGAAGCTCTGCACTGTTCTAGGGTTTATTCAATCAGTAGATTGACATCTACCAAATAAGAGCATATGGAAAACCTTACCATCCCAGGAAATCTTTCCTTAAATTGGATCTTCCATCCAACATGGCAAGGATACATATCTTCCTGTTTAGTGACTCCCTTGAAATGTATGTGCAGAGAGTTGTTACACAATGTTATTTACGTTCTGTATTTTAAAAAATTTAAATGATTTTGATATGTGAATAAGATAATTTTTGAAAAAGAGCCAGTAAGATATCATTTTGTTCTATTAATAAAAATCTTTTACTTAATCAAAAAAAGTAATTCCTGTTGGATCTTCTAATTTTCTATCTCTTTCACTCAGTCATCAAATGTTAAAGATGTGATCCATTGTTGAATATATTTTATGAAAGCCTTCTCATTCTCTACAAATATCCTAAAGTGGTATGCCTTCAATTCCTATCAAAATGATATTTTCTTGGTATCCTTTTTTGGTATTAATAAGACTTGAAATTTTTTCCCATGCCTTTAGTGTTTTCCCTTCTTTTAGATACTTTGTATATTAATCTGTGCCATCAAGATCATGCCATTTCCAACACATTGCTATAGTATATACACTTGATCTAATCTAACTACTTTTCTAGTCATTCTCTTTAGTGCCATTTCTGACTTGTCTATAAATAGTACAGCTGAGACTATGTTGTTAGAATTTTTCATAGTGATTCCAAAGAATTTTATGGAGTAAGTAGTTTATTATAGTATATTAAAAAAATTTTTTTTAGTTAACCAATTACATGTACTAACAGTCTTCCACATAAGTTTTCTGAAGTTGGAACATTTAAGAATTTTTTTTTTTTGATCATGACTTTCAGGTAGACCAATAATTCTTAGATTGTTTCTTCTGGATCTATTTTCCAGGTCAGTTTTTTTTTAATGAGATATCTCATATTTTCTTCTATTTTTTTTTCATTCTTTTGATTGTTTTATTGTTTCTTGATAAAATTTTTAGCTTCTATTTTCCTAGTTCTAATTTTTATGAAATTAATTTCTTCTATGAGCTTTCTAACCTCTTTTTCTATTTAGCCAATTCTACTTTTTTAGAAACTCTTTTCTTTATTGGATTTTTGTGCCTTTTTTTCTATTTGGCCAAATTGCTTTTTAAGCTGTTATTTTCTTCTGGTATTACTTTTATTTCTCTTCTACATTTTTATTCTACCTCTATTATTTGATTTTTAAATTCTTTTTTGAGGTCTATCAGAGGCTGAGACCAATTTCCATTTTTCTTTGAAGTTTTGTGTGTGGTTGCTTTGATTTCACTGTTCCCTTCTGAGTCTGTGCCTTGCTCTTCCTTGTTTATAAGTTTTATGGTTAGCCTTTTTTTTTAAAAATTTGCTCATTTTCCTAGCCTTTTTTTTTTTTTTTTTTAAACTCTTACCTTACCTTACCTTAAAGGTGAGTTCTGGTCTCAAGATAGAGGATGCACTCTCTCTCTAAAACTTCAGTTTTTCCTTGCTGCTACCCACAGCTCTGGTTCTGGGTTTCTGTAAGTTTCAGTTCTTCTAAGGTGGAATGATGGTCTATGGGCTGGGAACTCTGAAAGTTACCTCTCACTGCTGATTCAGTCTCCTCTAGGGACTGCTGATGGCTTGCAGAGGTCATAACACTGTAAGCTACCTTGTGCTGGGGCTCAGGACCACACCTGAAGCCTGAGCAAGGGCTCTGAGTCTCACTCTGGGCTTACATAGGCCAGGTGTGCTGCAGCCTGCCTTGCCCTGGGTCTTGGGATCTCAGTGAAGGCTTGGAGTCTCACTCTGGGCTTCACCAACCTATTACATTGTGGGCTACCCTGCAATGGAGCTTTGGGCTTCACTGCAGGCTTGGCATGGACTCTGTTCCTCCCCTTAGACTTGAATGGGTCAGGCACTGCATGCTACCTTATACTTGGGCTTGGGGCTTCACTGCAGGCTTGTGCTAGGACTTGGAGCTTTAATGGGTGAGTATGAGGTGCTCTGCTGTTGGCTTAGGCAGGGTCCCAGGATCTTGAATTTGACTTGGGCCCAGGTTCAGAACCAGGAGTGGGGAAGTGAGTGGCTTGTACTCTTTGGAGCAGCTTTGTTGCTGGTGGGGCTCCCCTCTTATTGTAGTGAAATATCCCCTTTCCAACTATCTTCTAATTTGATTTCTTCAGGAGAACTATTTCACTCTGTTCCCTTATTGGTTCTGTCATTCCAGTATTTGTTTTGAGGCATTATTTTAAGCTTTATTTGAGAGGATTTTCAGAGCATTCCAGCTTTCTGTGTTTCTATTCCACCATCTTGGCTTCCAAGAGTCTATTACAGTTTTTTAAAATAAATCTTTACCTTTTTATATTATCCTCTTTCTAGTTTTGTCTTTAAATGCAAGGACCAAATGTATCATTTGATATGCAAAAAATCCATAATTTTACTTTGAAATAAAATATTTTATCCTGTTATCTCTGTTTTCTTTGCCTTAGAAATAAAAAGTGTTATATCATTTGATTCAGTGTAGTCTTTCAGGGTCCTCTTAAATTCTGGACTGAGTGCTAAATTGATAGAATCTTTCATTTCTTTTTTGCTTTGTGATAAAGTATTGCTCATAATTGTCCATCATCCTCCTTTGAAAATTTTCACAAAAAAAGTTATGTTCTATTCCAGGGTTTGTTGCCTTTGGAAGCCACATCTTTCTGTTTGTCAAGTAAATCAGGTGTTTCCTGACTAAGGTGTTTTCTGGTTTTTTGTTTTTTGTGTTTTTTTGGGGGGGTTCTCTTTGTTATGTTGATTGATTTGCATGGGTTAAGCATATTTTAAATTGTTTTATTCAGGGTCAGTGCTATTTCTCTTGAACATTTTCCATTTTTGATGATCAGTTAATTTGCTTCAGAATTGAGTTGTTCACTATTATTCTTTCTTTTCTGCTTTTTTACTAATTCTGGTCTTAGCTCTGAGAATATGATGGTCTGACAACAACAAAGATTCTCCAGTCAATACAAATAAATTCCTATTTGTGAAAAATTTCTGCTTATTTTTATGTTACTTGGTGTTTGTCATGCCTGGCATCTGAATTTTTTCTTATAGTTTAATATAAAGAAGTGATGCTTCCGTCTAGCCGTATAAGTCATTGATCTCTTTAAATCCTTTTTGAACCATGCTTTCTTAAATTTCTCTCTCTTCTTACCTTTTATCATCTTTGCTTTGAAGTCAAGTAATAGATTATATATTGATTTTACTTGGAGGATTTTTATCAAGTTTTTCATTAAATTTCTTTTCTACCTTTTCATGTTTAGCAACCAGTATTGCTATATAAAATGTAATTATCTTAATGGTGGGATTTTAGAGGTACTTAATGCTAGTACTACTATATCTGATTACCAGATAGCCCATGAAATAATATTTCCTGCTGCCTTTGGGATAAAATCCACTACATTAGCTTCTTTCTTTGCCTCTCCAAGTAGTACCTGGGAGCCAATCTTTTTTAGTTGCAATTTCTTTCTTACAACTGTCTTTAATAAAGCAGAGAAGCCAGTCTAAGTGAAGGAGCTTGGCACCTGAGGGGAAGTTTGGAGGCTGTTTGTGCCCATAGACCAAAACACTACTATCTCCCCCAGGTATTTATGGAGAGGGCCCAATTTCTGAGCTTAAGAGCTGTGAGATCAAAGGACCCTGAGCCCTTGGTCTGAGTTCTGTGCTGAGGCCTGCTTTCCTTTTCACCCCTAGGCAGAAACCTCTGGTGCTTCTTCAACCCTACCCATAAAGTTATCATCATAGGAGGGGGTCCTTTTAGGAGAATCAGCCTGATTGTTGCTTCTGTAGGTGGGGAGTTGCCTTAGCTACTAAAGACCTAGAGGATAAAGTTCTGGCTCTCATTTGTTCTTCTGATTGTTTATAACAAAAATGTCAAGTTTAGAGGAGAGGGGAATGGACCTCTAAGTTTTCAATGTTTCTAAGGTGGTATGATCCAGTATCACTGCTCTCTTGGTCTATACTCTATACCATAACCAGGTAGGGCCCCTGTTCTCTCTACACCACAACTCCTCTTGTCTATAGAACTGTAACCCCTACACAGGGAGGGCCTCTGCCCCCTTGTAACTAATTGTAAGTAGCTCTCTTTGCCCTGGATCATGGTTAGTGGAGTTGCCAAATTATGTTCAGTCCTATGTCCAGTGCAATAATAGGGATCCCCTATAATCTCCCAAGGTGGTTTGTATATTATGAAGCTTTATTATTAGTTCTTTATAGTTAGAACCTGAAGCTAGATCCCAATCCTAAGCCATTAGAAAATACTTAGTGGATAGAGCCTCCCCCATATGTCATTGGCACAGGGAAACAGGGCCCACATGCTCACTCTTTAGAGCACTAGGAACCATAGGAGGTGATTGGGCCAACTTAGTGTGTTAGCATCCACAAGAAGACTATAGATGGGATTTGAAACCAGCATGACCTCCAAACATCCAACTGGGGCTTATCAAGGATATAATAGTCAACAGAATTTCATTTTAGGGATGGTACAGTGAAAAGAAACAGGATATCATTAACACCAATAAGACAAAAGCCAGGGATTAAGTTGGATGTATCAACCACCTTATTCAAGATGGCAGGAGTGACAGCTGAACTAAGGGGTATTTGGGTTCAGGGGAATATAGCACCAAACAAGGAATGTCTAACCTATCTGGGAATGTCAGAGAGATAGTTACTTGCTCTGATACTGTTCCATTCCGTGAACTAAGCCTGGATATAAGAATAAGCAGAAGAAAACTAAATAAAACAAAGAAATAATATGAATTTAGAAACTGAAGCCAGCAAGATAGTATAACTCAGCAATATGTGTAGATAGAATCTTACAGAGAAACAAATGGATTGGCCAACAAGGGCTACAAGGGCAGCTGGATGAATTGAAGCAAGAGGTAAAAAAAATGATGTAATTAGAGTTGAAATAAGACTAATCTCTGGAGGAAAATAATAGAAAGATAATAAATAACTTAAAATTGAAAGTGGAAAACTTTTCGCAAGTAGTAAATTCCTTGAAAAATAGAACGGAACAATAAAACTAATGACTTTCTTACAATAAAAAATATTAAACACATTTTTTTAATTGGAAAAAAAAATTTTAAGGTGTCTACTCTCAGTCAGTTGACCTAGGGTTGAGAAAAGATAATTTAAGAGTCATCAGACTTATGAAAACCACGACTAGATCAGAGCTTGGATACTGCCATTTAAGAAATCAAGAGCATACCCAGAGCTATAAGAACCAGAGAATAAAGTGAAAATAGAAAAAAATCCACCAATCATTTCTTGAAAGAAATCCCAAGTTGAAAATTCCCAGGAATGTCATAGCCAAAATCTTGTCAACATTCCTGATTTTAAAAGATCAGAGCTGAAAAGAAACGTTGTTTCAAATCTGACCTCAGACACTTCCCAGCTGTGTGACCTTGGGCAAGTCACTTGACCTCCATTGCCTACCCTTACCACTCTTCTGCCTTGGAGCCAATACACAGTATTGACTCCAAGATGGAAGGTAAGGGTTTTAAAAAAAAAGAAATACATAAAAAAAATAAAGATTCACACAATTAAAATGAGTGAATAGAGCAAATTTTATTATAGTTCAAGTGAATTCAATAAAAATATGGGGTAGTAATCATGACCTCAAGATAGTGCATAATTAAAACTAAACAAGATAAAACAAAAACAATAAACTTAAAGACAGAAAGAGATAACATCAATTTAATGCATTCATCTAATGGTATAAAACCTAAGTATTTAAATGAAAAGCTAATTGATTTAAAAGGGTATATAGATAGTAAACCATAATAGTTGGGATCTTCAATTTTCCTCTTTTAGAACTTGACAAATTGACAAAAAGATAAACAAGAAAGAGAGTGGAAAAGACTTTATCCACTGTGCCACGTTACTGCCCAACCCCTCAATACATAGCTACTATGTCTGCCAAACAAGTTCCCACATATGTTGTGTCTGAAAATATCTATCTTTCTGAATTTTGAGCTCATTATCTCTGTTAAGATGTAAAAGGCATATCCTGTCATTATTCTTTTGGACACATGGTTTATCATTGCATCTATAAGAATTTTAATGTTTTTCAAAGTTCTCTTTAATGTTGTCCCATGATATAAATTGTTCTTGTTCTCATTTCACTCTGTATCAGTTTCCTTTGAAGTCGCTTTCATCATGTTGCATTATAATATCCAATTATGTTTGTATGCCACAATTTGTTTAGCTGCTTCTCAGTAGGAAGATACCCCCTCTGCGTTTCTGTTTTTTTTGTTTATCATAAAAAAGAGCTGCTATAAATATTTTTGTACATGTTGATCCTTTTCTTCTTTCTTTGATTTCTATAGAATATTTAGGTCTACTAGTGGCATAGGTGGATCAAAGGGTATATACAGTTTGGCAGCTTTCTGGAAATATTTGCAAATTGTTTTCAAGAATAGCTGAACCAATGCAGGCAGCCAGTCAGTAAACATTTGTCAGTTATCTACTTTGTGCCAGGTCCTGTACCTAAGCACTTGGAGTACAAAGAAAGATAAAAGATAGTCTCTACTCCTAAGGAATACAGAACCTAATAGGGTAGTAGTATGGAAGTAACTGTGTAAACCGTCTATATACAGAATAAATTTGAAAGAATCAATAGAGAATTGAGAGATCATGGAAAGATTTCCTGTGGAAGGTCTGTGGCTTAGATTGAGAGGCAAAGATGAGGAAAGAGAGAGCATTTCGTGCATGGGGGATCAGCCATTGGAATTGCTCACAGTCTGGAAGTGGAGAATATTGTTTGAGATAGTATGGAAGTCAATAACTGGATCATATTAAAAGTGGAGAGGGTATAAAAATGTTATTTATAAAAAGATTGTAATGGAAGAAGCGAACAGATTATGAAGTTCTATGAAATAACAATTCATCATTCTACCAATAATGTATTAGTATACCTGTTTTTACACAGCTTTTCTGATATTTGCTTTTTTTCTTCTTTTATCATGTTTACCTATCTGATAGTTGAAATGAATTCTCAAAATAGCTTTTATTTGCATTTCTCCAATTATTTGTGATTTATAGTATTTTAAAATATGATTGTTGATGGCATGGACTTTTTTCCTTTGAAAACTACCTTTTCATATTTTTTGACCATTTATCTATTGGAGAATGACTCTTAATTGTGTAATTTTAAATAAATTCCTTATCTAGAAAATGAGATCTTTATCAGAGAGACTAGTTGTAATGATTTTCCCTTAGTAATTTCATTCCTTTCTATTTTACTATATTAGATTTGTTTGTGAAAACACTTTTAAATTTTAATATAATAAAAATTGTTCATTTTATCCTGTGGGATCCTCTCTATCACTTGTTTACTCATGAATTCTCCCCCTACCCAAAGATCTAAAAAGTAATTTTTTTTCTTGTGCATCCAGTTTTTTATGATGTGACCTTTTATTTCTAAATCATCTATTCATTTGGCTCTATCTTGATGTATAGTGTGAGGCATTTTTCTAAACCTAATTTCTAACAGATTATTATCCATTTTTCAGATATTTTTGTCAAAGAGCAAGTTTTTCCCATAGTAACTGAAGTCTTTGTGTCTCAAGGAACTTAAAAAATACCTTAGACCAAATGGAATTATAAGTGAGAAGATTATAAGACATTCAGAGAATAATTTTTTCCATTTTTACTAATTGTTGTTACAATAGAGAAATAAGGAAGCCAACTGAAATCCTATGAAGTAAATAATGGCCTGATACAGCAGGGACAGATAAAGCAGTGAGAAAAGTGGGAGTCAGTTTTTCAAGCTGCACACAGAAATTATATTTAACAACTACATGGCACACTTAATTATTTGGACAATTATTAACTATTTATGATAGGTTCATTTCAATAAAATAAAAATGACAATACTATCTATATTTATTTAGAAATTCAATACAATCCAATCAAACTACCTGAATTTTTTCATAGACTTAAGAAAAATAATGCAATTTTTTTGGAGGAACAGAAAGTAAAAAATGTCAGGAGAAAAAAGGTAGAAATGAAAACAGCCTAGCTGAACCAAATCTCAAACAATATAACAAAACAATAATCATCAAGTCTTTTTTGTTAATTAAAAAAAAGAGTATCATTGGAACAGATTAAGTGCAGAAAACTGAGAAGCAATTAAACAATAGTGTAGTATTTGATAGACTGATTACTTGGTTATGGACTCATTATTTCACAAAAATTCTGTGAAAACTGGAAATCAAGCAGAAATCAAACACCACAATAAGCTCCAAATGGATTCTTGACCTAGATAAAAGAGGACCTTTAAATAAAAGAAGCAGGAGAAGAACCTAGAGAAGTAGGTAGAGCACCATCCTTGAATCAGGAAAACCTGGCTTCCATGATTTTACCTCTGACTCATCATATTGACCTGATTGTCCTGGATAAATCACTTAACATTTTGTTGTGTGTGGGTGATTCTAGTTTCTTGAAGGCTATGTGGGGGTAACACAGACTCTTGGTAGGGCTTACTGAACTGTGGTATGGTGCTCATCATAGATTGTCTGTTACCTAGGGAGTACCCTAGTTAAAACTATAGAGCAGGGGTCGGCAACGTATGGCTCTCGAGCCATATCTGGCTCTTTTGAGGGCCAGATATGGCTCTTTCTGCAGGAGCCATAAAGTCAATTTTTTTTTCAGACGCTGTTACAGGAGCGCGCACTTTGAACACTGTACAGCTCTCACAAAATTACATTTTAAAAAATGTGGCGTTTATGGCTCTCACGGCCAAAAAGGTTGCCGACCCCTGCTATAGAGGCTTATCCTGAGTATATAAGTGATGAATTCTTTGACTTATGGCAACTCATAGAAAAAATTAAAAATGCAAAATGAACCTGGATCCTATGTGGTCTTTTTCTAGTTCCAAGGTAATATTGGTAGAATAGTAGAAAATGGTGAGAGATAGCTGAGACTCATAGATTTATGACACTTTATAAATGTTAACTGAACTCACACATCTATGCTCTGCAGTCAGCAGTGAAATAGTGCCCAGAACCTCTTAGCAGGCCTAACATTACTCCTTTATCAGAAAGTAAAACATTAAGGAAATGGTATGTGAGTAGAAGGATGATTCTCCTTGAAAAGGGAAAAAAAAAAATGTTGCAAGTTTTTTTCATAGAAAGACAGCAAGAGGGGCGGCTGGGTAGCTCAGTGGATTGAGAGTCAGGCCTAGAGACGGGAGGTCTTAGGTTCAAATCCGACCTCAGACACTTCCCAGCTGTGTGACCCTGGGCAAGTCACTTGACCCCCATTGCCCACCCTTACCACTCTTCTACCAAGGAGCCAATACACAGAAGTTAAGGGTTTAAAAAAAATTAAAAAAAAAAAGACAGCAAGAAAAATAATTTAATACAACTTATAGTTCTCAAGATGAGTGTAAAAAAGACCACAAAGAAGATAATTTGTAGCATATTCATTCGGGTCTGTTGTAGAGTAAGAAGAAGTAGAGAAATCCTGCAAAAAATGATTGAATGAAAAAGCATATATTAATGTCTTACTATGTGCCAAGCATCGTGCTTAGTACTCTGAATATAATTACAAAAGCAAATCTAGTTCCTGCCTTCAGAGTGCGTATGTCCTAATGGAAGAAATAATAATAATAGCTAGCACTTCCATAGCTACTCTTTAAGATTTATAAAACAATTTACATACATTATCTTAGCTGATCCTCACAACTACCTTTTGGAGTCTAGGGTTCTATAACTTGTACACATAAGTAACAGGAGCAAGATTTGTTTTAAGGCACAGTCTTTCAACTTGAATTCCAGCATTACTTCTACTATATCTTGCTAAGTATTGGAATTCACTTTGTTTTTGTTGCCTGCTTCTCTTGTGTTGATTAAACCCAAAGCGTGTGACTCATGGCCTAAATGACCTATCTTGGACAAAGAACCAGCTTAGAAGTAACATCAATCTGAGTTAAACTACTGTATAGTATAATAATGTACAATGTACTTTATTATTGCTATATTTCATGTTGGTATTATTGTTTGTTTAAATTATCAATTAAACTATTATATGTAAAAAAAATGAGGCAAATGAAAAGGTGACTAAACATGTTATCACCTCTAAGAATTTTGCTACAAAATTTTCCATTTAATTCTCAGGTCTTAATGCTATGAAATGAAGATGTTTGTTTGTTTCTTAGGAAAAGCCAGCCAAAATCAAAGTGGAATTGGGTTCGAGTGTCTCTTCCAAAATTCCTGCCTCTAAAAGAAGTCAGCAACCAATCACCCAGGATCATCAGGTGACTGTGAAGGAAAACTCCTCCAAAGTGACCCTGGAAAACTCAGAAGCTGTGAGCCAGCTCTTGAGTGTGGTACCTGTCGGTGAATCTGTCCAGGAAGGAGAATGGGAGGAGATCATCATTTCAGAGGCTCACATCCTTACTAACCCAGGAACACCAGCTGAGAGTGGGAATGCGTCAGTAGTGACATTGTCAAGGAAACGTAGTATGGACCATGAGGCTACCTCTGGGTCAGATGAAAGAGAGAACTCTCAGCCCCAGGAATCACTACTGACCGAGGGAACCAGGACTTCTAGCCTTCCATCATCCACAGCAAAAAAACTGTCAGGGTAAGTTGTTCTGTGTCTATCTAGGGCTATAAATAGGTCATTTTGACATAGAAAAGACTATCAGTTTCCAGATGTACATCAGTTACCAGAGCACCAGCCCTTAGTTAAGTATAAAATGACTGTCTCCAGAAGGCTGAGTTTGTTGTTGGGGACAGAATTGGCCACAGCCCATGAAATCATCTATTCTTATATAGAGGAGATACAATCTGATTAAATAGCCTATCTTTTGAATCATTGCAGTAAGTGCATATTTATAGGTAAATACTCCTCCAAGAAGCTGAAAATACCTTCGTGTGTATTTTCTTTGATGTCTTCCTAACATTCCCAGGAGATAAGGATAGGGGACAGTCCTCATTTAACAAAAGAGGAAAATGAGGCCTTGAAAGAGCTAAGTATTTAAGTACCTACTATGTATAGTACACTAGGAACTGGTGACAAAAAATAAAAAGTTTCTGCACTACTTTGCCTATGGTTACCCAGTAAGGATAGGATAAGGTAAGGATACAGCTAAACTTTCCAGACTTCAAGCCTTTTACTTGTTCCACTGTTTGATTGTTCCCAGTGCCCCATATGTGCCTAAGATTTCCAGTGAGTTTTTCTTCAGACCCTGGGTGACAGGCTTCTCTTCATATTGCTTTTAGTGAGAAAAGATTGGCCCTTTGTTCTGAGTGTTCATTCTTCTCTGGTTATAAAATTTCTCCTTATTCCTATCCTGTCCATGTGAAGAATGATGTACATATTTGCACTCCCCTTATACTTTCTTCATTCAGGTTACTTGTCTCTTCTCTTACAAATAAATCTTACTGGTCCCACTGCTAACCTGGGGCTTTAAGGCTTCAGCCTGAGAAGTATGGATCAACTCATTAGACTGCTTAGTGAATCACAAATTTCCAGGATTAGGCCTTTGAATGGGAGAAGAGGTGTGGTTCCCTAAGATGTGGTTGCAGTTTGTTGATTTTTTTAAAACATTTATTAATATTTATTTTTTTGAAAAGTTAACATGGTTACATAATTCATGCTCTTACTTTCCCCTTCACACACCCCTCCCCACCGATTTCCTCCTCTCCCCATGGCAGATGTGTATTTCTACTGGTTTTAACATGTGTCATTGATCAAGACCTATTTCCAAATTGTTGATAGTTGCATTGGTGTGGTAGTTTCCAGTCTACATCCCCAATCATGTCCTCCTCAACCCATGTGTTCAAGCAGTTGTTGTTCTTCTGTTTCGACTCCTGTAGTACTTCCTCTGAATGTGGGTAGTGTTCTTTTACATAAATACCTCAGAGTTGTCCTGGATCATTGCATTGCTGCTAGTACAGAAGTCCATTACATTCGATTTTACCATAGTATATCAGTCTCTGTGTACAGTGTTCTTCTGGCTCTGCTCACTCTGCATCAGTTCCTGGAAGTCTTTCCAATTCACATGGAATTC
>NC_058131.1:392565774-392675171 GCF_016433145.1 Gracilinanus agilis | reverse complement strand
CTTTATCATGTGCTTATTGATACTTTTGATTTCTTTATCTGAAAATTGCCTATTCATGTCTCTTGCCCATTTATCAATTGGGGAATGGCTTGATTTTTTATACAATTGGTTTAACTCCTTGTATATTTCAGTAATTAATTAGACCCCTGTCAGAGTTTTTTGTTATGAAGATTTTTTTTCCCAATTTGTTGTTTCCCTTCTGATTTTGGCTACATTGTTTTTGTTTGTACAAAAGCTTTTTAGTTTGATATAATCAAAATCATTTATTTTACATTTTGTAATTTTCTCTAACTCTTGCTTGGTTTTAAAATCTTTCCTTTCCCAGAGATCTGACAAGTAAACTACTCTATGTTCACCTAAATTATTTATAGTTTCCCTCTTTATATTCACGTCATTCACCTGTTCTGAATTTATCTTGGTGTAGGGTGTGAGATGTTGATCTAAACCTATTCTCTCCCATATTTTCCAAATTTCCCAGCAGTTTTTGTCAAATAGTGGATTTTTGTCCCAAAAGTTGGGCTCTTTGGGTTTATCATACACTGTCTTGCTGATGTCACTTGCCCCAAATCTATTCCACTGATCCTCCCTTCTGTCTCTTAGCCAGTACCATACCGTTTTGAGGACTGCTGCTTTATAGTACAGTTTAATATCTGGTACTTCACTTTTTTTTTTCATTATTTCCCTTGATATTCTTGATCTTTTGTTATTCCAGATGAACTTTGTTATAGTTTTTCCTAATTCAGTAAAAAAGTTTTTTGGTACTTTGATAGGTATGGTGCTAAATAGGTAAATTAATTTGGGTAGAATGGTCATTTTTATTATGTTAGCTCGTCCTACCCATGAGCAATCAATGGCTTTCCAATTGTTTAAATCCAGTTTTATTTGTTTGGAAAGTGTTTTGTAGTTGTTTTCATATAATTGCTGTGTTTGTTTTGGTAGATAGATTCCTAAGTATTTTATATTGTCTAGGGTGGTTTTAAATGGTGTTTCTCTTTCTACGTCTTGCTGCTGTGATGTGTTGGAAATATATAGAAATGCTGATGATTTATATGCATTTTTTTTGTATCCTGCAACTTTGCTAAAGTTGTTGATTATTTCTACAAGCTTCTTAGTTGATTCTCTAGGATTTTTTAAGTAGACCATCATATCATCTGCAAAGAGTGATAGCTTGGTCTCCTCATTGCCTATTTTGATACCTTCAATTTCTTTTTCTTCTCTAATTGCTACTGCTAATGTTTCTAGTACAATGTTAAATAATAGAGGAGATAATGGGCATCCTTGTTTCACTCCTGATCTTATTGGAAAAGCTTCTAATTTATCCCCATTGCATATGATACTTGTTGATGGTTTTAGGTATATACTGTTTATTATTTTTAGGAAAGGTCCTTCTATTCCTATACTTTCCAGGGTTTTCAATAGGAATGGATGCTGTATTTTGTCAAAGGCTTTTTCAGCATCTAATGAGATAATCATGTGATTTTTGTTTGTTAGATTGTTGATATGGTCAATTATGTGGATGGTTTTCCTAATGTTGAACCATCCTTACATTCCTGGTATAAATCCCACCTGATCATGGTGGATGATCCTCTTGATCACTTGTTGGAGTCTCTTTGCTAATATTCTATTTAAAATTTTTGCATCTATTGTGTAAATAGAATTAGCTAAAGTTTCCTTCTTACACTATGTGCATTAGAGAGATTGGTCTGTAGTTTTCTTTCTCTGTTTTTGATCTACCTGGCTTTGAAATCAGTACCATATTTGTGTCATAAAAGGAGTTTGGTGTAGGACTCCTTTGCTTATTATAGCAAATAATTTGTATAGTATTGGGATTAGTTGCTCTTTGAATGTCTGATAGAATTCACTTGTGAATCCATCAGGTCCTGGTGATTTTTTCTTAGGGAGTTCTTTAATGGCTTGTTCAATTTCTATTTCTGATATGGGATTATTTAGGTATTCTATTTCTTCTGCTGTTAATCTAGGCAATTTATATTTTTGTAAATATTCATCCATATCTCCTAAATTGTTATATTTATTGCCATATAATTGGGCGAAATAGTTCTTAATGATTGCCTTAATTTCCCCTTCATTATAGGTGAGGTCTCCCTTTTCATCTCTAATACTGTCAATTTGGTTTTCTTCTTTCCTTTTTCTTATTAGATTGACTAGTACTTTGTCTATTTTATCTGTTTTTTCAAAATACTAGCTTCTAGTCTTATTTATTAATTCAATAGTTCTTTTACTTTCGATTTTATTAATTTCTCCCTTAATTTTTAGTATTTCTAATTTAGTTTTCATCTCGGGGGTTTTTTATTTGCTCGCTTTCTAATATTTTGAGTTGCATGCCCAATTCATCAATCTCTGCCCTCCCTAATTTGTTAATATATGCACTCAAGGATATAAATTTCCCCCTGACTACTGCCTTGGCTGCATCCCATAGAGTTTGGTAGGATGTCTCATCATTGTCATTCTCTTCAATGAAATTGTTGATTGTTTCTATGATTTCTTCTTTGACAATTTGGTTTTGGAGAATCATATTGTTTAATTTCCAATTGGTTTTTGATTTGCCTTTCCAGGTGCCCTTACTGATTATTATTTTTATAGCATTATGATTTGAAAAGGTTACATTTATTATATCTGCTCTTTTACATTTGTTTGCCATGATTCTATGCCCTATTACACGGTCAATCTTTGTAAATGTACCATGTGCAGCTGAAAAGGTGTATTCCTTTTTGTCCCTATTTATTTTTCTCCACATATCAATTAAATCTAATTTTTCTAGGACTTCATTCATCTCTCTTACCTCTTTCTTATTTATTTTTTGGTTTGATTTATCTACATCTGAAAGAGGGATATTTAGATCTCCCACTAGTATGGTTTTACTATCTATTTCCTTCTTGAGATCTGCCAGTTTCTCCTTTATGAATCTGATTGCTATGCCATTTGGTGCATACATATTGAGCAATGTTATTTCCTCTTTGACTATACTGCCTTTAATCAGGATGTAATGACGTTCCCTGTCTTTTTTAATCATATCTATTTTTACTTTGGCTTTGTCAGAAATCATAATTGCCACTCCTGCCTTCTTTTTCTCATTTGAGGCCCAAAGAATTTTGTTTAAGCCCTTTACCTTAAACCTGTGTATGTCTACCCGCCTCGTATGTGTTTCTTGTAGACAACATATGGTAGGATTTTGGTTTCTAATCCACTCTGCTATTTGCTTCCTTTTTATGCATGAGTTCATCCCATTCACATTCAGAGTTATAATTATCAGTTGTGTATTCGCCGACATTTTGGTATCCTCTCCTAGTTCTACCCCTTCTTCTTATGCTACTTCCTCTTAAACCAGTGGTTTGCTTTATGCCAGTAAACCTTGTCCCCTCCCTTGATTTACTAGCCTTCCTACCCTCTCCCTTATTATTCCCCTCTATTTATTTTTAAGGTCTAATAAATTCCCTCCCCCTTATTCACCCCTCCCTTTTGTGACCTCCCCTCTTCCCTGCTCCCCTTGGTTTTTCCCTTGACTTTCTCAGTAGGGTTGGATAGTTTTACATCCCAATGGATAAAGTTACTCTCCCCTCTCAGGGTTAATTACACTGAGAGTAAGATTTAACTATTACCTCTTAATGCACTCTTCCTCTCCTTCTTATAATAGTATTCATCCCTTCCCCTTCCCATGCCCTCTTTGTGTGTAATATAATATCCTATTTTTCTTATTCATTCAAGTTTCTCTTGGTGTCCTCTACTATTCACCTCCCTCTTTCCCACTCCCATATCATCTTAGACCATTTAGTATTCCAACCTCTCCCTATGAATAATTCTTCCAATGACTAAAATAGTGAATACTATAATAGTGAATAGAGTTGCTTAAAGAGAATTATTCACAACATTTCTCCACATAGAATACCAATAATAAGATCATAGTGAAGTCCTTAAAGAGGCAAATTTAAAAAATACGAGTTTTCTTTCTTCCCCCTCTGTTTCTTATTTACCTTTTCATGTTTCTCATGATTTTTGTGTTTGGATATTGAACTTTCCATTTAGTCCTGGTCTTTTCTGTGCAAATACTTGGAAATCTTCTATCTTGTTGAATGCCCAAGCTTTCCCTTGGAAGTATATGGTTAATTTTGATCGGTAGGTGATCCTTGGTTGTAGACCCAGTTCTCTTGCCTTTCTGAGTATCATATTCCAAGCCGTGCGGTCTTTTAGTATGGAAGCTGCCAGATCCTGTGTGATCCTGATTGTTGTTCCTTGATATTTGAATTGTCTCTTTCTGGCTTCTTGTAAAAATTTTTTTCTTTTACTTGGAAGCTCTTGAATTTGGCTATTATATTCCTGGGGGTTGTCTTTTCTGGGTCTAGTGTAGAGTGTGATCTATGGATCCTTTCAATGTCTATATTACCCTCTTGTTATAGAACTTCAGGGAAATTTTGCTGAATGATTTCTTTTAGTATGGAGTCCAAATTTCTATTAATTTCTGCTTTTTCAGGAAGACCAATAATTCTCAGATTGTCTCTTCTAGACCTGTTTTCTTGGTCTGTCACTTTCTCATTGAGATATTTCCTGTGTCCTTCTATTTTATCAGTCTTTTGACTTTGCTTTATTTGTTCTTGCTGTCTTGAGAGATTATTAGCTTCTAATTGCTCAATTCTAGCCTTTAGGGACTGGTTTTCGGCTATCATCTTTTGGTTTTCCTTTTCAATCTGGTCGTTTCTGGTGTTCAATTTGCTTATCAGTTCATTTGATTTCTGAGCCTCACTTTCCAGTTGCAAAATTCTGCCTTTTAAACTGTTATTTTCTTGCCAGATTTTGGTTTCCAATTTGCTTACCATTTCATTTGATTTTGGGGCATCTTTCTCCAATTGGGAGTTTCTGTCTTCTAACCTGTTTATTTCCTTTTGAGCTATTTCCCACTTCTCTTGCCAAATCTCTTTCATCTTTCTCATCATCTCAGATTTGAACTCTTCAATAGCTTGTGGCCAGTTTTCATTATTTTGGGAAGGTTTGGATATGATTACTTGTTTGTTTTCCTCTGCTGTTTGCTCTTTTGTCTGGATTTTATCTGTGTAAAAGTTGTCGAGTGTTACAGATTTCTTCTTGCTGATCTTTCTCTTTTGGGGTTCTTGTCTCTGGCTTGCCATTGTTAGCCCTGTGCCCTCTCAGGCTTATCCTCACACTCAGGGTCTGTCTGAGCTCTTTAGGCTCCTGAGGTCTCAGTTGTTCTCAGGGTCAAGCCTCCTGGTGGTCCCCTTAGTTGTTCCTCTGCCTGAGGCTCCTTTAACAGTCTCAGGGCGCTGCTTCCACAGTTGTGAACCCCCTTTGCACTGGGTCCCCACTCAAGTTCCGCGACTGCCCTCAAGATCCGAGTCCTTGCTTGCGCTCAGGATTCATCTCTGGGATTGGGTCCATGCCCGCACTTGTGCCTGCTCTCAGGGTCTGAGATCAAAGTCCGCATGCATTCTTTAGTCTCTTGGGGTCTTAAGTCTTGCTGCTCTCAGGAGCAGGCCCTGGTGACCCCAGGTAGCTGCTAAGGACTTAATTCGTGCCCCAAACTTGCTCTAACTCTTGTGCGCTGGCTTTGGCACTATAGGTGGTGTGGGGTGTGGGAGGGGGTTGCTCAGCTCACGTTTTAGTGAGAGCTGTTTCAGCCCTTTACAGCATGAAAATGCCCTGATTCCACGTACCTCCAATGCTGCGCCCTGTTGTGGGGTCCCTTTGTTCCTCTGGATTTGTTTTTATGTTTTCTTGAGGAGTCCTGTATGTTTCTGTTAGGAGAGGTTAAGCAACTGCTTTTTACTCTACTGCCATCTTAACCATAGAAAGTACAGTTTGTTGATTTTTGGCAGACTTGATTTCTTATCTGAATCCCTTTGCTTTAGGGAAGCTTTATTCTAAGGAAATAATTTATTGAGTAATTTTGGTACTGTGTTTTCTCCAGAGCATACATCTGTAGTTATTATTAGTTTTGTTTTAGATTTCCCTTCTACAGTTATTTCCAAGTACCCAATGATTTCAGACCAAATTGAAAATTGCCTTTCTAATCTTGCAGAGTTGATTTGCCCACTGTTGGCCACAGAACTCAAGAGTTAAAGAGCAGAGTTCGGGGAAAACCTTCTTTACTTGCTGCAGCAAGACCCATGCGAGCAATTCTTCCTGCTCCAGCAAGTGTGGGGAGAGAGAATAACCCTGAAATGCCAAGGATCAAAGAGTACTTTTCTTTAAGTGGTAAGGGCCCAGAATCTTCCTTGAGTGCCTATTTGGGTTTGTTAAGTCCTGTAGGTAGTGAGGTTGATGGGAAATGGGGGTAGGTGATGGGGGGTGGTAGTGATTTAATTATAATTACTTAGTCAAGGCAGTTAGGGGAATGTATCACAAATGCTTCTCATTCACCATACCCATCCCTTTTTCCATAGATAAGACTTCCTTTGTGAGGACTTCTGGCTTGAAGCCAAGTACAATGAAGCAGCTGGGCCATTCTGTGCAGCTCTCTGGCATCAATGAGCAAAAGGTGAGTCAAATTCCTTAAAAGTAAAATCTTCCACTGCCCTCTTCTGCTCAGACTTAGCAAATGTTTCTGATCCACGTTTAAACCAGAAAGTGAAGAAATTGCACATTCTGTGAAAGTGTGACAATTCTTGGATTTGGGATGAGGTTGTTTTTTTTGGTGGAATGAGTGAATTCTGATTTAATAGCCCATATCTTATCACAATTCATAATGAAGATTTTTTTTCCTATTGGACCCATTAGAAATTGTTGGCGAGGCAACATGACAGTAAAGGAAAATAATAAATGTTGTAGGGGATGTGACAAAATTGGGACAGTAATGCATTGCTGGTGGAGTTATGAATTGTTCCAACCATTCTGGAAGGCATTTCAGAATTGTGTCTAAAGATCTTTAAAAGAATGCCTGTCGTTTGATCTAACAATGCCACTACTAGGTTTGTATCCCAAAGAGATTAAAAGAAAATGTTTGTACGAAAATATTTATAGCTGTGCTCTTTGTGTGGCAAAAAATAGGAAAATGAGGGGTTGTCCTTCAATTGGGGAGTGGCTGAATAAATTGTCATATATGATGGTGATATAAGGAATGATGAACTGCTTGATTTCTTAAAAACTAGGAAGACCTCTGATGCAGAATGAAATGAGCAGAACCAGAAGAATATTGTACACAGTAACTGAAACATTGTGGGATGATCAAATGATCAACTTTGCTACTAATAGCAATGCAGTGATCCTGGGCAATCCCAAGGAATGCTATCCACATTGAAAGAAGGAATTGTGGGAGTAGAAATGCAGAAGAAAAACATAGGATTCATCATTTGTTTTAGTTATTTAGCAATTGTTTATATGGGTATAGGATTTGAGGTTTTGATTTTAAAAGATTATTACAAAAATGAATAATATGGAAATGGGTATTGAGTTATACATGTATAACCCAACCCAGTAGAATTGTTTGTCAACTCCGGGAGAAGGGAAGATAGAGAGGAGGGAGAGAACATGAATCATGTAACCATGGGAAAATACTTGAACATAAATAATAATTTAAAAAATAAATAAGTTATTGGCTAGGGGTGCTTTCAGAACTTAAGACCATAGCAAGACACTACATGCTGTCTGAAAGTATTAAATAAATTTGTTAACCTGCTAAGTGAAAAATGAAATTACTGAAACCAGTTTTATCTATTCTGATCCACAGCTACAAAACAATTCTAATAGGACATCTCAGGTGAAAGTTGTAGAGGTCAAACCGAATATATTCCCTTCCTATAAATACAGCTGTACTGTCACACTGGTGAGTGTCACTTTCTGGGTGAGAACCAGCAGAGGCTATTTCATGGAGAAAGGAGTTGATTGTTGATACTAGAGACCCAGGGGTTCATATGCCTATCTGAATTCCTTCAGGGAAGGCTTTGGTTTTAAATGTCTTTGACCTGGAGGCAATGTATGAAACAGTCTGCTAAATTTCCTAGCTGAGATAAGTTGGTAAGATGCAGACTAGTTGAATTCTTTGGCTTTACTTGGAGTAGTCTGTTGTGATCTATAGCTCCAACTGCATCATCGAATAATCCTTGGTCACCTTTTCTCTTAAATGTCTCCAAAGTATTAACCTAACCAAATGCCTCCTTTGTAATAATGACTTTGGGTAGAATGACTGGTATTTGACTTGATTGTTATTCAGCCAGTCCTGATATTGTTAGGCTATTTGGATTCTTTGTCTGCACCTCTGGAAAGTAAACATTTCATAAGATTTAGTTCTGTAAGGAGAGAACTCTAAGGAGTTTCCAGTCAGTGATTTTACTCAGGTTATCTGTTTCAACTGACCTGGTTAATCATTTAACATTAAAAACTGTCACACTGAATGTAAAACAAGTACGAATAAAGAAGGGAGTGACCTTTTAGAAATTTAGAATTAGTGAATGTTTTAGAATTTAAGCACCTTCCTACCTCTAACCCATGGGCTCACATTCTGCAGCCTTTTTTGGGGGGGTGGGGGGGTGGAGGTAATTATTTGCGGTGTCTGCCCAGCAGACTTATCATAGAATTCTTGAGTGTCAGAGGAATATAAAAGACAGGATGTTAGATTACATAACATCTAGACCAACGGTTTTCTTAAACTTTTTCATAGACCCTGTTGGCATTCTGGTAGAACTTATAACCTCAGAATAATGTTGTTTTTTTAAAAATGTATTTAAAATCCCCACCTTCTATCTTGGCATCATTACTGTGTATTGGTTCCAAAGCAGAAGAGTGGTAAGGGCTAGGCAATGGGGGTTAAGTGATTTGCCCTGGGTCAGTCATGCAGCTAGGAAGTATCTCAGGCTAGATTTGAATCTAGGACTTCTGTCTCTAGGCTGGACTCTCAATCCACTGAGCTACCCAGCTGCCTCCCAGAGTAATGTTTTTAAATGTATACAATAAAATGTATAGGATTATGAAGGGACCCAGTTGTATTGAAATTCAACATCAAAATATTTTTTAAAAATAAGTGCTGTGGGCCTCAGGTTAAAGAACCCTTGATCTAGATCAGTGATTCCCAAAGTGGGCGCTACCGCCCCCTGTGGGTGCTGTAGTGATCCAGTGGGGTGGTGATGGCCTCAGGTGTATTTATCTTTCCTATTAATTGCTATTAAAATTTTTTAAAAATTAATTTCTAGGGGGCTAAGTAATATTTTTTCTGGAAAGGGGGCGGTCAACCAAAAAAGTTTGGGAACCACTGCTCTAGACCAACTTCATTTTATAGATTGGCATACTAAGATGTGCCCAGGGTCATACTGCAAGTTAGTAACAAAGTCAAACTGGATTGTTGGATTAAAATTGAAGGAAGGCTTAAGTAACTGAGCCTCTTGGGAATGAGACTAAATGAGATTATCTTACTTGTCCTTTCCTTGACTTGCTAATATTGATCATTCTGGTGTACAAGCCAGCAAAGTTTGAATGTTATATTTTCCTTAGGACCTAGGCCTGGCAACATCAAGAGGCCGGGGGAAGTGTAAGAATCCCTCCTGTAGCTATGTGTACACCAACAGGCATAAGCCACGAATTTGTCCCAGCTGTGGCTACAACCTTGCCAAAGATCGAACTGAGAAAACACCCAAGTCTGTTGTGAGTCTTTTTTCCTTCTCACTTTCTTTGGGTTTACATGCTGATCTTGGGTCAAGATTTATTTATTGGGTCAAGAAGGTCATAGTTATATCAAACTTAATAGTTTCTGCTAGATCACTCTAAATGTCTTTTGGTAGGAGTACAAGGCTATTAGGTTGAAGTGCAGTTCATACTTTGGCCAGGTAAAGATCCCTAATTGGTATGTAGGATAAACCAAAACAGTGAGTGGTAGACTAAACTCTGATTCTAGGACTTTCAGAGGAGCAAAAGATTGTTTTTTTGTGTTTTCTGAGAGATAATGGTGAAAATATTGCTATTTTTTTTTTAGTTCTGATACTAGAGGTCTCCAGTCTGGTGATACCAAATTCTTTTGAATTAAAACATCCTTTATTCCATTCAGACTTCACTTTCTCACTGGTTTTATTATATATGATTATATCTCATTTTATTTACTGTGTGGAAATTCTTCAGAATGCTTGCAAAGGTACTGTGTTTTGGCTTACTGAAAAACACCATACCTATATCACCAGCTTTGAGTGTGGCAGGTTCTCACACTGTCACAGGAGCTTGGGTCATTCATTCTTCAAACATTTATTTTTTATTTCTTAAAAACCCTTACATTCTGTCTTAGACTATATATTGGTTCCAAGGCAGAAGAGCTAAGTAAGGGCTAGGCAATGAGGATTAAGTAAGTGACTTGCCCAGAGTTACACATTTGGGAAATGTCCGAGACCAGATTGGAACCCAGGACCTCCCATCTCTAGGTCTGATTCTCAATCCACTGAGTGACCCAGCTGCCTTCTCATCAAGCATTTATTAATTACTGGCTATGAGCAGAGTACTTTGCTAGCACTGAGCATACAAAATTTCAGAACTTTTACAGTCTTGGGAGGGGTAAATGAGATGCAAATATTGATGACTGTAATATGCTACTATAGTATCATATATATGGTGCAAAACAAAATGCCTGATGAGGTCTGGGGTGGGGAGTTGGATGGCATTCTAAGCATAGGGAAAATTGAGATGAGAGCACAAAGTTTTGTTCAGGAACTAGAAAAGAGTAATTCATCTGGACAAGTGAATATGTGCAGTGTGATAATATGAAATAAAACTAGAAAAGAATCCAGGACCCTGATTGCAGGGGGATTCTATTGACAAGCAAAAGAAATTTGACTTTTATTCAGAAGGCAGGATTTTGGTGTCCCACATAGACTCAAAAATAGGAAATTCTATTTCTGCACTGCTGGTTCTCGGAGTTGGCATACTTATTACTGGCCAAAACAGGGTTGGAGTGAGTAGAGTTTAGGACCCCCACTGGCCAAGTAGGCCAAATGGAGGAATTCAAATGGGGGTTCTAGAATTTGGAATTGAGAAGGACCTTAGAGAACATTTAGTCCAATCCCTTCATTTTGAAGATAAAACTGTGGTCCAGAGAAAGGAAGTCACTTAAGTCATAAATAATAGAACCACTTTTTGACTACAAACCCTATTTTCGAAGACAGTAACTGGTCAGTGTTCCTACTATTTAGGATAAATAGGCCATTTTAAACTCTTCTTTCATACCTCTCAGCTGGGCCTATACCTCAAAAGACCTTTCTCTTTTCCCTTAAGTATTGTTGGCTGTCTTTGTCCTTGAGTAAACAGGTTATATAGCACAGAAATTGATCCTTGCCCTTAGGGAGATGTTGTCTTTTCTAAAATCAAGTGGAAATTTTAGGAGACATTCATTTTGTTTTAGAGCCCCACATCTAGGTAATTGCAGTTCTTGGCATAGTTAGATTGCAGCATGTAGGACTGCTTCAATTGTCCCCACTGTCCCTTGGATTAACTCACTCTTCAACCCTATATCTTATGACTTTGGAGAAATGAAAAGTAGAACCTCCTTATAAAACTCCTAGAGATTTGCACTCTCTGACCTTAGGAACTTCCTAGGAAACACTCATCTCCAGTGAGTTTATTGTTACTTGCTGTTGAGATCAAATAGATTTTTTAAAATTACACTTGGAGTTGTAAAATGTAAATTTTTTTAAGCCCTTACCTTCTGTCTTAATATCAATTCCAAGACAAAAGAGTGGCAAGAGCTAGGCAATTGGAGTTAAGTGAATTGTCTAGAGAAGTGTCTGAGGACAGATTCGAATCCATGTCCTCTTGACTTCAGGCCTGACATTCTAGCTGTTGTGCTACTAGCTGCCCCTTACAAAATGTAGATTAAAATAAACCCTGGAAATGGGAAACTGATCCTTTCGAAAAATGAGTAGGAAGTCTTATATTCAACACCAGGAATCAGGGATTTACTAAGTGCTATTACGAAGCCTTTTAGAGCTGAATGCTGATTTTTTTGAGATTCAAGAGGGAGATAACAATGAACAAAATACAGTTTTGGAAATTGGAGATTTATGATCCCTATTTTTCAGCTCTCTACTAACCTCCAAGTCAGCAGTAGTCTCATGATGAGCTTATAGTGCTTTATTTTGCCACATATGATGGAAAAAGTTAACTTTATATATTTTTAGAGCTGGTGGGGCAGGGAAAGGCAGTGCTGATGTTTACCTGGGGACTGGCCCTTGAATCTGTTCCAGAGAGACCTATAAAGCAATTGGCAGTAAAGATCCAAGGTCCTGGGCCTCCATTACTGGGTATACATCCCAGGGTTGTCACATTTTGCCCTGACGACCTGGTGAACAGTTCCATCTCATCCCAGGAGGTGAGCTCGCCATCCCCTGATGTGCTGAACACAACTGAGCCCCTGAGCCAGGCCCAGAAGGAGATCCAACGCCAGTCCACACTGCAACTATTGCGCAAGGTCCTGCAGATCCCAGAGAATGAGTCGGAGCTGGCCGAGGTCTTCACCCTGATCCACGAACTCAACAGCTCCCGACTCATCCTGTCCAACGTGAGTGAGGAGACGGTCACCATCGAGCAGACCTCTTGGTCGAATTATTACGAATCTCCATCCACGCAGTGCCTCCTCTGTAGCAGCCCATTATTCAAAGGGGGACAAAAGTAAGAGCCCCTTTTAGCTTTATCCTGGCCCCTGCTTATTCCACCTTAGTTACACTACTGGGTCCTACCTTTCAAAGGCCTTTTTCAAGCCCCTTTATTTGGAAACATCTTTAAACTGAAAGCATCTTTATATATATGTATATGTGTGTATATATGTATATACATATATACACACATATACACTCTGCCTTTCCTGAGGTTCCCTCCACAGAACTTGTTTTCATAGAATTAGGTATTCAATATTTACTTTTTATTCCAGCATCCCTAGGTCCAAAGCTACATTTTGGCCAATTTGGAATTTATGACACTAGAACTCAAATAGAAACGTAGTTTCAAAAACACACCTCTTGTGTTTAATTGAGTATATGATGGGGAGGAACAGTGGGCTTAAATTTAGTGGTGATGAATAAAAATGAACTTGTAATTAATCAGCATATAGACTGTTTGGGAAACTGTTTCCTGTATTTTCTACCAGTTCTTGAAAATATATTACCCTGGTTCACATAACCTTGTAACTCCATTAGGAGTTGGTGTCTATTCTGCATTTTTCCCCCCTGCCTTTTTTTGCTTTAGTTCCTTGGCTGGACCACAAGAGTGTTGGTTGCTGACAGCAAACCGATTACAGCTGGTTACTGCCCAGGTGAAGATGTGTCTGAATCCACAGTGTCTGGCCTTGCACAGCTTCACAGACATCTATACAGGTAATTAGATCCCTTCCACTATACCTGACCTATAAGATGATGTCTGAAGTTTTGATGCTAAACCACTGAGGAATCCTGAAAAAAACAGCCTGATGCTCGTTCAGACCTGGGCTCCAATCCAGTCACTAGATGAGTGCCCTTCCCTGAGATGGTGATGGGTCTTGAGTCCATGAGATGAGAATTAAGAGTTGGATATGTTTAACCTGGAGAAAACAAAACTTAAGATGGGGGCAGGGGACGATAGCTCTCTTCAGGTGCTCAAAGGGCTGTTATATAAAAGAGGGATTTGGTCTGTTTGGTCCCAGAAGATGGAACTTGAGACAAATTAGGATGGCTGTCCAGAAGAGCTTCCTAACAATTAGGACTGTCCAAAGTGGGTTGGCCTACTCCTATAGGAGTTGGGTTTCCCTTCCATGGGGATCTTTAAGCAAAGTTTGGAAGCCTCTTAGTCTGTTCCTATGTAAATGCTGCACAAAGTGTACTTAACTGCAGAGATATATACTTCTGACCTGAAGACTGATTTGGGGATAGAGAGGTGAGAGAAGGGGATTTCTAATGTGCCTTCTCTCTGGATCTTGATTAGCCTTAACTTAAACTGGCATTTAGGATATTTGGCGCTCCAGAATCAAATCCAAAAGACTTGACTCCTTTTTTGCCTTTTAACTGACAGGTCTCTTTAATGTGGGGAGCAAACTGTTGGTGAGTTTGGATCTGCTCTTTTTGATCAGAAATCACATCAAACTGGGAGAGGATCCTAGGGTGGCCATCAGTAGTGTCCTGGAATCAGTCCAAGAACAAACAGGTGAGGACTAACCGAGATCAGAGTTCTGATCTTGAGCAGCAAAATTCTGAGCTTTACCACTCTGGAAATTGATTAGGAAAATCACTTTGGAGCTGCTGATATATTCATATAGAAGAAACAGTTTGAACTTTGATTATACTCTCCCTTTTGTCTTATATATTCATATATATATATATATATATATATATATATATATAAACCTCCCTCTGGAAAATGTGTTTTCAAGTAATAAGTCCCTTTGGGTATGCATAGGAATCAAATCTTATAGCCTAGAACTGAAGGAGAGCTGAGAGACTGTTCTACAGATGACTTAACTGAAGTCTAGAAGGAGCAAATGACTGGTTCATAGTTATATCACAAGTTAGTTGCAGATCTGAGGCTAGAACCCCTGTGCAATATTCTTTTGCCCAGTATTGCCATCCCTTGACTTTGAAGAACTTTCCTCATCCCTTAGGATGGTCTGACTGACCTGGGTGGTTGAATGTTGTGTTGGAGTCATCTGAAATGCAAAACTTACCAATATCTGCTGAGAGCCCTCACCTTAAGTTTCTTGGAGGCTTGGGTCAGGAAGACCAGTGATCTGGAAGCTGTACTCCCAAGCATTTGGAAACTATTCTCCTTATGTTCCTTTTTATGCCCCTTTTATGTCTTCTAAAGAAACTAAAATCGATCCACATCTCTCTGCATCCCAGATTTGGCCTTCCCTACTGGATTAGAGCCAGCCCTTGAAGCCAGAGTGAAGTCTAGGCTTCCTGAGTCTTAGAAAACTAATATCCAGTAAGGTTCTGTGGGAAGAAGATACCCTTTAGTATATCCTTCAGATCATTATGTCTATTTCTGAGAAAATAATTCTTGTTCCTAGAGATCACAATTGATTCATACTTATTGCCTTGGAAATTATCTAATGATTGCATGGAATTCAGCTTAATCTTGTTCTTGTTCCAGAGAAAACGCTGGGTTCTGAAGAACTGAGCCAGCTCCAGGAGTTGCTGTGCAGTGGCTACTGGGCATTTGAATGCCTCACTGTCCGTGACTACAATGACATGATTTGTGGGGTTTGTGGGGTAGCCCCAAAAGTAGAAATGGCCCAGAGGAATGAAGAGAATGTTTTGGCTTTGAAAAATGTGGAGGTAATGTATTCTTCACGAGATGCTCAACTTGTTTGACTTGGAGCTCCTAGTATCCTTCACTGAAGTGCTCTTTTGGGAGCCTTCAGGGGCCATTACCATTGCTCAACAGAGAACACATTCTGGCTAGGGTCCCTGTCTGTTCCAACACCTTTGGGCACACTATAAGGTTGTGATCTGGAAAGGGTACTACTTTTTGACCATGCATTGTATGTTAGATGAGCAGTAGTTACCTCTCACTAAACATATCTCATAAACATGGAAGAAAACAAAGGGGATTCTGTATCAAGTTGTATAAATGTTTCACAGTGCTTGCTTCCTAAAAATATATAATATATAAATTATGTTCTTTGTGTCCATCACTTCTCTGTGTAGAGGTGAGTGACATGCTGCATCAAATAGGTCTTCTGAAGATTTGGTTGATCATTGCTCTGGTCAGAGTTCTTGAGTCTTTCAAAGTTAGGCATTTTCTTTTGTTCTTGGTTTTTGGTTTTGCCTTCTTTTTTGCAAAGTTATGTCCTTATATAAATGTTTTGTTTCTATTCATTTTCCTCTGTATCAGTCCATACCATAGGCAGTTAGGTGGCACAGTGGCTATTAGTGCTGGACCTGGAAGCAGGAAAACTCATTTTATCTTATTTTCCTCAACTGCAAAATGGGGATAATAATAGCACTTACTTCACAGGGTTTTTTGTAAAGATCAAATGAAATATTTGTAAAACACAGAACACAGTGCCAATACATAGTAAGTACTATATAAGTTCTGGTAGTTGTTATTACTATTCTTCAGACCATAACAACAGAATTGTTCTACCCTCCCCTCAGGATCTTTTTTTTTCCCCTTCCTCGTTTAACTCCCTTGATGCCCACTGGAGATATATGACTTCTTAAGGAACACTTATGGAACATTTTTTGTCTAAAATTATATGATCCATATTTAAGGTATAAAGAGAAAGTATGATTTAAGAATTGTTGCAAAGCTAGACTTTAAGCTCTGCTTATGCTTTTTTAACTTTTTAAATCTTAAGTCAGTCCTTTCAGAGATTAATCATAGCTTAGGCCTGTCTTTTCTCTTGGCATTCAGTCTACTGTTGGCTGCCTGTCAATGAACATGTTAATTATGCTCACTAATAATTTCTCATTAGTCTTGAGTCTAATTGGTCTAATCAGCAATCCCTGGCACAGAGAAACTGTTTTTGATTTCCTCAAAGACCTGCTAGGTTCAGAAATTCTAATACTGCTTGTTTAATTGCCTTCTCAATAAATGGAGAGATAGTCCCTTCTTTACTCACTATGCCTTCTCCTTTTTGTTGTTTTCATAGAGTTCATATTTATCCCCTCTATCCTCTTTTTAAAAAATTCTCTTTGCCCATCTGCAAAGTAAGTTAGTTGGACTAGATCATCTGTAAAGTATTTTCTAGCTCTTAGTCTTGGGACCTTGTAATTGCTGTTTTGAAATTCAGATGGTTACATGGCTTCCCTGATGAGAAAAGGCATCTTCCTATTGAGTGACCATTTTCAAATTTACCTTTTAGTTCACTTGGCCAGAGTTCCTGAGCTCCAGTGAGGTGAATGTAGAGGATTTCTGGTCCACAATGGAGACTGAAGTGATTGAACAGATGGCATTCCCTGCCAGCATCCCTATCACCAAATTTGATGCCTCTGTCATCGCCCCTTTCTTCCCACCATTGATGAGAGGACCTGTGGTTGTCAACACTGAAAAGGACAAGAACCTAGAAGTACAGTCAGTTCCTGGTAAGGCTATCTCAGAACCAAACATTAAAGGTCTAGGGTACTTATGATCCTTTGGAAAACTAAGTCAAGATTGTAGATATATATCCATTTTGAGCAAACTAGTGATAATAATGCTCAGAAAGTGCTTTTGATCAATATGTAGATTATGTCTATAGCCTAGCAGAATATTTCTAGAAAGCTAGTGACTACTGATAGTCTTTACAAGGATGCCCCTACTTTTTCAGCTTTCCAAGCAGAGGGTAGAGAATAAAAATACATATGGAAGAGGCTTCTAAACAATACATGAGGAGGTGAAGTAGGAGCACTAAAGCCTTTGATAGCAACCTTGTAGGCACTCTCTGACTCAGAGATATATGTCAAAGATATCTGAGTATTTGGCCAACTAAGTATTAGACAATGGAGTTTGGTTTTCTAGCTGGTGGCCATGAAAATTGGAGTAAGAATTCAGTCACTTGGGTGGCCATTTGTCTTTGGGGCTTTCTATTTCTTTCAGAGTTCAGAAATGTGATAGACCTTTATTGCATAAGTCTGTGTTCTTGGCTTGGGCTATCTATCTGGAAGCAGCTCTCATGTCTTTGGGAATGTAGTCCTGTAATTAGGTTTCAAAGAACTTAAAATGGGAATAAAACCCTAGAATAGTGGCATAGTGACTTGCCATTGATGCTTACCATCCCTACAACATAAGGAAGACCTAAGGTTTCATTTACTAAATTTAAATACTTGTATGAGCCTACTTGTTCCAAATTCTTGTTCCAAGCCTCATTACATTGCCTGTAGCTGACAAACATCCTTCTTTCCTCCCCTGCCTACTACCCCCATCCTTTCACAGGTAACGGTAGCTCCCTGGTGAGGCTGCTTCAGGAAAGCACTTTGAAGCTGGAAGAGATTGGCTCCTATAGCAAAGAGCAGCTACAGCACTTTCTGGAGCTGTGTGGTATTCCCTGGGGGGAAGAGGAAACAAAGGTGAGCTGAGTAAAGAGGTTTTCAGGATTTTGTAAAGCATACTTTCCTCAATGGATAAAACCTTGCCTTTTCCCAGGTACCTTTTCTTTTCTCCCCATGGCTATTTGCTAAGGAATTTGAAAAGAAACTCCTAAAAAACAATAAAGAGAAAGTAACCCTACCCTTAGCTTTTTCAAGACCAAGAGAGACTATAGTTGCTTCAGTGTAGCCTTTGACTTTGTCCATTGCACTTTTCTCTTAAATATTCTCTTCCTTCTAGAGTTTAGTGATACTCCTCCCTCCTGATTCTTCCTCAGTCTCCTTTGATGACTTTTCACCGAGGCTATGTTTACTAACCACAGATGTCTCCCAAAGTTCTGACCTGGGCTCTCTTCTCCCTTTTTACTCTTTCTTTTGAAGATCTCCTCAGCTCCCATGTGTACAATGATCATTTCTATACAGATGATTCCTAGATCTTGACATCGAGCCCAACTTCTCCTCTGAGTTATTCTTGCATCACTAGATGTCTTTTGAACATCTTAAACTTCATGTTCTTCAAATTCAGTTTGTCTAAAACAAACTTCATTATCTTTTTCCCCAACCCCTCCTTTCTTTGAAATTTCTTTATTCCTAACAAGGGGATCACCATCCTCCCCTTACCCACACTCACAGTCTCAGTGTCATTTTTCATATCTCTCTTGCACTCACTGCACACATATAATCTGTCTTCCAGTCTTGTCATTTCTGCCTTCAAAGCATCTTTCATGTATGTTCCCTTCTCTCTACTCATATAGCCACTGCCCTGGGACAGGTTCTCCTCATCTTATGTCCAGACAGTTGCAGTAGCCTTCTGGTTGGTATCCCTTTACTCCCCTCCATATCCTCTGTGATTCAGCAGTACTGATTTTCTTGCTGTCTTCTGTACAAACCACTCCGTCTCCTAACTCTGTATTTTCACTCACTGACCCCCATGTCTTCCCTCTTCACCTTCACCTTCTGGCTTCTTTCAAGACACGGTTCAGATCTCACTTTCTTCCAGAGACCTTTTCCAGTCTGCCTCGCTGGTAATGCCTGTCTGAGATTACCTTCTAGCTACTAGGTATATGTCTTCTATATATTTGCTTTATATTTTGCTTATGTTTTGTATTTCCTGTTAGAGGGTGAGTTTCTTGAAGGCAAGCACTGTATATTTGCTTTTCTTTATAACTCTAGTCCTTAGCACAGTGTCTGGCACATAGTAAGTATTTAATAAATATTTCTGAACTGTCTGCCTTTCAGTCAGGTTCTCTGCTTCCTTACTGTCATACGTATTTACTGCCTTGTTAGACAGACTTGCACTTTGCACAGGTCTCATTTTTATAGCCTGCATAAAACTTGTACTTAGAATTGTCATTCCTTGCCATATCTCTTATTTAGACAAAATATGTGCTCATTACCTATATATGAACTCCAAAAAGTTCATATGTATTAAGCCACAGACCAACAACACTGGGTAGAAATGGACCGGATTTGCTACTTAAAATACTGATTACAAGACCTTACCATACAGTTCTAGGGTTCTGGGAATTCCTAGAGGAGCTAGGAACTGTTCAACTACTTCATGCCAGTGAGAGTCAGTAGTCCCAAGTCAGGTCTCCAATACTGAGAGGAAGGGGAAAGGTATTTGGGAAATCTTTCATTTCTTTTTTTTTTCTTTTAAGAACACATTTGGTTATTACCCTAAAGGGTTTTCAAGCAGTCTATTAGAATAGCTAAAATCCCAGCCCTGCCATTTAGACTTAGATTGGTATGACTTGTCAATTATAGAGGGACTGCAGTGTGCAAAAAGGGCACAAACATATACTTTTAAAATGCCCATCAGTGTGTCTGGCAGACCTATTTTGAACTGAAGAGGTGATGTGAGCTTAGCCCGATAAATTCTCTTCCACCTAGCCTTCCTAGAGATTTTGGGTATCTCCTTGGGCTTTGGAACATTGCAATCTAAGGTAGGTCACAGTATCAAAATTTGGGAAAGAAATAAGCTTTATTCTTTTGGTCTTAAAAGTGAAGCACAAAGTGAAGTTCTTTAGGACTTTTCATGTTTTTACAAGGCAGTTTACATTCAAAACCAGTCTTAGAATATTCCTGCTGATGTCCTAGTGGTAAGAATGGATTCTGGTGAGCAGCACTGGTGACACTGAGGGCCTTGTTTGCAAGGCTATGGCCTCAAGAAGACTCATCAAGGCTTTGGCAAGTGGCACTGAAGTCAGTCAAATAATTACTTATTATATAGATTGTTAGTTTTTGCAGAATCAAAATACACAGCATCAATATTTCTATTTTAGTGATTAAAAAAAAACACACTTAAAGTTTATGTCCCTCGGTCTATCTCCTTTTTTTCTTGTGCTGCAAAGCACAGAGTGTTGGTGAGGGAAGCAGAGCTTTATGGTTTATAGAGTGCTAGACAGTCAAAAACAATGTATGCAGCCCTACATACCCGCATCCAAGCCCAGGGAAATTCAAGTACAGTCTTCCAAACGGGAGCATCACTAAACTGTCCTAGATCCAGGTTCCAGTAGCAATTCTTTTATTTTTCCTTTTGTTCTCCAGGATCAGCTCTGTTATTCCTTGTTGGCTCTCTATGAATCAATACAGAATGGGGGAGGAGCTAGACAACCTCCATCCCACCTTACAGGGGGCAAAATCTACAAGGTGTGTCCCCACCAGGTAAGGAAACTTCAGGGTTGCTAGTAGGGGTGAATGGGACCTAGTTCATTGATTGTGGAATCCTTGGATGTTTGGAGTAAGCAGGAATAGCAGAGATGGTTTGGGGATTCACCTCTTTTTTTTTTTTTTGGCAGAGATATTAAGCCAGGAACTTTATAGAATCATATAGAATTGGGTCAAGGTAGCACTATGTGACAGCTAAGAAAACAATTTACTTCATGGTGCCACTAGATGGCCCATAGAACATTAAGATTTAGTAGCTTCACCAGGTAAGAAATTGTAGTTGGGAGGAAAGAATGATAGGGAGGCGGATGTAGAATTTGCACTGAAGCCTCTTGCTTCAAACTGGGAATTTTTTTCCCCCCTTTTTATCTTGGAAGGCATTAAGAACTTTGGGATATCCTCAGACATTGTGCTATTTCTTAAACTGATTCTGGTCAAGTACTCTTTCATCTGTGTCTTTATGTCCTCTGACCTCAGGTGATATGTGGCTCCAAATATCTGGTTCGAGGGGAAAGTGCTCGTGATCATGTGGACCTGCTCACCTCCTCACGCCATTGGCCTCCTGTGTATGTAGTGGATCTGGCCACCCCAGTGGCCTTGTGTGCTGACTTGTGCTACCCAGAACTGACTAACCAGTTGTGGGGGAGGAACCAGGGCTGCTTCTCCAACCCCACAGAGCCGCCAATAGTGAGTTATCTGGGGACCTTGGTACTAGCCCTGGGCCACAAAGAACAAATTTACCTCTTCATGTTTAACTTAGTTACCAGTCCTTATCTGTGTCACATTTTACCTATTTCACCTTGGGTTATTGAAGTGACTTGGCCAAGATCATTCAACCAATTAGTAGAATATAAAAATCAAGAGAACCCAAGCCTATTCACTTTCATTCTGGTTATTTTTCCATTATAGTATGCTGAGTGTTACTATATGAACCTTTTAAGAAGGTAGATTGCTAGGAATAGAATCTGCTTCTTGCTTTGTGGGATATTGGGAATGAGACACAGTAGTCATTCCATGACTGATGTTTATGAGTTTAATGCCTAATATATTAAGGGACCTTTACCTGGCCAAAGTATGCATTGGCACATTAACCTCACAGCCTTGCACTCCTACCAAAAGACCCTGGTTTCTCAAAGGCTCTGCCAAAAGAATATCACACTCTGGCAGAAAGTTTATGGATATAGGCAGACAGTTGACAAAAATTTATGGTGGCTGCAGCAATTCATATAGACTATTTACTAAGGCACGGGGAAATTAAGATCAGCATTGGGGGAAGAAATGTCCACAACAGTTAAATTGTAGTTAAGTATCAAAGACACATTGAAGCAGATAGAGACTTCTCTGGATATTTCCTCAGTAATCTCTTCCTTAAGGGTTGGGCCCTTACTAAATACACAGGCTGCACCCCATACCACTTGAAGGAAGAACATCCACCTCCCCAGATAAATATCTTCCGCCTCTTCCATTGTGGTCCATGGCCTGCATTTACTAATTATTTCCTGTTGTGAATGTTGCTTTCCCTGTGTGTCTTGCAGTATATGTCCTGCCCAGAACTTTTGGACCGACACTACACTGTAGACATGACAGTAGCCGAGCACTCAGTCCAGCATCCAGTCACCAAAACCACCACCCGGCGCATTGTCCACACTGGAACAGACCCAAACAACCCAAGTGACCCTAGCTCCAGGCACCACTTGCTCTCCCTTTGCCGAGAGCTGGAACCCTATGAAGCTGTCCTCACCGCCATTACAGACAGCAAGACAAGCAACATTCGCCAGCGACCTGTCACCTTTGACAATGCCACTCATTATTACCTCTACAACCGCCTCATAGACTTCCTCACCAGCCGAGAGATTGTCAATCGGCAGATTCAGGACATTGTACAGAGCTGCCAGCCAGGCGAGGTGGTGATTCGAGATACTCTCTATCGCTTGGGGGTGGCACAGATCAAGACTGAAATTGAGGAAGAAGATTTGGATGCTCAGGGGGAGGAGAGGGAGGCTTCTGACTAAGCCAGCTCCTCCCTGCAGGGGCTACTCCTTCTGTCTCAAGCCATACTGGGGGGTCCCCCCAGGCAGATACATCCAGTGCGCTGGCAGTGACTCCTCTCTGCCTTCCAGTGAGAAAGAGGCCATTTGCCTTTGACTGCTTGTGATGACCAAAGAGCCATGTGCTTCCCTCTGTTCTCAGGGAAGGCAAGAAGCCCCCCTGTAGAGACTGTTTCCTTTTAGAGTTATGTACCACCTTAATTTGATGGTGGTGGAGGCTCCAGAATCCACTTCTAGCCATGGAATAGCACTTAGGATGTCAAAGCCAGGCTGTAATTGCCTTTGTTCCCTCCCACCCCCAGGAGCCAAGTTTTCCCGGAATGTGTGGTGGGACTTGGGCTCCCAACTATATACTGGGGGAAGCAGTGGGTCAGGACAGGAGGCCAAGAAACAGACTGTTACTGAGATAGCCCTTCCTGCTGGGGTGAGCATTCACTATCCCAGACTTGCCAACCTTGTTTTTTAGGAAGCTCTCACTATCTCTTTCATCCTTGGCTCTGAGGGAGGACATCTAGAAACCCTGCATGGTTTGCAGGTTTTGCATGATTCGATCAGGCTTTAGTGCTGTGATTTCCAGCTCCCACCCCTTTGGGCACTTTATTCTTTCTGGTGCTATGTCCTATTCATGGCCTAAGTCTTTTCTTACAATAGAAACCAAATCTGGAAGCAGCTTTAGGGAGCAGCAGTGGGAAGCCAGAGAGTCCTCCCCTGAAAAGTAATTAATTAGTCAGGGATCTGGCTGGCTCATGAGCACCCAGCTTCTCCCATTTCTGTTTCTTGGGTCTGCCGACATCATTCCCAACTGTAGCTTTGAGGAAGAAAGTCCCCCTTCCTTTTCTTCCCAGCCTCATCCTCCTCTACATTCCCATACACACTCTGCTGATGGGGACTTAGCTACAGGGTTGACATTGGGACTGGAGGATGTGGCAAGGGCAGAGGAGCTATGGCACACATGTTGTGTCGGTGAACATCCCTTCCATGAAGGGGAAGCAGACTGAACTGTAAGAATGGCAGAACTGGTCCACACACCCAAGGCCATTTTGGTATGGGAGTCTGCCATTTTTTGATTAATTTATTTGAGGAGTTAGTGATTTTTTTCCCAAATGATAAAGTTTAATAAATTATCCATTTTGGGGTGAAGCAGAAGTCAGATGTGTGATGTTTGTGTGGGTAAGATATGATTGGTGAGTGGGTGGTCCTACATCAGGGAGAAAGAGGGGCTAAACTGAGCCATTCCCAAAAAGAACAAAGTTAATGCCCATGAACCTGGAATCTTAGCATCTCTAGATTAGTTTATTTAATCTTGGAGGCACCCTTGACCCATGTCATGTCATTGATATCAGTGGGTGCCCACACCCAGCACTGTTTGTTTTTTTTCCTTTGGAACTGTGGCAGTTTTAGAGGGCATCACATCAGCACAAGAGGTCAGGATTGGGAAAGGGAACTAACTGTAGGTACATCAAGGGGTAAAGGCAGTTCTGGCACAAGGGGAAGGGATTTCAGCTTATCTGACGAAGGGGTGGAGATAGGGGTTGGTTTGTTGTTTTATTGTTTTACATGTGAAAAACTCCAGAGGCTTGATTGAGTTAATGTTAGTTTAATCATGACCTTGCCATCGTGTGGGATGATTGTTAGTTAAAAGTAGACGGCTTAGTTTAATGCTTTCAGGTACATTTGGGGCCTGTCAGCCAAATACCAACGTTAGCCAGCCCTCAGAGCAATGCCTGGTAACTCAAAGAGCCAAAGAAGGTAAGTCCTGACATTAGACCTTGGACTTTTTAATGCCAAAACAACTAAGCAGCATGGACTCTGCTATAAAAGGAAGCCCAAGGAGTCCTATCACTTAAACTCTAACCCAAACAGAACAAAACACAAAAACAAACTTTCACAAAATTAATTTGCTGTGGTGCCTCCCCAAGGAAGAGCAGCATCTCTGGAGTTATTTGTGGCAGAAATGCTACATGTAAGCCTTAGGCAGAGTAGAGATAATAGGAAATACAGCCTCTCTGAGAAATACCTTTGTTGCTACTGAATGGCTGGCACTTTCTGGACGTGATGCTTTTCTGCCCTGCCACTCCTGCCTACCCAGGCTTGTAAATTTAGAGCTGAAAGGGACCTTAGAGATAATGGAATCCAACTTCGTTTTATAGATGAGGAAGGAGGCCATTGCCTGGGGCTGTATAAGACAGAAGGTGTCTAAGGTGGGATTCAAACCCAGGTCTTTCTGATTCTGCATCCTATCCTCCATGCCATACTGCTTCTCCAGTAATATTTGGAGGTTTTGGACCTCACATCCACACCCAATTAAGCAATGTTTCAATTCCTGAGAACTAATTTAGTCTTCCACAGGGAATGAAGTGAGAGGAATTCTTAGCCATAAAGGTAAAAATTATTTAAGTGGGGAGAGGAAAAAGAGATAAATTTGCTGAGATGATATTTAGCAATAGGTGGTAAAATAGGCTGTTACAGCACCAATGAGTTGAGAAAGGCCAAGACAGGCCACAGCCACCATATGCCACTCTGACCCTGACATGCATTCCCAGGGAAATACCTAACCTATTTTATATTTCTGAGCTTCATAGTTGGGCTCCGCCCTTCAGTGAAATAACTAAATCATTGAGTGTCTCTTCCTGCTCCAAGATGACCCTTCCACAAAGGAACTAGACTGTCTAGAGAAGCAAGAGGTAGGTACTCTCTGACTTAACAGAACTGGTAGTTGTTGGCCTGCAACAGGGGCTGGCTGCTGTCCACTTGGTCACAACAGTCCAGCGGCTCACTGACGCTGTCTTCTTCCTCACTGCTGCCACTACTGGGCAGGTTGGCATAGTCCTGAGGAGGAAGATGGATGAGGAGAGCCAGTTAGTCCTGTTCAGGTCCACCATAGTACCACTTAGGCCAGCCTCCCTCTCCTGACCCCAGCTTACCTGCTTTTTACTAGTGGCATCTACCTCCTCTTGAAGAAAGGAACAGATCTGCTGGAAAGTGGGTCTTCGAGTGGGCTCCAGGTCCCAGCATGCCTGCATAATGCTATATCTGGTGAACAGGAAGGAAAGCCCAAGAAATTTCATCTTTTTCCCTCATCTTCAGTGCCTATTCCAGGTCTCCCCAACCCCAAATCATCCTTCAGGCCCCAACTCAAATCTCTTCAATTCCAAGAACTTCCTGGAGGGCTATGCAAAGTAGGCACCAAAGAAGAGAATAAAGAACAGAATCCCTGTACTGCATTAAGGGTTACAAAGTGCTTTCCTCACAGCCACTTGCTAATTGTGGGAGGCATGGAGGGAAGGCTCCATAAAGGAGTTACCATTTTAAAACTTGGTCTTGAAGGATAGATTTGTTGGCATAAGTAAATACCTAATGGTGGGAATAAGGTGCAAAGCCAATATTTGATCACTGTTGAGTAATAATCCTGAGAGAACAACATACCTAAATCCATCCTAGCATCTGAACTCACATGTTTGGGGGAGAGAAGTTGGGCTGGGCCATCTGATATCCCTCCTTCACCAACTTATAGAACTTGCTGTTCACCAGGATGCCAGGGTAAGGGCTCAAACCTGCAAAAGTCAAGACCCTCATGATAGTGGCAGCTACTTTGGTCTACATCTTTTTTATCACTCTATTGCATGTGCATGCCTTCCACTTCAGCATTAGGGGAGAGAGACCTGCAATAGGGAAGGTATCAGGTTTTGTATTGTTTCTGTCTTCCTCAAAACCCAGCCTAGAATTCCAAAAATGTTAAATAAGTGATGGCATGTTGGTCCCAAGGGCCAGTTAGACTGGAACAGAAAGGACTATCCCAAGGACAGACCTAAACCCAGAGAAGGCTCCCCAACCTGTTTGATGGGGCCCTGAGCATCACAGTTGCCATATTTACCCAGTGAGAAGATTTCCCAGAGCAAAATGCCATAGGACCAGACGTCACTCTGCACGGTGTAGACACAATCAAAGATGCTTTCTGGAGCCATCCACTTCACAGGCAGGCGAGCCTAGACACAGGAAGTGTTCAGTCTGTCTCCAAGGGGACCACAGAGCCTGGGAGTGGGGAGGAGCCCCCATGGAGCCTTCCTGCTCCCAGTCTTCCCAGCTCTGACTCTAAGCCATTGTTCTACCTCTCTTTCACATTACTCACGTTGCCTTTGACCACGTAGTTAGTGTCATTCATGATGTCCCTTGCCAGTCCAAAGTCCCCAATCTTGGCTACTCGCCTGCTGGTCACTAGCACATTTCTGGCAGCTACATCCCGGTGAATACACTGCAAAAATTGAGACCTCAGGGTCACCATCAGGAACGTGGGGCTCCCTGTGGGATAGGAGACCTCGGGCCTCTTCTTGACCCAGTCACTCAAACTACTTCCCTGCCCACTTCAGCTCTCCGATTCAGCCCTCACTCTACTAGAACACACATGGATGTGAACCTATGTCTTATGTATCCATAGACTATGTCAACAAGTATTTTAAGCACCACTGCCAGGCACTATGCTAGAGGACACAGGTTGAAAGACTGAAGCAGTGCCTCCATACACTCATGCTCTGTGGCCTCCCCTTTCCCCTCTCCCACATGCTCCCTCAGGCCCTCCTACCTAGTGGCCCCTTAGCTTGAGCCCACGCTAACCTGGCCTCAGCTCCCTCTCCCATGGAGGTGGACCACAGCTCAGACACTCACGTTCTTGGAGGCGAGGAACGCCATGCCCTGGGCCACTTGACTGGAGAAGCGTAGCAGGTCACAGAGTTCTAGGGGCCGTCCATCTTCCTGGTCCAGGTCTAGAGGGAGAGCAGTTTGCTGAAGGGGGCCGCACTGGAACTGCAGTGCCCCCTCCTTCCCTGCACCTGCTCTCCACTCCCCATCATTGTCTCTGTTCCCCCTTCCCTTCACCCAGGCTTTCCTCCTACTCCAGCCCCTGCCCTGCTTTCAGCCTCTTCTTACCCTGCTCAGAGAAGGAGCCAGAAGAGGAGGAGGAGACGGGTCTCATCTCCACGTAGGTGTCCAGGCCCTGGCTAGAGAAGGTGCTGTCACTCCCTCAGGCAGGTAGGGGCCGTGAGGGCTGAGAAAGGGCCATTTCAGGCCAGGACTAGGTCTTGCCCACTCTCACCTTGCCATTCTCTTTTGATCATTCCAGACACTTGTCCCAGATTCATGTGGTTTTGGGTTTTTTTTTTTTTTAAACCCTTACCTTCTGTCTTAGAATCAATACTAAGTGTTGGTTCCAAGATTAAATGACTTGCCTAAGGTTACATAGCCAGGAAGTATCTGAGGCCATATTTGAACCCAGGGCCTTCTGTCTCCAGGCCTGGCTCTCTATCCACTCTGGCTGCCCTGGGCCCAGGGTTTTTAAGGAAATGGCCACCTAGGAAAATTGTCAGTCCTCAGTCCACTTAAGATTGAGGTTAAAGGAAATACTGAACAACCAGAGAAGAGTAATACGAGTAATACTCAGTCAGCCCAAAACTTACTCAAAGCTTCCAATCAGCATTGTCATTCCCACTCTAGGCCTGTTCAGATCCCTCCCCCCAAAATGCTACCCTAAGAGTAAGCTACATCCTAAAGCCAATGCGAAATTAGTCACATTTGGGACATTTATTAGAACATAAACTCCTTCAGGTCAGGGTTTGTTTTTTTGTCTATGTACCATCTTCACCTCTATCACTCTCCTCTCCCACCCTGTGCCTGGCACTTAGCAGGTAATAGATGCTTGTTGATTGATTCACTGAGATACTTCACTGGCATGGAAAATGAAGGGTGAGCTCTATGAGTTAGAGTGGCTATTCCTCGTGGTAGAGATGGGGAAACAAAGGTCAGTACAGCCTGGCCCTTCTCTCCCTTCCTCATGAGCCACTCAAGGACTCCAATGACATGGCCTTCCACCCCATGCTTCCCAGGCTACCTTGTGTCCTTACCCATGCATATATTTCTTCTCTAGATGGATGTTCCTGTACCCTGGGCCTCCATCAGGCTCAGCACTTAGGGTTGGCACCAACATGTCCTCTGCCTTACGGCGTAGAAAGTTGAGCAGGTCACCATAGTGACAATACTCTGTGATGACCAGGACTGGGCCTAGATTGGGAGAGACCGGTGGGCATACTCATTCTTGGGAGGAAGATGAGGAGTGAACACATGTGGAGATGCAGGTACTCTGGAGGCTAAAGTCTTCATGGTGAATAGAAGGAATCCTACTAGACTGGAAGCCAGGAGAGATGGGTTGAGTCTCTGCTATGCTTCTAACAAGTTGTATGCCCTTGGGGAAATTATTTTTCTCCTTAACATAGTGATGATATGGCATCATCTTGTGATTCTATAATTCTGAGATGCTCTGTATTTGAAGCATAGCTCTCTGTTATTTCTGTCTATTGGACTCTTTTTCCAAGAGGGAAACTCTGGCTTGCCTCTGAGATCACATGATCCCTCTCTACAGTGTGCCTCTCACCTCCATGGGTACATGCTCCCAACAGATTGACGATGTTCTCATGCTGCCCCAGGTGACTCATGATCTTCAGTTCAGACATAAGGGCCTCCTTCTCATCTGTATGAGCAGTGGCTGGAATAGAGAAGATCAGTCAAAACAGAAAGAGAGAGACAGAGACATATAGGGACAGATACAAGAAGAGTCACACATTAGGAGAAATAGTCAGCCAGAGACGGAGACCAAGAGAAACAGAGAAGGAAGGAAGGAAGGAGAGAGCCAGAGAAACAAAGAGAAAGAGAAGACAGGGAGAGAGACAGAAAGAGAGAAAAAAGAGGGAGAGAGAGACAGAGAATACCAACAGATACCCAGTGAGATGGAGGCATAAATGGAGACAGAAAGTAAGAGACAGAGAGACACCAAGAGAGGGCAGTGTGAGACTGAGAAAGTGCTACTGTGCTTATAGCAAGGATCCTCCATTCTGAAGACACAATTCAGACTCCTTTCCTAAAACCAGGGCCCAACACCCTGAGAGAAAGATAAACAAGGGGCCTGCCAAAAGTTTAAGACCAAGAGAGAGGAAAGAGACCAAAAGTCAGCCTATAAGAGAACCTGAGTATCCTGATATCCAGTTCCTACCAGGCTGACCTTTGGAGATTCCAAGCCTGAGGGGAACAGAGCTTAGAGCTGCCTTCCCACAATCTAGTCACTAGGGAGAGAAAGGTGAGACCTAGCTCTTGAGATGACTTTTGAAGGTCCAACTGCAGATCCTATCCTTCAGTCTCTGCTCAGTCAGTCCTGGACTCCTCCAACTTCTAAGTTCCCCCAACTCCTCCCTCTCACTTTGGGTTTCCCAAACCCTACCCTCTGGGGTTCCTCAGCTACCTTGCGATTTACCCTGAATCCTCCCAGGCTTTGCATTTTACTTTGGAATCCTCCGGGTCCCACCCTTCACCCTGAGATCCTACTCACACTTCAGCATCTTCACAGCCACTTTGAGGACAGCATCTTCCTTCCCCAGTCCAAAGGCTGTGGCTTCCACTACTTTCCCAAAAGCTCCAGCTCCCAGTGTCTTGCCTGTCACCAACACAATCTATTCAGAGCTCTCGTGGGAATATAAAGGGTAAGATGAGCAAGAACAGAGCAAATTTCTCAGACAAGATGTTCAACTCAACTCTGTGGAGGCAAACTTAATTGGATGTCAAGCAGAGGTAGGCTAGGAGGTAAGTACTTTACAGAACTGGGGAGGGGAAGAGAGTCACATAAACAGCCTGGGATTGGAGGCAATGGGTACAGAAGAGATATAATTCTTGAAAATAGCTCTTAAAAGTAGAAAGTCCTAAGAGCGCAATTCTCACAGTTTTACAGAGGAGGAAACTGAGACCTAGAGAAGGTAAGTGATTTGGCAAAATTCATACACAGAGTTATGGGCTTCTACCCCAGATCTTCTGATTCCTTCCTAGGCTGAAGCACTGTCCAAACAGCCTTAAACTGTGAGCCACTTTAAAAAAAAATGTTTTATACTTTCAGCACATAACCAATAAGTCAGAGCAAAATCTACTTTAAAGTGGGCACAATCAGGGTAACCCACAGTTTTATTTTGTGTTTGCACTAGACTGTCCTTACTGTATATGTCTTCACTGGGCAGCAGGACCCTTTTGAATAATTGAAGTATACCTAGGGAGATTAACTGGTAATAGTGGCTGGGATATTTTTTTTTCCTTTAGTAGGAGGTGGGGTCCCTAGGCCCCACTTCCCTCAAGAACCCACATCTCCCTAGATCAGTCTGTACCTATAAGAATGTCCGGAGCTAAAGGTCAGGACCATTAGAATTTCTCCTTTACTAGCTTGTGGGTCTAACCACCCTCCTGACTCTATGATCTAGATAGATGCCTCTCTGGTCTCACCAAACTGCAGGTTATTTCGGGGGAACTCCCATTTCTCATTATAGGGCAGTTGTGTGGGATCAATGAAGATGTAGTTATTTCCTTCACAGGCCTCAATGATCTTCCAGCGTACTTGGTACTTGGGTTTCTGGGATAATGGAAGCAAAAAGAGAGAAGATTTTTCTTTATTTTTTATTTTAAAAAATATTTTATTTTTTCCAATTACACATAAAAATATTTTTAAAAATTTGAATCATGAATTCCAAATGTTTTTCTTCCCTCTGTCCCTCCCCTCCCCTCTCATTGAGAAGACAAATAATTTGATATAGATTACGCATGTACAGCCATATTGTGAAAGAAAACACATGCCAAAAAAACCATAAAGAAAGTAAAACATAGCATGTTTCAATCTGTATTCAGATTCTATCAATACTTTCACTGGATGTGGTTAGCATTTTCCACCATTAGTCCTTTGGAATTGTCTTCAATTCTTTGAGAATAGCTAAGTCATTCATGGTTGTTCATTGTTCAATATTATTATTACTGTATTCAATATTCTCCTGGTTCTGCTCACTTCACTTTGCATTAGTTCGTGTAAGTCTTCCCAGGTTTTTCTGAAAGCATCATGATCCTCATTTCTTATACCAAATATTATCCCATCACAATGCTATACCATAATTTGTTCCTCAGTTGATGGGCATCCCATCAATTTCCAGTTCTTTGCCACCACAAAAAGAGCTGCTATATACATATAGGTCCTTTTCCTTTTTAAAAAAATCTCTTTGGGGTACAGACCTAGAAGTGGTCAAAGAGTATGCAACATTTTATAGCCCTTTGGGCATAGCTCAAAATTGCTCTTAGAAATGGTTGGATCCATTCACAACTCCACCAACAGCACATTAATCTCCCATTTTTTCTACATTCCTGCCAACATTTATCATTTCTCTTTTCTGCCATATTAGCCTATCTGAGAGGTGTGAGGTGATATCTCAGAGTTGTTTCAGTTTGCCTTTCTTTAATCACTAGTGATTTAGAGCATTTTTATACCGCTATGGATAGCTTTGATTTCATCTTCTGAAGATTACCTGTTCATATCCTTTGACCATTTATCAATTGAGGATAATGACTGGTATTCCAACAAATTTGATTTAGTTCTCTATAATTTGAGAAACTAGACCTTTATCAGAAAAAGTTGCTATAAAATCCCCCCCCCCCCAGTTTTCTGCTTTCCTTCTAATCTGGCTATATTGGTTTGTGCAAAATTTTTAAAACTTAATATAATCAAAATTATCCATTTTATATCCTGTAATGTTCTCTGTCTTGTTCAGTCTTTAAATTCTTTCCTTATCCATAAATCTGATTGGTAAACTATTCCATGTTCTTCTAATTTGCTTATGGTATCGCACTTTATGTCTAAATTATGTTCCCATTTTGACCTTATCTTGGCATTTGGTGTGAGATTCCTAGTTTCTGTCAAACTGCTTTCCAGTTTTCTTGTTTCCAAAGCTAGCATCTTTGGGCTTATCAAACAGTAGATTGCTATAGTTGTGTTTTGTGTACCTAATCCATTTCACTGATTTACCATTCTGTTTCTTAGCCAGTACCAGATTGTTTTGATGATTACTATTTTATAATACAATTTGAGATCTGATATGGCCAAGCCACTTTAAAATTTTTTTATTAATTCCTTTGATATTCTTGACAATTTGCTTTTCCAGAAGAATTTTGTTATTATTTTTCAAGGCCAACAGAATATTTTTGGTAGCTTTATTGATGTGGCACTGAATAAATTAGTTTAAGTAAAATTGCTATTTTTGTTATATTTGTACAGCCAATTTATGAGCAATTACTATTTTTCCAATTGTTCAGATTTGATACTATGTGTATGAAAAGTGTTTTGTAATGGTGTTCATATAGTTTATGGGTTTGTCTTGGCAGGTAGACTACCAAGTATATTATATCACCTACATTCATTTTGTTTATTTATTAAAACCTCTTAACTTCCATCTTAGAATCAATACTGTATATTGTTTCCCAGGCAGAAGAATGGTAAAGGCTAGGCAATGGAGGTTAAGTGACTTGTCCAGGGTCACACAGCCAGGAAGTGTCTGAGGCCAAATTTTAATCCAGGACCTCCCATCTCTAGGCCTGGTTCTCAATCCACTGAGCTACCTAATTGCCCCCACCTTTATTTTAAATGGAATTTCTCTTTCTATCTCTTGCTGTTGGACTTTGTTGGTAATATACAGAAATGCTAATGATTTATGTGGGGTTATTTTATAACTTGTAACTGCTAAAGTTTAATTATTTCAACTAGTCTTTTAGTCAATCCTCTAGGATTATCCAAGTATACCTTCATATTATCTGCAAAGAGTGATAGTTTTGTTTCCTCATTGCCAATTTTAATTCCTTCAATTTCTTTTTCTCTCTTATTGCTACAATTATCATTTCCAGTACAATATTGAATAGTGATAATAGACATCCTTGCTTCCCCCCTGATCTTATTGTGAAGGTTTCTACATTACCTTTGTTACCAATAATGCTTGCTCATGGTTTTAGGTAAATAATACTTGGCATTTTAAGGAAAGTTCCATTAATTTCTATGCTGTCTAGTATTTTTAATCTGAATGAGTATTTTATCTTGTCAAAAACTTTTTCTCCATTTACTGAGATAACCATATAATTTTTATTTTTGTTATTGATTTGGCCAATTAGGCTGATAGTTTTCCTAATATTGAACCAGCCTTGCATTCTTGATTTAAATCTCACCAGGTCAATGTATGATCTTTGTGATATATTGCTATAATATCATTGCTAGCATTTTATTTAAATTTTTTTGCATCAATATTTATTAGGGAAATTAGTCTCTTTTAATTACATACATTTTTGCTTTTGCTTTTTTTTTTTTTTTAAACCCTTACCTTCCGTCTTGGAGTCAATACTGTGTATTGGCTCCAAGGCAGAAGAGTCGTAAGGATAGGCAATGGGGGTCAAGTGACTTACCCAGGGTCACACAGCTGGGAAGTGTCTGAGGCCAGGTTTGAACCCAGGACCTCCCATCTCCATTTTGCTTTGCTTTTGATCATGAAAGCCTCTGCTGCTTTTTTTTTTTATTTCAGCTGAAGCATAATATATTATTCTCTAGTCTAGCCCCTTACCTTTACTCTGTGTGTGTCTGAGAGATAAGGTTTAGAAATATGAGAAATACATGGGCATCAGGAAACTAATAGACGTAGTGTAGAATATAGGTAAACAAGGAAGAGTGAGATGACAGAATCATTAAACCCTTGCAGTGACCCTTCTCATGCTAGGGGAGGATCTAAAAATAGGGACTGGGCTTGTGATTTCACTAGTATAGAGAACTCCCAAATGAGGAAACTCCCTCTACCAATGCAGTTTGGCATCTTTTCTCTGCAGATTACCATTTTAGAAAGAAAGAGGGAGGAAAAAAAGAAGCGGAAAAGGAAGGAATGGAAGAGGAGAGAAGAGAAGGGAAGGGAAAGGAAGAGAAGAGAAGAGTAGAGAAGAGGAGAGGAGAGGAGAGAAAAAGACTTCTTCCCTCTTGGGCCTCTACCTTTCTGGAACCATTATAGGAATAGAAGAATGCTAGTTGATTTAAGAGGAAAAGAATAGTTTAAAATATCAAATTCGAGGCCACTAGAACTAAGGAGGAAGCCTAGAGATATCTTGGATAGATTAATTCTTTGGCAGTGATTGGCACCTGCTGATCTCCCTAAAATGGCTTCTGTCAGTGTTCTTCCCCAAGCACTTTTTTTTTTTTTTTTTTTTTTTTTTTTTTTTTTTTTTTTTTTGCCTTCCTCACAGCTGGACCTGAGTCAGCCTGTTGTGATGTGGAACTAGGACTGGTATTGTGGTGGGGGTGAGGTAGGGGGAGTGGCAGAAGGGAAGTCAAAGGAGGAAGAAAGCATCTTGAGAGAACCAGAGAATCTCAGAATCAGAAGGGGCCTCCAAAGGTAGCTACTCCAACCTTCAACATTTCCAAGGAGTGGCCACTTGCTCTCAGTGAGCTTCTTCTCTCATGAGGCAGCCTATTCCATTTTTTGACAGCTCTAACAGCTATACATTTCTTCCTTATTTTCTGAGGCCGCTAAGTGGAGCAGTGGTTAGTATGTTGGATCTGAGTCAGAATGATCTGAGTTCAAATCCTACCTCAGATACTTTCTAGCTGTGTAGTTCTGGGTAATTCCCTTAATCTTTCTCAGCCCTGGTTTCCTCATCTATAAAATCGGGATGAACAACAATAGTCTTTATCTCACAGGTTATTGTGAGAATCAGATGAGATAATGTGTAAAGTTCTTTGAAAATCTTAAAGTGCCATATAAATGCTAGCTACTACTATTATTTTATGGAACCAGAACCTTTCTTTAGGGAGTATACATTCAGAAGATACCACTGACCTCTAAGAATTTTTTTTTCCACATTGCAGGAAGTCATAGTTTCAAAGAGCTGGCAGGGACCTTAGCGACCATTTAGTCTGATCCTCTCATTTTACAGATGAGGAAAAGTGAAGAGACTTGCTTAAGGTAAGACAGGTAGCAAGTGCAGAGCTATAATTCAAAGTAAGGTCCTTAGAATCCAAAACCTGAGTTTTTGCCATTAATTTCAATTTTCCTCTTCCTAGAATGACAGAATCTCACTATTTTCTTTTCAAATGGGACATTTGCATGGTCAACATTTGCTGGAGAAAAACAAGGGTTCCAGGTTATTTTCCCAACTAGTTTGGAGAACTAGAGAGAAGCAAAACATTTCCAGGGAAGGGAAATTTAGCTACGCATGAACCATGCTAAAAAAGCATCCCTGCTCAAGTTCAGAAGGATTGGAAACCTCAGTTTCCAAATGAGGAAATTTGCAGGGAGGTAAATGGAAGTAGTGGGATTTTGGAGGTGAGGTAGAAACAGTCTGACTGTGGGGTTAAAAACCATATGGGCTATTTCCAAAATGGCTTTTTAGATCATGAGGTAGAGGTGGAAGGGAATCTTCAAGGTCATTCAATCCAGACCTCTCCTTTAAAGGAAAATGAGGCTCAAAGAGATTGAATTTGCCCAAGGTCTCACAGGTAGCCAGGGAGAGAACCAGGACAGGAATCTCCACCCTTTGATGGCAAATCCAACATTCTTTACACTGCAATGTAAAACCATGAAAACATATAATAAAAGAAACAATGTTATAATTTAATATAAATGATCATTTATAATAATAAAACAGGCTATTCACCTATCCCTCCACCCATCCCTTCCATCTGCCAAGCTCCTTTGTTATTCCCTTCTGCCCCCGCTGGCTGGAAGTAGGGACTTTGTATGTATGCTTTCTGGAAAGGAATATGAGGCTAATGGAAAATAGTTCCTACCAGAAGACTTGAAAACATTTAGATGGCCATTGAGGTCCCTTCTTACTCTAAAATTCTGTGATTCTGTGACTTCATCTGTAATCTGACTCAATCTCCACTTTTTAGAGCTATTTTCTTTCTACTCCTATTGTTCTCCCAACAAATAGAACTGGGCTAACAATTTAAGCCTTTCAGCAGCCTTCTCTCCCTGCTTGCTGACTTCTGCTCTTCTTTCTTCCTTCTCTGCTTGTCCTGTGGTCACCCCGGTGGCTAGTAGTCTGATGACTCAACCTCCCGGGTGGAACTGTCCTTAATACAGAAAGGGCCTTTCCTGTATGTGGGTTGTTGATCTTTGAGGGCCCCTGAATCCCCAGACCAGAGGGAAACCTCTAGGAGAGGGATGAGCACTTCCTATATGATAGCCTGGAAGGATGGGGAATCCTATGAATGAGGCCAATCCCCCACCCTAAACTCAAGGCAAAAGAATTGTGAGAAGACATTTCAAATTGTCCACTCTCCCGTGAAGTAAGGAATCTTGTGTGGATATACTCACTGTATCATATGATTTAGAATTGGAAGGGGACTTAGAGATTATATAGGTCGACCTCATTTTATAGAGGAGGGAACTGAGCCTCAGAAAAAGGTTAAATGCCCAAGATGACTCAGATAGCATACAAGAGATTACTTAAAAAAAGTTGGGCCTAATAACTTTTGACCTAGCTGCTATGGGCTGAAGTGTCCCACTAAACCCTGCCAATTAGCTGTAAACAATCAGAAGAATATTGAAAAAAACAATAATTAGTTGACTAGTATGGGGCCACATTTTAGATAAGATTTATGGGCTGCTTAGATTTACAATATTGAGAAAACTCCTTACGTCATATAACCCAACTCCTTAATTAAGGGGGTTAAGTTTTACAGTCACACAGGATAGGTCAAGCAATGCTCAACTTTCACAATCACTGCCTTTAGAGTCCCTGCAAAAAAGAGCAAAATTTGACCAAAAGTTGCCCTGGGGTGTTTAATATATCATTAAAATTCTATTTACATTGTAATTTGCTCCCCCTAGTGGGCTGTGAATCATGGGTTAAGGTAAGAAGACTAAAGTGGACCATTGGCAAAATGACATCAGTTCCTTGGAACAACAGGGCAATAACCACCTAAACAAATGACCCCTTCCTTAGTAACTAATCAAGATAAAAAGCATTCCTGAAAACTCCTTATCTCCCTCCCTCCCTTACTTACATCCTACCTTCTTTATACCTTCCTAGCTATCTATAGCCACTCTGTTGCTAGATTCTCTTTTAATCAAGTTTTTGTTTTTTTTTCCCCCTTGCTACGGAGTTAGTCTGAGTTGTCAATTCTTCAGACAAGACCCTAATTTTGCTGTGCCCACATCACAGATGTACCATTATGAGGTCTGTTTACCAAATAAATAAAAGAAAAGAAAAAAGGACCTGTATGTAAAAAATATTTGAAGCAACTCTTTTTTTGTGATGGCAAAAAATTGGAAATGGAAGGGATGCCCAACTAATTGGGGAATGGCTGAACAAGTTGTGGTATATGATATTTATGGAATACTATTGTGCTATAAGGAATAAAAAGCACTATGGTTTCACAAAAACCTAGGAAGACTTATGTAAACGGATGCAAAGAGAAATGATCAGAACCAGGAGAACATTGTATGTGCCAACAGCAAGATTTGAACAATGGTCAACTATAAAAGAATTACCTACTCTGATTAGTACAATGATCAATGCCAATTCCAAAAGACTTCTGATGAAAAATGCCATCCACTTCACAGAGAGAACTGTTGGACTCTGAGTAGAGATTGAAGCAAACCTTTTTCACTTTCTTTATGTTCTTAATTTTTATTGTTTGGATTTTTCCCTTTCATTTACATCCTCTTTTTATTATAATAATTTTTTCTAGATTACATGTCAATATAATTTTTAATATTAATTTTCTGACATTTTGCAATCCATGTTTTCTGCCTCTTTCTCACCCTTTCCCCCTTCCCCCAAAATCAGGCAATATGCTATAGGTTGTACGTATATTATCATATAATATATATTTTCCAATTTGCCATATTATGAAACAAGATACATATTGCTTACACTACAGAAAAAGTCATGGAAGAAATAAAATGATGAATGGTATGTTTCCATCTTCATTCATACTGTCTGTTCCTTCTGTGGTGGTGGATGTCCTTTTTTGTCATAAGTCCCTTGAAGTTTTCCTGGATCCCTGCCTTGATAATACTTAAGTCATTCACAGCTGATCATCATGTTGTTACTGAGTACAATGTTCTCCTGATTCTGTTCACTTCACTTTGCATCACTTCATATTAGTCTTTTCAGGTTTGGGGTTGTTTTTTTTGTGATCATCTTGTTTGTCATTTCTTATGGCACAATAGTATTTCACTACAAGTGTGTATTACAAATTTGTTCACTCATTCCTAATTGATGCATTCCATCAGTTTCTAGTTCTTTACCATCACAAAATACATCCTCTTTTTAACTCACTTTTTTTTTTTTTTTTTAAACCCTTACCTTCCGTCTTAGAGTCAATACTGTGTATTGGTTCCAAGGCAGAAGAGTGGTAAGGGTAGGCAATGGGGGTCAAGTGACTTGCCCAGGGTCACACAGCTGGGAAGTGTCTGAGGCCAGATTTGAACCTAGGACCTCCCGTCTCTAGGCCTGGTTCTCAATCCACCGAGCTACCCAGCTGCCCCCTCTTTTTAACTCACTTTTAAAATAGCTTTCTGGGGGTTCTCTCTTCCTCATATTTCTCTCCACTTCAATTCATCTCCACTCAACTACCAAAATGATTTTCTCCTAACAATGACCTGATCATGGGTTAAAAAACAAACAAACAACCATTTCCTTCCATCTTAGAATCACTACTGTGTATTAGTTCCAAGCCAGAAGAGCAAGAAGGCCTAGACAATGGGGGTTAAGGGAGTCATGCTCAGGGTCACACAGCTAGTAACTGTCTGAGGCCAGATTTGAACGTAGGACCTCTCATCTCTAGACCTGACTCTCAATCTACTGAGCCTCCCTCTGCCCCCATTTTTTTTGAAACATGACTGATTTGGAAATATGTTTTGAATAATTTCATATGTATTATTGACATCATATTTCTTGGCTTTGCAGTGGTTGGAGGACAGGCAGGAGAGAATTTAGAACTTAAAATTATATTTAAAAAAGAGTGTTAAAAATGAAATAGAATTTTAAAAAGAGTTTTATGTAACTAGTTACACAGCAAAAGCCAAGTGGATGAACAATAGAATGCTGGAGGAGATAGGAAATGTTGCTTGACCATTTCTTTAAGATGTTGTGGGGGACAGCTAGGTGGCTGAGTGGAAAGAGAGCCAAGGCTAAAGATGGGGGGCCCTGGGTTCAAATCTGACCCCAGGTACTTCCTAGTTATGTGATTCTGGGCAAGTCACTTAACCCCCATTGCCTAGCCCTTACCACTCTTCTGCTTTGGAACCAATACACAGTAGTGATTTTAAGATGGAAAGTAAGAGTTAAAAAAAAGGATATTGTGGAACAGATTCTTGTTTTGATATAGATTAGAATAAATTGTGAATGTGGTTCTTTTCAGCTTTGAGATTCTGTAGTTTTCTGAAAGAACAGACTAGAAGTATTGTCATTAATAGTTCAATTGTCAACTTGGAAGGAGGGCTCCAGTGGTGACCCAAGGGATTTGTACTTCATCCTGTACTATTTATCATTTCTATCAGTGACTTGGATAAAGGAATATATGGCATGCTTATCAAAATTTCAGATGACATGATGTTAGGAGGGTCAACTAATACAATGGATAACAGAATTGGGATTCAAAAAGATATTCAAGCTAGGTAGCACAGTGAAATGAGTGCCAGGCTCATAATTAGGAGGACCTGAGTTCAAATATGACCTCAGATACTTCTTAGCTATATGCCTGGGCAAGTCACAACCACAATTATCTAGCCCTTGTCACTCTTCTATCTTATACTAAGACAGAAAGTAAGATATTTAAAAAATATATTCATTAGCTAGAACATTGAAATAAATCCAATTGATATATATGCTGGGCCACATGGGTTAAAATATTTTCGTTTAGAAGTAAAAGATGGAGAGGGGGAATTCAAGATTAGATAGAAGTTTATCTGAAAAATATATGGGGTATATAGTGGACTGCAAGTGCAGCTAATTTACTTTTATATTGCATTTAAAGGAGGCATAGTGTCTAGGTCAGGAATCAACAAATTCCATTGTATGCTACCTTGAGGAAACCACCCTTGGAATGCTAAGTCCAATTCTAGGTACTAAATTTTTATGGAGAATGTTAATAAGCAGATGTTATGAGGTGAAAATAGTTAAAGGCCTCAAGGAAATGCTGTATGAAGATCAGCTGAAGGAAATGGAAATATTTAGCCAATGGAAGAGAAGGCTTAGATGCTATCACAAGGAAGAGATTGAACTTGGTTTAAGTTTAAGTTACCCCCAAGGACAGACCTAGGAACAATGGGAAAAGTCAGAGAAGCAAATTTAGGTTCTATGTAAGGAAAATCTTCCTAATTATCAGAGAGATCCAGAAATAGAATTGGCTGCCTCGTAGTGAATGCTCTATCATCAGATGTCTTCAGGCGAAGGCAAAATGATCACTTTTCAAGATGAAAAAATTATTGGTCAAGAATAGGTTGGATCATATTGCCTCTGAGATATCTTATAGCTCTGGCATTCTGTGCTTTAAACCTAGTTCCCAATTCTAAATCTAGTGCATAAAAAGGAGCATCATATATCTTTTTTTTTTCAACCTTACCTTCTGTCTTAGAATCCATACTAATAAATATCAGTTCCAAGGCAGAAGGGCAGTAAGGGCTAAGCAAATGGAGTTAAGTGACTTGCTCAGGATCACATAGGTTAGAAGTATCTAAAGCTAAATTTGAATCCAGGACCTCCTGTCTTCAGGCCTGGCATTCTAACCACTGAGCCACCTAACACTGGTCCATAGCATATAGTTTAGTACTCAGTAATTTCAATGAAGAGAACATAGGAGTGATCTTAAGGGAGAATACAAGAATATTTCAGAAAATATGGTTCTAGATCAAGAAATGAAAGTAGCCGAAAGTTTTTAGACTGCAGAAACTTTATGCTTCTTTGTCAAAGAAGAGGATGAGAAGGTGCAGGATAAAGGGAAGCTTTTGGTCAGAGAAGGTTGCAGACATTCAATTTTGATGGTATAGGAAACTCTCTTTACCAGTTTGAGTCAGCACCTGATTTGCAACTTACATTTTAAGAGAGTTACCTGACATCTTGCAGCCAGAATGTGTCAGAAACAGATCTTAAATCCAGGATTTCCTGACTAATGAATGACTCTCTATACACCTTGCTACACTGCTTGTTGGATTCTATCTTAACATGTGGGAAAATATACTTTATTTACATGGGAAACATTTCTAGATCACTTCTTTATGAAGTTAGAACATTGATTTATTATTGCAAAAAAATCAAGATTACCACCAAATTAGAAGAAAAATAAAAATAAGATAATACAATTAAAAGAGGTCTAGACTGATTTATTTAAATGCTACCAAATATGAAAAGAGAAAGACCTAAAAAGAACATAGACAGGGACTATTACTACTACCTACCAAAGTGAAATGGATACAAAATGGCCACCATAATTAGGAGGCCAAAAGAGCTAAGAAACTATTTCAGCACACACTTGATGTCCTTGCCAACTAGAGGTATACAGCAGACAAAGACAATATTGATTTGGAATACAGACAATGGTCACTGTGTGGAGAATAGATTGGGGTGGAAGGATACTATAGGCAGGGAGATAATTTGAAGGCTATTATAATACAGTCCAAGAGAAAGATGTTGAGGGATCCATACTAGTGTGGTTGCTGTATAAGTGGAGAGAATGGGATGCATTTGAAAGATGTTGTAAAGGGAGAAATGTTTATTTTTGACAATGGATTTGATACATGGGATGGGTAAGAGGAGTTAAGGATGACCCCAAAGGTAAGAATCTGGGTGACTGAAAAGATTGAGGTAATCTTGATGATAATAGGGAAATTCAAAGGAGGAGAGGGTTTAGGGGAAAGATACTAAATTTTGTTTTGGACATTTTGAATTTAAGATGCCACTGGAACAACCAGTATAAAACATCCAATAAGCAATTGGTAATGACAGATGGGAGCTTAGGAGAGAGATCAGGGCTAGGGATATAGATCTGGGAACTGTCTCTAAAGAGGTTATAAGTGAATCTGTGGGAGTTAATGAGATCACTAGGAGAGAGACTATAGGAAGAAAATATGGCCTAGGACAGAACTTTGGAGAACATACATAGTTAGGTGGCATGACATGAATAATGATACAGTAAATGGAACAGAGAAGAAGTTGTCAGACAGAGGGAGAACAAAGAGATGATCACAAAAACCCAGAGAGAAGAGAGTATCCAGGAAGAGAGGGTCTTTGACCATGTCAAATGATGCATTGTTCAAAATGGCAGTGTGGTATATGCTGGTCTTGGGGTCAAGAAGACCTGGATTCAAATCTTACCTCTGACTTTTACTAGCTATGTGATCACTAAATCTCTCTGGACCCTAGATTCTTCATCTGGAAAATGATGAACTAGTTGGCCCCTTAGGGAGTCATTTAAGTTCTAAATTCTAGAATCACAGACCTAGTGGAGATCATCTAGTCCAGGGATTGGGAAACTGTAGGCTGAGTGTCAAATCCAGCACATTTGTTTTTTTTAAACCCCCTACCTTCCATCTGAGAATTAGTACTGTGTAGTGGTTCCCAAGGCAGAAAAGTAGTAAGGACTAGGCAACAGGGGTTAAGTGACTTGCCTGGGGTCACACAGCTGGGAAGTGTCTGAGCCAAATTTGAACCTAAGACCTCCCAACCCTAGGCCTGGCTCTCTATCCACTGAGCTTCCTCTCCCCTCCTACTTTTGTACATTACTAACTAAGAATTTTTTAATGTAAAGATCATTTTTAGCTCACAGCCATACAAAAACAGATTGTGGACTGGACCTAGCTCACTGCCAACCCCTAATATAGTCTTATCCCTTTCATTTTACAGATGAGGAAACTAAGGCTAAAAGTTGAGGTCCCAAAGGTAGGAACTAGTAGAGCTGAGATTTGAACTAAGATCCTAAGAGTCCAAGTTCATCAAGCTTTCCCCTGCATCACACCACCCTTGTCATCCTATATCGATGTTGGTGAACCAATGGGAGCACTTCCTCCCTCCCCTGAGTGGGGTAAGGTAGAGAGGGCTCACATGCAGTGTGAGGGTTGCAGTTTGGGCACTCGGGCTCTAGAAGGTTCACCATCACTATCCTATATCGATGACTACAAATCTATATGCTTAGTTGCTCATTTTAAAAAAAATCTCTGAGAATAATTCACACAAATATTGAAATCATTTGAAGAATTTAATATAACTATATACACAGGAAAAAACCAAGAGGTTGAAGAATCATCCAGACCATATTACATTGGACAAGAATGGGTTGGGCTTCATTTGGAAAATTACACAACTAAGTATTTGAGGTCAGATTTGAACCCAGGACCTCCAGTCTCTAGGCCTAACTACTGAGCAACTTAGTTGTTCCTGAGACTTAACTATTTTTTTTAATCTGTCTTGTTCCAAAAAGTACTTAAATCAATGAAATCACACATTTGCCTGAAATATTTAAGGATAAATTCTACTACTTAGGAAGGTATCAACTCCTGTCAAAGACTTTCTTATACTTGGAATTAGGGTTACATTTATGTTTCTCTCCAATCTGAATTTTTTGATGTAGAAGAAGTTGAGCCCTTGGGCTGAAGACCTTTCTAGAATTTTTCCCTTCAGAAGATTCTCTTTAGTATGACTTGGCTAAGGTATATAACAAGGCATAAGTTTATAGCTGAAGATTTTGGCACATTTGCTTGATGATTTTCCCAACTACATCCCTGTTCCACACCTATTTTCCTGAGAAAAGGAACCTGGAGAAATGCTCATTGAAATTTCCCCACCATCCAGAGTAGATCCAGAACTCTAAGCCATGCCAACAGCTGAGAAACCCAGAGCTGTTCTTATATTTACCCCCTGGTCTAGACCCACAACATAGGGTCTCCCAGAGGGGACAAGAGTATGGATTCAAGCCTCAAAGCTCCTAGCTAATTTAGCACAGATCACTGGAGGAAAGAGTAAGCAAAAAATAAAGATAAAAATAAAGACAAAGATAAAGAGCCTATCGTGCTGACTGGGGTGCCCAGGATAAAACCTAGAAGAGAATATCTTCAAAATTCCTTTAAAATCCCTACAAATCCAGCCTCAAAGAAAAACATAGTTTACCCACAAGAACAATTAGAATTCTTAGATGAAATGATATGACTTTTAAAATGTTATAAATGAAATGAGAGCAATAGAAGAAATGAAAGCTATGGAGGAGAAACTTAGAAAGAGAATTAACTGCTTGACACAAGAGGGAAAAAACCTTACTCAAGTAATAGACTCCCTGAAAAGTACAATGGATCACACGGAAGCCAATGACTCCATGAGACAACAAGAAATATTAGAGCAAAGTCAAAAGATTAAAGAAATAGAAGAGAAAATATGATATGTCTTATGAAAGACAACTGACCTAGGAAATAGATGGAGAGATAATCTAAGAAAGCCATGGACTCTTCCCTCACCTGCCAAAAGAAGCATTTAAACATAATATTTTAAGATATGAAACAGGACTTCCCAGATCTTTTAAAGTCAGAGTGCAAAGTGAAAATAAAAAAGAATCTACTGATCACTTCTTGAAAGAACCTCCCTGCCCCCAATAATAATGCCCAGGGATATCATAGGCATAATCTGGAGCTTATAGATCAAAGAAAAAGTACTGCAAGTAACTCAAAAGAAAGAATTCAATCACTGAGGAACTATAATAGGATCAGACAGGATTTAGATGTTATCACTATAAAAGAGTAGAAAACATGCAATGCAATATTCCAAAAGTCAAAGGATTCCTTTTGAGCTGGGTAGCTCAGTGGATTGAGAGCCAGGCCTAGAGACAGAAGGTCCCAAGTTCAAATTTGGCCTCAGACACTTCATAGTTGTGTGACCCTGGGCAAGTCATTTAACCCCCATTGCCTAGCCCTTACCACTCTAAGGCAGAAGTTAAGGGTTATAAAAAAAAAAAAAGTCAAAGGATTAGACACAATGAAGAATCATCTGTCCAGAAAAATGGAATATAGTCCTCCGGGGTGTGTGTGTGTGGGGAAAACAGACTATTAATAAAATAAATTTCCAATCATTCTTGCTGAAAGGAGTGGAGCTGAACAGAAATTTTGAAATATAAACCCGGAGCAAAAAGAATAGATGAAAGACTATCTGGAGATTAGACAAACCAGATTATAACCCTGGAAACTTTGAAAAACCGGAAGAATCATCAAAGGTCCAGCAACAACTGTTTGTAGCAGAGTTTACCAGAAGCAGCAACTGCTAAAGCCAGTGAGGAACTAGTTCTGAGAAATGGCCTGCTTGACCTAACTTAGCAGTGAAACGACCTGCTTACTGGGACACCGTGTCCCGGAAACAAGTGGGCAAATCGTTTGTTGCCTTTGTGACACGAAGACATGAAATTTGTGGGAACTCCACAAAAGGAGAAAATACTCCCAGAGCTAGGAAATACCCTTCTTGATACATGCTCCCTACTTGTGGGTTTCAGTATCTTTGAATTTTAGTTTTAAGCCCGCTTTACTATCAGATCATCTTATAAAGGAAAAAGAGCGTACCTTATGGTCTCTGTGTGCATGTGTATCATTTTAAGTTTGAGTGCACTCTTCCTAGGGAGAGTGCAGAAGGAAAAGTGTTCCTTCCAGTGGGAGAGAAGTTATACTTCTACACCTTTGCTATATCTTCTGACTAAATATTTCTTTGTAAAAGCAACCCCCAAAAAGCTTAGAAGAGAATTGGGAGACTGAATTTATGGATCCCGATGACATAGCAAAGCAACCTTTCACATTATATTTTGAAACATTATTTCATTTAGAATAATCCTTTCTATTTCTAAACTGCAAAGAGAAGTAACTGTAAATTCAATATTTGTTGCAAGTATGTATCATGGAGTAAATGTTATATCCAAGGATACTTTTAAACAAACCCCATGTCTTCAGGACATGCTATTCAAATGAAAAGAAGTTTCTTAAGCAAACCATAGGTCAGAGGCAGGGAGGGGAATAGGAACCTTTAGGGGTCCTGAGAGCACAAACCCTCATTTGTCTCTAATGCCCTTTCCACCTTAGCCCACCCAGACTAGGGACTCCCCACTCCTTCAATAGGGGACAGCAGAATTAGCAAATGAAGTCCAATCACTCTTCACTCTAGGATAAGAGTATTCAAATGCCTTCTCCTTGTTTAATTCATATGAACTATGAGCTAGATCTTCCTTCAATAATTAATGTGCTTGGAGAATCTGGGTAGCTCACTGGATAGAGAGCCAGACCTGGAGTCAGGAGGACGTGGGTTCAATTCTGGCCTCAGACATTTTCTACTATGTGAGCTGGACAAGTCACTTAACTGCAGTTGCCTCGCCCTTACCATTCTTCTGCTTTAGAAGTGACATTTAGTATTGATTCTAAGAAAGTGAGGGATTAAAATAATTATTAATGTGCTTATCCAGAAGAAAGCTTTTCTTAAATATTTCTAAATGTTCAAACGATACCTCATTTGGTTTTATTGCCTTATTTGGTTTTCAGGTATATATTATATATGTTCACATATATAATATATATATTAATAAAAATGTTGCCCCTAGCCTCAATCAGTGGAATCAAAGGCCTGTCTGTCTCACTTTGTATTTGTATCCCATTGCTGAGCAGAGGCTGGCTCAGAGTGAGTGTGCAATCAATGTTTGTGGATCTCAGGGTCAGTCCTGATTAGAGCACTAAGAGAGATTAAAAACTAGCATCCTGGGGGCAGCTGGGTAGCTCAGTGGATTGAGAATCAGGCCTAGAGACGGGAGGTCCTAGGTTCAAATCTGACCTTAGACACTTCCCAGCTGTGTGACCCTGGGCAAGTCACTTGACCCTCATTGCCTACCCTTGCCACTCTTCTGCCTTGGAGCCAATACACAGTATTGACTCCAAGACCGAAGGTAAGGGTTTAAAAAAAAAAAAAAACAACTAGCATCCTCTGAAGGTTAATAATAATAATCACCTAAGTGTTTCTAGACCATTCAATAGTTTTTTAGTCTTGTCCCATCTCTTGAGACTTTGATCAAATCATAAGCCTCTGTTTCCTCATCTGAATGTTGCATCGCAAAGATATAAGGACCCGACTGCTATGGAGTGTTCCATGGAAAATGAAGGGGGTTGGGCTAGGTGACCTCTGAGTTTTGTCTAGATCTAGCTCTTTATCTCATTTGATCATTGATCATTAAGTGAGGTAGACCAGGCAGGGATTTTTAAATCCGTAACAATAATGGCAACAAGAATAATGACAGCTCATAATTCTATAGCACTTCCAAGAGTAAAAAGAAAGTTCTTTTTCTTTTTTTCATATAGAGTACAAACATGGTTACCCCTTTTCAAGATGAGGAAACTGAAGGAAAGCCACTTACTCAGAGTCACATAGGACGTGGCAAGGGGGAGGATTTGAAATTAAGTCTCTTGGCTATCTTTCTCCTATATTTACATTGCTTCTTATCCCCATCTAATAGAAAAGGAAACTGAGGCTGAGAGGGGAAGTTCAGTTGCTTTGCACAGAGTAAATGAAGCAAACATTAAGATTTGTTGAATTAACCATAACAGCTTGCCAAGACTGGTAGAACAAATTCGTAGGCGTTAATGAGTTCCAAAAACATGAACCTTTCTAATTCAGCTGACCAAGCAGATTTGGGGGGGGAGGGGGAGTTGTGGTTGTTCTGGTCAGCTCCTTTTGCAAAGAGTGCATGGAGATAATCATATATGTCATACCTTCCTTACTGTGTATTTCTGAAAAAAGAGCTTTGAAAAATTTTAAGTGGCATAGAAATAGGAGCAGTTATTAGCATCGTTACCTAGCTCTCAAGTATCAAGGGCAGGGACAGTAGCTTTATTCATAGGACCATAGAATTTAGAGCTGGAAAGTCCCTTAGAGACCATCTAGTCCTCTCACTTTACAGATGAGAAAATTGAGACCATGAGAGAAGAGAAGAGAAGTATTCAAAGTCATGTACATGGCAGAGTTGCTTCTTTCATCATTCTACCCTTCCTTCTTCTCTTCTACAACATATAGATATTACACATATCCCCAAATTCCATGGTTGGACAAGACCCTCAGCTACCATTTAGTACAACTCATACCTGAAAAAAGAATACCTTGTCCATCTATTGGGGAATGGCTAAACAAGTCATAGTATATGGTTGCAATGAAATATTACTGTGCTATAAGAAATGACTCATTGGATAATTTCAGAAAAACCTGAAAAGGCTTATATGAACTGATGCAAAGTGAAGTGAGCAGAACAAGAACATTTTACATACATAATAATAGCAATATTTTGTTTTGATGAACAACTGTGAATGAAAGATATTAGCAATTTAGCGATCCAAGACAATTCTAAAGACTCATGAAAAATGCCATCCCCTTCCAGAGAAAGAACTGATGGAGTCTGATTGCAGACCAGAACATACTACATTTTGGTTTCTTCTTTTTTTTGAGATCTTTTCCACAAAATAACTAATATGGAAAAATATTGTACCTGATTACACATGTAAAATCTATATCATATTGCTTATTGTGTCAGGGAAGAGGAAAGGGAAGGAGGGCGAGAATTTGGAATTTAACATTAAAAAAATTAATATAACAAAAAAGGAATCTCTACTATGATACAGCCTATAAAATGTCAAATGATGCCTTCTTTAATTGGAGAGGGGAAGGAAGGAAGGAGTTACTTGGGAATTTTATTGTAATAAACAAACAAATAAATTGATTTTTTAAAAACAGAGTATGTGAATGAATCATAAGGAGTTGTCTTATTTTCTTTTTGGAGAGCGAGGAATGAAGAGAGGAGAAAATTTTGGTTGGTTGATGGGTCTAGTTTCCTGTGTACTTAGGGCTGTTTGAGCTGGGGAGCCAGGAGGCAGAATTCCTTTGTTAACCAATATTACATCCCATATTTCTATTGAAATACACTCCGTCTTTCCACTACCCCCATGTCCAGGACTAACCTGTTTGTATTTGTACAGGAGTAGGAGGAGTAGAAGAGAAAGTACGACCATGATGGAAATGCAGACCATGACGATAGGGGTAAAAAGACTGTCTCTTTCAGGCTGGAAGGAGGGTTCTGGAGACAACAGGAAAAAAAAAGATGCTTATACAGACCATCCACACACACACACATATCCCTGCTCTCTCTCTCTCTCTCTCTCTCTCTCTCTCTCTCTCTCTCTTCTCCTCTCCTCTCCTCTCCTCTCCTCTCCTCTCCTCTCCTCTCCTCTCCTCTCCTCTCTTTTGTATTTGTGCTTTATTCAATTGAATATATCCTTGTTTCCCTTGTTAGAATATAAGCTTATTGCAAATAGAAATTGTTTCATTCTTTGTTTTTGTATTCACTGTTATGATTGATGGCAGTGTTGGATCTAGAAACCAGCACCAAGGTTCCTTTCTCTGCCATACAAAAGAATAGATAGGAAATAACTTTGGTGGGACAGCTGGGTGGTACTGTGGTATTGGGCCTGAAGTCAGCATAATTCATCTTTCTGAGTTCAAATCTGGCCTTAGACACTGTATGNCTTTCCTTCTTCCCTCCCCCCTCCCTCCTCCCTCCCTCTCTCTTTCCCTCCCTCCCCTCTCTCCCTCTCTCTCCCTCCACCTCCCCTCCCCACCTCATCTTCCCTAGCACTACTTGGAACCTTTATTCTTTATATTAAGGATGATATAGGGGCAGGTAGGAAGGAGAAGGTTTCAATGAAGATCTATCTAGTAATGAAATGTGGCATCACTTAAGCACCTGTTTCTTGAAAAAGAGCTGGGTCTGGGGAGATGAGGGTAGAGCCTTCTAATCATGTCCTCCTGCTTAAAAACCTTCAATGGCTCCCTGCTTTGAGGATAAAGTCCAAGCTTCTTTGCTAGCATCAAAAGCCCTTCTCAATCTGTACTGAACATTCCTTTCCAACCTAAGATCCCTGTTTCCCAGAATCACATGGACAGAAGTTGTGCTCTATCGACTTTGTCTTTGCTGTTCAGTGGAGAATAAGATAGGGGAGAAACCTGAGGCCAGAGTTCAGTTGGGAAGCCATGACAACAGTCCAGGGGAAGGTGGTGACTATGTGACTGAAGAGAAGTAGAAAGGACTTGGGAGATGTTATGGAGGTAGACTCAACAATATTTGATAATTGACTGGCCATGTGGGGTGAGGGAAAGTGAAGAGTGCCAGATTACTTTGAAATTGCCTTCATTGCCCCACTGACTAGATGGTGTGAGAGGCTGACCCCAGTTGCTGCCTGCCCGAGTTACATTTTATTCAAACCAAGGTTAAGCAATGATTCAGATTTAGTCAGACAAGCCACTCAATTTTGCTCATTCATTTAATAGACACAGATCCAGGAATAGTGGCATGTAATAGTTGGTTTGAGAGGATTCTCAGAGTGGTTCCAGCTTTCACTGCTACTAAGCCACCATCTTGGCCCTGTTCCCCAAGTGGTATGCAACAGTGATGGATCTATTGTTGTTCAGTTGTTTCCAGTTGCATCTGACTCTTTGTGACCCTATTTGGGGTTTTCTTGGCAGAGAGATTGGAGTGGTTTGCCATTTCTTTTTCTGGCTCATTTTACTGATGAGGAAACTGAGGCAAACAGGGTTAAATGGCTGGTCCAGGGTCCCACAGCTAGTGAGTGTCTGAGGCCAGATTTGTATTTGGGAAGATAAGTCTTTCTGACTTTAGGTATAGCATTCTATACATCGTACTACCAAGCTGCTCCCAAAGTTAAATATCTTGTCGTCATTAGGCTAGAGATGAATATAGTGCAAAGACAGACATAACACAGATCCTGCACTCAGTCTAATAGGGAGAAAGATCTGAAAACAGAAAACTCTGATCCATGGGAGATAGAGGCAGGTACAAAATGCTATAAAAATGTAAAGAGGGAAGGATCTGGTCAACTTAAAACAAAAACCAAAAGTCTGTTATTTAAATAGTGCTTTACATACTAACACAATGAAATAGAAATAACCGTGGATTTAGCACCAGAGGACCTTGCTCAAATCCCAGTTCTGCTACTGATGTCACCTTGGTCAAATCACTTCACTTTTCAGGGCCTCAGTTTTCTCATCTATAAAAATGAGAGGTTTGGACTCAACTGCCTCTAAATTCTCTCCCGGTTCTGAAAGTGATGGTCCTTTGAGCATTGTGAGCTATTTATTGTAGGTTTATGTATCATGGTTTTAAAGATAGAGGACACTGTGTGGATTGCCATGCAGGCAGGTTGGTGTACAGGTGTTGACAGGCTTGCTATAAAGATGTTGGCAAGAGCTCTGCAACCAGCCAATCAGCCTGGACACCGCAGATTAGGGACTTTCCTTCCTTTGGAGTCTGTGCAGAATCAAGCAAAAGTAACCTGAAGTTACGTCAGGGTATTTAGCACACCTTTTGCATCCCATTTGTATTGTTTGCTTTTCCTCCCCCAACCCTGTCAGTGGGGAAACAAAGATAAACCATGGGGAAGGTAATGCAGACCAAGGTGAACTATGGGTAAAGTAGCATCAGTTCCTTAGGAATGGCAGAGCAACAGCTGCCCTTCCCTGACAACCAAGTAAGATAAAAAGCATTCCTCAAAACCTCCCGGAGCTTTTCTATTGCCAAGCCACCATCACCTTCCTCCCTTTCTCAATAAAGCTTGCCTGCACTGTCAATTCTTTGGAAAATGCCCTAATTTCTCTGCCTACACCATTGTCACTTCCCAATAGTGACTTTGCTCGATAGTGTTAGAAGCAGACCTCAAACCCCTTCTTGCTGATGCCAAATTCAGCATTTGATATGCTATATCAAGCTGTCTCCCAGATCTTCATCAGCGCCCATTTTTCTCGGCACAAATGCCAATTTCTTCCTCACCACTAGCTTCACCCCACCCCACCCCCTGCCCCTCCAGAGGAGGAAGACATACTTCACTTGCAGTTCACACTATCATATAATTCCTCATGTGAGCCTTGAACCTTGGAAACTTTATCCCCCTAGCACTAGGGAAGCATACCCTTCTCTAACTTGAGTAGGTTGATGGAAGGAGAGAATGACCACATGGACAGAGCAGTATAGAAGAGCGTTTTAGAGCACTTAAGGGTACAGTGCTATAGTATGGAGTTGCAAAGCAATAGGGGTTCCAAACAAGTTTCAGGATGAAATGTGAAAAAGGTCATTCTTCTTCCCTGCCCCTAGCCTTAAGGCTATAACAAGGCTACCCGGTTGAGGCATTGATCCCCAGAATTGGAGTGAGATAAAACAATGCCTAGAAGAGGCCAGGGCAGGCTAGACTGAGACCAGGAACTTGGAATCCTGGAGAACCAGGAATGTGAAACCCTGGGAAGCAAAGAAAATAATTCAAAAGGTAGTCAGTTTTCTCAATTTCCAAATCTATTGCTAAGGGTATAGGATGTCATCTCCTCTCCAGCCAGGCCTCTTTTCACTGCCCCTGCAGCTTGCCACAGGCATTCTGCAATACATGATGCCTCCTTGAGGGCTTGATCTCAGCTAGAATCAATGGGAACCCTTTTGTCCTTAGCTCATGCCACTCATACCAGGGCATTTTCATAGGCCACTCATCTTCCTGCCAAACTATGAACTCTTGAGGGTTGAGACTGTGACTCATTCATCTTTGTACCTACCATGATGCCAACCTTAGGGCCTTACATAAAAAAAATATTTGTTGAATGAGTTCCTGTTCTTTTCCCCTAGGAATTACTTTGTATGCATTTATATTCACTTATCTATGTGCAAACTACATCTTCAATAGAATATAAGCACCTTGAAGGCAGGAATTTTTTCTGCTTTCATCTTTGTATCTGCAGCATCTATCCCTGTGCCTTGAGCATGGTACAAATTTAATAAATGGTTTTTGAATTTGGTTGGACTAATTCTTCTTTGTTGTATGCATGGGTCTTGCCTATCTAGCTACCGTGAGGCTATGAGGAAAGGGACCTTGTGCTTTTGCCTCTGAAAACAGCCCCTCACTCCCAGAAGGTAGGATAAGCCACATGTGGGATGTGTCAGGGGCACCTTGTGAGGGATCATGGGATGTTCACCAGCCCCTCAGAGGGAAGCATGCAGGACTCTTACTTGTCAGGATGGGCCAGAAGCTCTGTGAGTTGTTCCCGACCTTGTTGCTAGCCACGCACGTGTAGGCGGTGTTTTCCATCAGGGTTTGGATATGAAGCATACTCTCAACCTTCACTTTGTGAAAGGGCTCCTGGCTCACGACTGAGGCATTGGTATCACGCCACAGCAATACTCTGTCCTGGTTGCAGCTGGGGAGGAGGGGAGGAAGGGAATATGGGTCAAAGGGATGAGATTTCAGAGAGGGGATAGGGGCTCCTCTGAGCCTCTGGGTGGAGAAACAGTGTGTCCTAATGGAATTCCATCATCTCAAGATCATCTAAGCCAAGCCGAGAAAACAGGAGTGTAGGGAAATGAAAATATTCTAGTTCTCTTACTTCCAGTGACATGATCTGAGTCAATGAGGGAATAGCCTACCTTTCTTCCTTGCCTGAACAGCGGTACCATGTAATCTCAGGGGCTGGATACCCAAAAGCGATGCAGCGAAAGACATCAGAGATGTTGAGTTCTGCCTGCTGGACTTGTACTTCTGGAGAGTCTGAGTAGGGAAAATGGAACAAGACAGAATCAAAGCTAGTGAGAGACTTTGTTTACCGAAGATTCTCCTCCCTTGTACCATTACCAGGAAATACATTGGCTATGACCACGTGAGGAAGGAGATTGCCCAGGCAAAAGTTAAATCCTCACAATTAGCCTGTCTATTCTTTACTCAGCACTCTAGTCTCTGCACCAAGTTCTCTCTTTTACTGAGTGCTTGTCCCCTTCACTTAACTCCGTCTCTCTCAAAGAGTGCTGATCCTTTTAATGCTCTTTCATGCTCCTCATCCTCTTCCCCAAGTCCTTATGCCCTGCACTGAATTCTTAGACTCTTCACTAAATGACAATACTCTCACTGAGCTGCCCCGTTCTCTTGCCGTCTCCTTTCTCTTACTGAGGCCCCATCCCCTCAAAGATCCTTCATCCTCTTCATTGAACTGAACCTTTATCTCCTCAAATTTCTCCCATCTTTTCACCAAGTCCCATCCCATCACTGAGACCCTGTCACTCATTCTGTACTCCATTCCTTCACTGAGTCCTCAAGTCCTTACAGTGATACTCCAGACCAAACCACCTATGCCCCTCATTAGTTATTTGAGCTAATAGAGCTCAATCCAGTAGATCCCCAGTAGAGCTAATCTAGTAATTACATAGTGTAAGACACTGAGAGAAATCTTTCCTATCTGGGTAGGGTAATGGAGGGAGGGTATAATAGGTCAGAAGAGAGAAAGAAAAGATGACAAATAGTTAAAATGGCCTGGTTGTCACCTGGGAGGGGGCCTAAAGCCTTTCCTTTTTGACTCTTTGTGGGAAGAAACCAATCCTTGGGCCCGAGTCCCTGTGTATCTTCTCATAGCTTGAGGTAGGGTCTAGTTTTCAGTTCTCTAGGGGCAGGCTCACATGAAGAACTCTCTACTAGGCGGTCCCTCCATCTGAACTGAGCCCATCTGGAACTTACCATTCCCGGGTAGTCAAGCGAGGCTTCAGTAGTATGGGGATGGGGAGCTCTTGTTCCCCAGCTCTAACTCCAACCCCTTCGTGACCCCTGCAAGATTCTCTTAATTTCCCAGAGGCACTCACGGTTTAGGATGACCTCAAAGCTAAGAGAAGCCTTAGCATCCGAGTTTTCAGCATGGAAAGTGTAGTACCCAGCTTCTGACTCTTTCAGGCGATGTAGACGGAGGGTTTTGTTGAACCTAATGGGAGTAAGGAACACAGCCTGCTTCAGAGAGCCGGAAAGGCCTTTCCCAACCCTGAGGAGCACAGCTAGGCACACAATTATGTGTCCCCTCTTCTGTAGGCATGGCTATCTCACAGCTACTAGGATGGAGCATTTGTTAATTTGGAGGTGCACACCCCAGACAGACAAGGGGTGTAGCATACCCTAAATGGGGATAATGACCACTGTCCTCTGAGGCCTCTAAGAAGCACACTCATTCAGTGTTGTTCTTTGCTGCTTAAACTTATTCTATGTAAGCTATCACAAAAGCAATAAGCTGGGCTCCAGAGGATTTGGTTTGGGTATGAGTCCCCAAAAGAAGGCAACTTTTGTTGAGGAAATCACAGGTTGTGACTTGGAATCTCATCTTTGGTTGGTTAGTTGTTGTCCTTCATAATCTAAGAGGACCAAAATGATATCACTATTGGTATTGTCTTTTGACTATTCCACCTCTGTCATCTTAGTAAAGAGTTTCTGGATGGTGAGCTTGCTCTTTTTTTGTTTTTTTTTTGTTTTTTTGCTTAAACCCTTACCTTCTGTCTTAGAATTGAACCTTAGTATTGATTCTAAGGCAGAAGAGCAATAAGGACTAGGGAATTGAGGTTAAGTCCAATATCAAACTGCTAGCGAGTTAGGTCAGATTTGATCTTAGGTCAAATTTGAATCGAGGTCCTCCAGAATCCAGGTCTGGCACTCTATCCTCTGAGCTACCTATTACCCTCTCCTTGTTCCTTAATCTTATATTCTCATCTCTGCCTTTTGGCTTCTCTGGCTTCCTTCAAATCCCAACTAAAATTCTATCATTTACAGAAAGCTTTTCCCAACCTCTTAATTTTAGTGTCTTCCCTCTGTTATTTCCTATATATTCTATAAATAGTTTGTCCATAGTGATTTGTTTATTGTTTCCAGGATTAGATTGTGAACTCCTCCAAGGGTCAAGGTTATCTTTTGTCTTTCCGTTTCCCTAGCACTCATCTTACAATGTAATATGCACTTAATAAATACTTATCGACTAATATTAACATTTAAGAGTCTTTTAAAACATTCACCTGCCAATCACATGGAATAAAAAGCTTTCAAAATATAGAGACTCGAAGGGATGAAATTATAATCCTTAGGGAAAAGAATGAGACACATGTCATCTTTGACATTCTCTCTGCTATTGGGGTTGTCCCAAAGACACTTTCAAGGACACCTTCCCCCAAATTGTCTAGCCCATTTCTCAATGAGGATTAGCAGGGAAGGCAACTGGGCCCAAGAAAAGGTAATCCAAACATGGGTAAAGTAGGAGGGAGGAATAAAATAGCTCCTTATCCTGCTTCCTTGTCCTCTCTCAAACTCTACCAATCTCCCACCATCTCTTCCACTCTTACTCCCTGTAGAGTATGGACCATCAGAGGGCTTTAAAGTACAAAGCTTAGGGATAGACCTCAGTGTGAAGGAAGCACACTCCCTCAGGAGCTGACTCTTTGGGCAAAGTCCTAAACACCTTGCCCTAGTTGCAATTCTGCTTATTGGTGTTGAGTCCAGACTTGTCAGATACCTTGGCATGACTCCCTGAACAAGAAAAGATTAGACTTGGGGGAACAGATTTTAAAAAGAATTATATCTAAAGCCAGATTTGAAACTTATTCATGTACTAGTATTTTTTGAATTATAAATAGGCTTTCTTTCTTCTTCTTCTTTTTTTTAATCCTTACTTTCCATCTTAAAATCAATACTATGTATTGGTTCCAAGGCAAAAGAGTGGTAAGCCATGTAATTGGGGTTAAGTGACTTGTCTAGGGTCACACTGGTAGGAAGTGTCTAAGGCCAGATTTGAATCCAGGTCTTCCTATCTCTGGGTCTGGCTCTCTATTCCCAGAGCCACCTAACTGCCTCCTAGGTTTTCTTTATGTAACTAGATGACCCCCTAAGAATGCAGAATGACTAGTCTTTAGGATAGAGGACAAAATGGATGACCTAAAGCAGAGCCCATCAACTTATGTTTTTTTTAATATTTTGATAATGGTATTTTAATATAATTGATTTCCTTTGTAATCTTACACATTTATTTTATGTATTTTAAAACATCAGCATGAGAAGAGCTCTGTGGGCTTCACCAGACTGCCAAAGGGGACCATGACTCAAAAGTTAAGAACCCTTGACTTAGGATCTCTTCCAGATCTTATATTCTCTAATTCTAGGTAACAGGTCCAGACCTACAGACTCCTAGATTCCCTCCTCCCCACCTTTCTAAGCCTGCTATTCCCTAGGATCTTGTTCCTTATGCGTATTGAAGATGAGAAAAAGAAGGAGGCTTGGGAAAGACTCTTGTCTATGTAGTTAGTCACTTTGGGGATCCACTCCAATTTCTTCTGGCCTTGACCCGAGGTAGGAAGGGAAGAGAAGGGAAAGCGGCAATACCTGTAGGTCATCTCTGAAATGGAGCTGGAAAGACTTCGCTGGGAGTTGAGAAAGGGGCCATCATACGTCCAGTTCCAATGAAGCAATGTAGGATAAGTCTCAACACTAACCATCAAGACCAAGTCCTTCCCAACATCCATCTCTAGGCGGAGGCTTTGCTCAGAAGATAGGTTCACATATCCATGCTCTGAAAGAGGAAACATCTCAAGATATAACACTGATGGAGAGACCTTTCAATTCATTCATTGGCTGATAATCATCGTTCAGTTGTTTCAGTCATGTCTGACTCTTCAAGACCCCATTTGGGATTTTCTTGACAGATACTGGAGTAGGGTGCTGTTTCCTTCTTCAGATCATTTTATAGATGACAAAATGAGGTAAACAAAGTTAAGTGATTTGTCAAGGGTCACACAGCTAGTAGGCTGAGGCTGGATTTGAACTCAGGAAAAGGAATCTTCCTCACTCCAAGCCCAGCACTCTATCCATTGTCACACCTAGCTGCCCTCTCAGCTGATGGTCATGTATTCAGTTCATTCATCCACTTAATAAACATTTATTAAATGCCTACTAAGTGCAGAAGATAGGACTAGAGACTAGGTTGTGACACAAAGATAAATAAGACATGGTTCCCACCTTTGTGAAGTTCATATACTCCTAATATTGATTATATTCTTGCTACCCAACAAGGCATTTGGTTAAACCTACCCTCTTCCTGGCAGCACTCACCCCAGCCCTTAAATCTTGTCTCTGTCCTACTTTCTCTTTACTATCCCAGAGTCCAGCCTTGACCTGGTTTCTGTCCTTAAAACTCCTCTCTGACTATTTCATTCCCTACTTATAAACCTTCTGTGGCTCCTCACTAGCCCTAATCCTCAGCTCAGCACTCTTGGTCTTCCACTATCTGGTCCTAGCCTAGCTTATCTTCTTATTTAAAAAACAAAAACAAACGAACAAAATAACGCTTATGTTTTTAGAATACCAAGTATTGGTTCCCCAGGCAAAAGAGCAGTAAGGGCTAGGCATTTAGGGGTTAGATGACTTGTCCAGAGTCTCACAGCTGGGAAATATCTGAGGTCCCATTTGAACCCAGGACTTTTCACTCCAGGCCTGGCTTTTCTATCCACTGAGCCACCTAGCTGATCCAAATCTTGTCTTTTACTACTCCTGTATAATCAGTCACAGGTTGTAAGAGGTCTCTGTTCATTTTATTGCCTCATTGCCTTTCACTGATTCTCTTCAAGTTCTTCAATATCCAGCTCAAGATTACCCATTTTACATCCTGTAAGGTGATCTATCTCTTGTTTGGTCATAAAGTCTTTCCTTATCCAGAGATCTGACAGGTAAACAATTCCTTACTCCCCTAATTACTTATGGTATTACTCTTTATGTCTAAACCGTGTGCCCATTTTGTCCTTATCTTGGTATACCACGTGAGGTGTTGGTCTATATCAAGGTCTACCTCCTTGGTGAGGCCTTTTGGATCAGTCCACTAACCACTCCAGCCCACAAAGACAATTAATTCCTTTCTCTGAGCTTCCATTAACCCTTCCTGTAGGCACCACCCATTTGGTGACTTACTTGCCCTATTGTTTTATATATATATATACATATATATATGAATATATATATATATTTTAAATCTTTAATTTCTGTCTTAGTAACAATTCTAAGACAGATAGACAAGGGGTAGGTTAATGGGGTCAAGTGACTTGCCAAAGGTCTCATAGCTAGGAAGTATCTTGAGGTTAGAATTGAACCCTGGTTCTCCTAACTGCAGACCTGGTGCTCTATCCATTAAGCCACCTAACTGCCCTTTGCCCGGTTGTTTTTAAACAATATTCGTTGTGTGAATCTTGTCTTTCAGTAATAGTTTTTTTTTTAAAATAAGTTTTTATTGATGTCTTTGGTTTTGATATAATCGTAGTTTCCTCTAGTATCCATTTTCTTTCTATTTTCCATCAGTAACTCTGCTTGGCTTCTACTCTACAAACATCATGCCTCTCCCAAGATAAGCTCATCACCTGCAATCTCACCACCCTTCAGACTGACTCAGTTTTTAATATTCCTTCTGACCTCCCTCAGTTGCTTCTCTTCTAGGCCTAGAGGCTTGGAGGGTAGAGCAATGCTTTTAAAAATAGACTGATTTAACCTTAAAGAGAGCAGAGCTAGAAAGGCAGTAGAGATCTCAATTCAAAATGTCAACCCCCTCCCAAGCCTTGCTTTATAGAGGGCTTAGAACTTTTCCGATAACTCTCTATTTTCTTTCGATAGCTCTGCTTGGTTTTTACTCCTTGGATTATCGTGCCTTTGCAAAGGTACTCTCAATCCCCCTACCCTTTTATGCTTTATCTTCCATCACTAGATAGCTCTTGAGAATGTTGTCGTTCAGTTTTTTCAGTTGTGTCTCACTCTTCACGACCCCAGTTGGGGTTTTCTTAGCAAAGAGTGGTTTGCCATTTCTTTCTCCAGCTCATTTTATAGATGAGGAAACTGAGACAGAGTTATGTGATTTACCTAGGGTCATACAGCTAGTAAGTGTCTGAGATTGAATTTGAACTCCGGGTTTTTTTGATTCCAGACCCAGGACTCTATCCATTGAGCCTCTGGCTCCTGAGAATAAGGATTACTTTATTTTTTTAATTTAATCTCTATCCCTGGAACTTAGTAGAGTGCCTGACACAAAGTAGGCACTTTAAAAATGTCTATTGAATTGAATTGCCCTTTTAGAGAGTCATCTCATATAACAAATAATATTTTTTAAAGAAAAAAATGAAAAAAGTGGGAAAAATCAGCATGATCGACTAATATAGTGAAAAAAGTCTGAAAATGTATACAATAACTATGGACTTTCCCACCTTCACAAAGGAATGGGTTGCCCAAAGTGACACAACTATTTAGTGTCCAAGGTCAGATTTAGACTCAGGAAAAAGAATCTTCCTGACTCCAGGCCTTACTCTCTATCCATTGTGCTACCTAGCTGCCTCTGAATGCATTTTAATTATATTGATTGAACTGAATGAATCCTAATGGCTCCCATTCCTCTTCAGTTCTAGCATGTTCCCTCCTGGACCCGCCTCTATTCCTTCTGCTGTCACTGTTTCCCAGTCCTGCTCCCTTTTGATGCTTTCCCTCCTTACTTCATCCTGAGTATCCTTAGTATCTCCCAAAATGCCTTCTCTACCCCCCCACCGGCCCTCCAAGGCTCCCTAATGACTAGTACAACGTCCAGGAAACCCACGATTCTATTCTATCCCACAATTAGATGCTGTATTCAGATTTCCTTACCTACCACCTTTAGAACTGTGAAAGAAATGTTGTAGCCTTTAGGGTTGGAAGCATTACAGACATAGGTGCCCCCATCCTCTGCGCCCACAGCTGGTATGGTGTAGTTGATGGTACTTTGATAGGCGTCTTCATCAGACTTAAAGTTAAATTTCTTCACATAAGAGATCTGCAGGTAGAATGAAGAGATGATGAGGATCTCAGCCATTGGTGGGTTCCAAAAAGCATATCCAAATATCCAAAGGGACGAATTTATGCAGATTTATGGAACTTACAAAGTTTGGAAAACTGGTGACTCGTGTTCCCCAAATGTTAAGGTTCTTTTGATTGGTTCCAAAATGTTACGTTTTGAATTGGGGTCTCTACTGCCTTAGTAGTTCTATTCTCTTTCAGATTTAACCCGTTTATTCATTTATTATCATTACTCTTATTAATAACAATTAATAAAGAGGCAAGTAGAAGATAGTGGGCCCACTTCAGACTCAGAAAGACTAAGGAGGGGGCAGCTGGGTGGCTCAGTGGATTGAGAGCCAGGTCCAGAGATGAGAGGTTCTGGGTTCAAATCTGGCCTCAGATACTTCCCAGCTGTGTGATCCTGGGCAGGTCACTTAACCCCCATTGTCCACCCTTACTACTCTTCTGCCTTAGTACCAATACACAGTATTGACTCCAATACAGAAGGGAAGGGTTTAAAAAAGAAAGAAAGAAAGAAAGAAAGACTGAGGACCAGGACTGACCTCTTGACACAGACTGAACTGTGTGGTCTTGGGTAAGGCACTTAAATCTGAAGTGCCCTGGGAGAACTCTCTAAGACACATGAGTGACTGCTCATCTATATCCCCACCAGGTATTCCCCATAGAATGAAACAGCATCTCAGTAATATGTCCTCCCTCACCAAAAATTAATTATGGTTATTATCCCAAATTTCTAATAATGACTTGATATTATTTAATTATTACTTGACAACAATTCAAATAATAACTCAAATTGTCAATGAAAACAGCATAGTATTAATTCAAATTCAAGCTTTAAGATTTACAAAGTAAATTCCCTAGAAAAACTTTTGAGGTTAGTAGTGCTGCTTATATTATCTTCATTTTGTAGATGAAAAAATGGAGATTTTAAAGATAAAACCAAACAACTGATTTCTATAAGGAGTCACAGCTCCTGCCCTGCAGTTTACAGTATAGGCATATTTCTAACATGTCTAAGCATCGAGCCTGGTTTTCAGGGGTTCAAGTCTCCCTCTTCTTCCCCGCTCAGTTGAAAGTTGAATATAGGTCTCTATCAGTTGTTTTTCAGTTGTGTCTGACTCTTTGTGATCCACTTTGGGGTTCTCTTGGCAAAAATACTGGAATGACTTGCCATTTTCTTCTCCTACTCATTTTACATATGAGGAAACTGAGGTAAACAAAGTTAACTGACTTGCCCAAGATCACATAGATAATAAGTGTCTGAGGCTGGATTTGATGAGTCTGCTGCCTTCAGACCCAGCACTCTATCCACTGTGCCACCAAGCTGTCCTAAGTTCCTATCCTCCACACTCAATTCTTTGAAGATTATGCGAATAATAATAGCAAATATTTATGTGGTACATTAAGGCTTGCGAAAAAGTTCTATAAACACTATCTCGTCAACATAACTCTGGGAGGTGACTCAGTGACTTGTCTAGGAGCACACAACTAGGAAGTGTGTTTGGTCAGATTTGAATCCAGAGGTGTCATTACCTCCGTTTTATAGCTAAGGAAACAGAGGTAGATAGAGAGTTAATGACATGCCCAAAGTCACATACATCCAGTGTTAAGGATAGATTTAAGCTCAGGCCTTCTTGATTCCAAGTCCAGTGCAGATCCCACTAAACCATATTTTTTTTTCCTCAGAAAAAAAGAGGAGGGGAAAAAATACAGACTTGGGAGTCAGAGAATAATTTGCCAATAACTCATTGTGAACCTTTGATGTTCTATCTTCTCTGTTCTAAGGTCTCTTCCAGAACTAAATGATTTAACACTTTATCTAAGTTATTCTTTACATAAAGATCCACAAAGAAAGATGAGCCACATTTGTGGGTGATGAAACTTGAGGCATTCATAGTAACCAGAATTTGTGGGGATTTCCCTCTCCTAAAGACAGTTAAATACTCCATACTTCCATCAGTCAGACCATGGGACCAGATGGACCAATAGGTCTTATCTCAGAGGATTTTATACCTTTAACAGACCTCCATTCAATAACAGTTTCTGAAGAACCTACTGGGTGCAAAACACTGTTAAGAACTAGAAAAGTTTATATAACCTACAATTCTTGTCTCTTTGGAGTCCATAGTCTAGGAGGAATGATAAGACCCAAAACCAAATAATTAGGAAACATACTACATGGAAAATATATACATTTGGTTATATCTCACCATTTGGCACTCTGTCTAAAATTGTCCCTTAGAATAGGGAGTTCTCACTATTTATTTTGTGTCTTGTAGGTCAATTTTTTTTTGTCATACCAGTGTCCTGGCCACCCCCATGCCCATCTCTCACCTGAATATCACCAATTAAATATCAATGCTTGCAAAAAAAAAGGATATGGAGTTCTCACCTTCTTCTGCTGGTGTTTGAGTTCATGATCAAGATATACATATCGATCGATTGCTCTGCAGATAATCTGGGCAGGCTCCCCTCGTATCCGCACCAGCTCAGAAGGTTCCAGCCACAGCTTTGGAGGCCCTGAGAGGACTGAAGCCAGCACAGAAGTTAAAATGGTGGGGTGAAAAGCAGAAAGCAACCTTAGCATTTTGACCCCCATCATCATTTTACAGAGAAGGAAACTGGGACCTAGAGAGGGGAGTGACTTGCCCAAGGTCACATCATTCGTAAATGTATGAGCTAGAATTCAAACCCAGATGTCCTCATTTCAACTACAATGTTTAACATTCTTTTCACTTTCCTGTGTAGCACTAAAGAACAGACCCTCAGACCCAATGGGGAGGAGCTGAGCTGGAGCTCCAGCAGCATTTGTACCAGAAGGTAGCTCAAATGTTGGTGCTACTTGAACCCATTCCCAGGAGGTGAAGTCATGGAACTTGTAAGGGGGGAAAAGGGGTTTTATAGGTTCAATATACCTTTACAAACTGAGTATGTGCATGTGTGTGTATGTGCACATATATGTGTATATTATATATAGCACTTCAGATTTGCAAAGCACTTTATAAATATTATCTTATTGGTCTTTATAACAATCCTAGAGGTTGTTGCTGTTATCATCCCCATTTTATGGCTGACGAAACTGAAGAAGACCAATATTGTCCTTAACAGATTACTGGGCAGTAACTTGTCCAGAGACACACGGTTAATGAAAGTATAAAGCTGGGTATAAACCATGGTCTTCCTGACTCCAGGCCCATCACTGGCTCTATCCAATGCACCCACCACCTAGTGCTTCTGGATTTTTCCTCAGAAAAGATTCATAAGGACAAGGTCCTCCCTGGGCCCCCTTCAGTATATTCTCCATTCCTCCAAGAGTCACCAGTTTCCAATCAACCTCATCAACCACCCCTCACCCTGCCACCCACATAAAAAAAAAAAAAAAAAACCCTTACCTTCTTTCTTAGTATTAATTCTAAGATAGAAGAGGGGCAAGGTCTAGGCAATTGGGGATAAATGACTTGCCCAGGGTCACACAGCTAGGAAGTATCTTTGATCAGATTTGAACTCAGGTCCTCTGGACACCAAGCTTGGCACTATGTTACCTAGCTGCCCCTCTGCCACATCCTATTTCCCTTAAGGATTACTAATTTCCAATTAGCATTGTTAGTCACCCCTCCCCCTGCCACCTTTATTAAATTATTTATTATATGGCCCCTGATCCCTCTGGCCATCGAGTTACCTTTATCCACAATCAGCCTGATCTTTGAGGAGCGTTTCTTCTGCCCTCCAACCATAGTCTTACAGGAGTATTCCCCTCTGTGGATGAACTGGACCTTTTGGATAGTGATGCCCTTCCGAGGGTCAAAGGTGTATTTGCCCTGGAAAGGCTTTCCAAAACTGTTCTCCAGAGATACCCAGGGCTCTGCTGTGGGATCTGTTATCCGACATGGCAGCAGCACATTACTGCCCTCCAGGGTAGTGACCTCAGTGACAGGGACGCTCCAAAGATTTTCTGGATCTGTCAGGTGGAACAATCAAACGGGTGAACACAGTAGAAGGGGCAGAAAACAGAAGGTTCAGGGCATCAGGGAAATAGCGGAGGAAGCCAGGTGTTACTGCAGGAGGCCATGTACGTGGTTTAAAGGGACCCTGACTACCTGTTGATTCCCTTCACATGCCACAGAGTACTTTAGCCCTCTGTGGTTGAAGGCAATCAGCAGTTAATACTATCCCTCTGCGGGCTGATATTCTTTGTGGGTGTGGGTATAGAGGGGAGTGGTGGTCCAGCCCTGTGACTTCAACACTCTAAGAATTTTGGTGTGAAAATCTCTTTCATTGATACAAAAACACACTTAGAACTCATGCTAAGGTTGCTTCCCCTCCCCAATCCCCCCATAGCATTACAACCCAGTGCTTCTCTCTATTAGATTTTTTAAAAAACCTTTACCTTCCATTTTAGAATCAATGTTGTGTATCAGTTCTAAGACAGAAGACAGTAAGGACTAGGCAATTGGGGTTCAGTGACTTGTCTAGGACTACACAGCCAGGAAGTGTCTGAGGCCACGTTTGAACCCAGTCTCTCCCATCTCTAGGCCTGGCTCTGTATCCACTGAGCCACCTAGCTGGCCCCCTCCCTATAACATTTTAAGCTATTAAGGTCGTCAAACTTCATATCTCTACCAGTGCCAAGTTAGTGTTCATGTGTTTTATATCTGTCTATATTTGTTGCAATGTAAATTTTGGTGAAGTCTTTATTTCCCCCAATTCCCCACTCAAGCATTTCCTTATCTCCCAGCCAGCCTGGCATTCCTAATTCTGTTTTTGCGAAGCTTCATGTTCCAAAGGCTATATTTTCTTTCTATCTCTTAACATCTGTTGTTTTTGTTCTGTTAGTCCACTCTGGCCCAAGGCTGGGTCAGGGGCTAGAAGGGACAAGGAACCAACAGTCTGCAGAGTGGCAGGAAGTGGTTAGCTGAAGAGTGAACATTGGATTTAGATCAGCTGGTCAAGTCTACCCTGGAGGATCATGGCCCCTTATAATTTCTTCTTCCTAGGCCAGACCTTTTTTTTATCCTGGGGAAACTGAGGCACCACAAAAGTTCTAACTAGAGGGTTGAACTTTGGGGTCTTGGAGAGGTGAAGAGATTCTTATCCTAATCTTCCAGAAAGAATCCTCATTGACAATTAGAAGCCCTGAAAGTAGTTTGGAGATGATAGAAAAGGGTTACAACTGGGGATGGGAAGAGATTAATGGGAACCCCCTAAAAAGAAATGGATCCATTGGTTCAATAAATGTCCCTTTTGCCAGACCCATGTCTACCCCACACTGAAGGTTTTTGGTAGTACCCAGTTCTGTGGAGAGCCCGAGGAAGGAGCTGACATTGAAGATGTTAGACTCTCAAGCCCCATACCTTTCACATAGAGATGCAGGGAGGCAATAGAATTGTCCCCGTCTGGGTTTTCTTCCCCTTTTTCCAAACATTGGTAGGTGCCTGTATGATTAATTGTAGAATTGATGATTCTAAGGGTGCTGAGGTTGCCCATGGTGTCCTGAATCCAACCATTGGTGTGCCAGTTCACATCACTGACCCAGGCCACATTGGCGTTGCCCTCACAGCGAAGAGTTACAGTTGATCCACGTTCCACCACCAGATTTGGACCACTGGGCTCAATCATGGGAGTTGCCTGACCTGGAGGACAGGAGGAGAGGTTGTTATAATTTAAGACAGGAAAGGACTCTCCAAAATGTCAGGAATATCCAATCCCTTTGAAAGAGGAGTATGAATGATTAGAGATAACATTTCTTGAATTTAATTATCATCTGTTATTTACCTTACCGTTATTTATTGGTATCACAGAATTATGTAATCTTTAGTACTGAAAGGGACCTTAGAAATCATAGAGTACCATTCCCTGCCCACCCACCTTACTTTATAGTGAGGGAAACTGAGGCCTACAAGTAAGGAGAAACTTGCTTGAACAAAAAAGGAGCAAAGCAGAGGATTAAACTCAGACCGCCTGATAGAAATACTCAGTGTATTTAGCTCCCCCAACTAGTCCATGAGCTCAATGAGGAAGGGTCCATGTCTTGGCTAAATTGTGTTTCTCTGTGTTTCCAAGATGCTGCCTTCTTCTTCTTTTCCCTCCTGCCTGATCACTCCTTTCCTTGGCTGGCTCCTCATTTATGTCACTCTCTCTAACCGTGAGTTCACCTCAAGACTTTATCTTCTTCTCCACATTCTCTCCAGGTCACCTCATCCATTCCCATGAGTTTAATTATTTCTGTACAGAAGACTCAATTTATCTTCTGAACTCTATTACCATCTGTGAATTGGACATTTCAAACCTAATGCCCCAGAGACATCTCAAACTCTACATGTCCATTACAGAATTCTTCATCTTTCTCTCCTGACCTATCCTTCGACTGTCTTATTTCTTTAGATGGTACCATCACTCTTCCAGTCTCTCATGTTCATAATCTAAGTATCATCCTAGACTCCTCACTCTCCTTCACCACTTCCCTCACCCCTTGTTCTCCCCATAGCCAAGCAGTGGGAAATTTGTGCTGTTTCTATTTCTACAACATCTTTTGAATCTGGTCCATCTCTCTACTCACACAGCCAGCACCTGAGTTTAGGCCCTTATCACCTCTCACCTGGACTCCTGCAATGACCTTGCTTTGAGTCTCTCCCCATTCCAACTCATCCTCCACACTTCTTCAAAGTGATTTTCTTTTCTTTTCAAAAGTTAATTTTTTAATGTTTTGAACTTAAACACCAAAATAAAATTAGCATTTCCATATACACATCAGAATACAAAAAGAGGACTATATAGGAAACCGTAAATTTCCATCCTGTACCACTTGCTTTTTTAAAAAAAATTATAGGGGGCAGATGGGTGGTTCAGTGGATTGAGAGCCAGGCCCAGAGACAGGAGGTCCTGGGTTCAAATCTGACCTCAGACCCTTCCTAGCTGTGTGACCATGGACAAGTCACTTGACCTCCATTGACCAGCCTTTATCATTCTTCTGCCTTAGAACCAATATACAGTATCGATTCTAAGATGGAAGATAAGGGTTTAAAAAAATTACATAAAAAATAAGCATGTTACTTCCTTTAAAAAAAATCCCTTACCTTCCATCTTAGAATCAATATTGTGTATTGGTTCCAAGGCAGAAGTAATAAGAGCTAGGCATGGGGAGGTTAAGTGACTTGTCTAGGGTCACACAACTAGGAAGGGTTTGAGGTCGGATCTGAACCCAGGACATCCTGTCTCTGGGTCTGGCTCTCAATCCACCTAATTGACTCTTGCATGTTACTTTCAAAACTTTCAAAGCTGTACTGCTTCTCTGTGCTTTCTTCTGATTGCCTTTAGCTCTCTTATGTGCATGTAAAAAAGATTTTCCATGACCCCCCTCCTTTTTTTTTTCTGGCATCACTATTGTTTACCTTTCTCCTCCTTCTCATTAAAAAAGTTAAGAGAGGGGGCAGCTGGGTTGCTCAGTGGATTGAAAGCCAGGCCTAGAGAGGGGAGGTCCTAGGTTCAAATCTGGCCTCAGACACTTCCCAGCTGTGTGACCCTGGGCAAATCACTTGACCCCCATTGCCCACCCTTACCACTCTTCTGCCTTGCAGCCAATACTCCAAGATGGAAGGTGAGGGTTTAAAAAAAAAGTTAAGAGGAGAAAAGAGAAAGGGCCTGTGAGGGAGGCTGGGAGGCCCTTGTAACAAATAAGCACAGTTGAACAAAATTAATCCACACAATGGCCATTATCTCTGCATCATGACTTCATCATCTCTCTGTCAGAAAGAGGATTACACACTTCATCATCGGTCTTCTGGATGGATCATGATTAGTCATAACCATTGACCATGGCCGATTATTGCATCAATCAGAGTTCTTAATGTTTTTGGAAGTTGTTTTTGTATAGGTCTTGATCAATGACCCATGTAAAACCCAGTGGAATTGCACATTGGCTACGGGAAGGGGAGAGGGAGGAGGGGAGGGAAAGAGCATTGAATCATGTAACCCTGGAAAAATATTCTAAATCAATTAATTAAATAAAAAAAATTTTAAGGGAGTTGTTTTTGTTTACAATGCTGTTGTCCTCACATTAACTGTTCTGCTAGTTCTGCCCACCTCACTGTATCAATTTATACTACTCAGGATTCTCTGAAATTATGTTTTATTATTTCTTATAGCATGATAATATTCCAATACATCCATATTTTTAACCATTTCCCCCAATTGACAGGCACACCCATAGATTTCTAGTTCTTTTTCTCCCCTCTGGGCTGCCACCTTTTAACCTCTTTATGATCAGGAAGTTTGTTTTACTGAAGACTCTTCTCTCCCCAGCATTATCCTCCCTTTGGGGGCTATTCCTGCCCTGCCTTGCTCATTTTCCTGTTGCATTTGATATATTTCTACATGAAATCATGTTTGTGTGTGTTTGTATGATCAATTCTCTTGTGTCTATTTCAGATAAATGTGAAGTTCATCCTATGCCCACTCTCCTCTCTCCTTTCTCCACGTTTGTAAATATTTCTCATCAATCCTTGGTGACAAGACCCACCTCTTTCTCCTGCCTCTTTATATTAGTGTATTCTTTTTACCTTCCCTTTTCTTTCCCTTCTTAAACACTTCTGAACAAGACTAATCCACCTCCAGGGCCTCTGTTTTTCTCAACTCCCTCAAATACTCTTTGAGAACACTAAGAACATTTGAAAACACTTCAGAGTCCAGCTTCTGAAAGGACACATTTCTTCTCCTCCTAGTAGAATGTTCACACTACGTTACTCTTGACTTCTGTATATTTCAAAGTTTCGTACTGAGCTTCTGTTTTTATCATCAGAAATGATGGAAATTCCCTTATTGCATTTTAGGTCTGTTTATATCCAGCTTTCCAGGGCATTATACTTGGTGCTTTTTGGAATAATACATTCTAAGATTTCCTCTCAACTGACATCTTTTCTTTTAAGTCCTCCTCTTTCCAATCACACATGATTCTTCTTCCTACCTGGATTATTGCAATAGCCTGAAGGCTCATCTTCCTGTCTCAAGTCTCTCCCCATTCAGAGTCTAGCAACTAAAATGATTTTTCTTTCTTCCTTTTTTCTTTAAAAGTCTTACCTTCTGCCTTGAATCAATACTAAGTACTGGTTTCAGGGCTGAAGAATGGTAAGGACTAGACATCTGTGGTTAAGTGACTTACCCAGGACCATACAGTTAAGAAGTATCTGAGGCTAGATTGGAGCCCAAGACTGTCTCTAGGCCTGGCTTTCTACTCCCTGAGCCACTTAGCTCCCCCTCAAAATGATTTTTCTAAAGTTCAATTCAGACCATGTCACTCCCCTACTCTATGGCCATCAGTAGTTTCTTATTCATTCTAGGATCAAATATAAAATCGTGTTTGGCTTTTAAAGCTCTTTGCATCCTGGCCCCTTCCTACCTTTTCAGTCTTTTTACACTTTACTCCTTTCCTCAGACTCTATGACCCGGCAGCTCTGCTCTTTTTGCCCTTCTTCGCCACATAGCATTCTGCCTCCTCAGTAAACATTTACAGTGTCCTCCATGCTTTCAATGCTCTCCCTTCCTCACCTTTTCCTCCTTAACTCCCAGCTTTCTTTAAGACTTGGCTGAAATCCCACTTTTTGCAAAGAGCCTTTCCTGGTCAGTCCCATTGTTAGTACCTTCCCTCTCAAACTGCCTCCCTTTCCACACCGTATATGCGAATTATAGGCACCCATTTGTTCAGTTGTTTTCATTTGTGTCCTACTTTGTGACCCCGTTTGAGTTTTTTTTTTGGCAAAGTTGCTGGAGTAGTTTGCCATTCATTCTCCAGTTCATTTGACAGATGAGAAAACGGAGACAAATATGGTTAAGTAAGCTCAGGTCACCCAGTTAGTGTCTGAGCCTATTTTGAATTCATATATATGTATGTATTTATATGTGTGTGTATCTCATTGTCTATATATTGTCTTCCCATTAGCATGTAAACTCCTTGGGGGCAGGTATTTTTGCTTTTCTTTATCACTCTGGTACTTAGTCCAATACCTGGCATATAGGAAATATTTAACAAATTAATACGTGTTAACTGAATTTATAGTAGCTGCTGACGGGTCCTCTGTTATCCTGATTGTTCTTTTTTTTTTTCTGGATGTTTACAGTATTTTATTTTTGCAATTACATTAGAGCTCTGGATTTGAGCTATGATATTCTTAGGATTTTTACTTTTAGAGATTCTTTCAAGGTGATTGGCAGATTCTTTCTGTCTTCACTTTGCTCTCTGGTTTGGACATGCCTAGATGACTGAACCACCACCATCAGCAAATCTAATAGATTTGGATATCTTTATTTCTTGAAATATTTTCTTTAGGCTCTTTTTGAAAAAAAAATCATAGTTTTCAGGGAGTCTAACTATTTTTCTCAATAAATTTTTATTGATAATCTTTTGTTTTTCTGTCACCTAAGTTTTCCCCAAGAGAAATGCTTCCTTCTTACATCAAGGGAGCAGTCCCTAATAATGAAGGATTTCTTTTTAAGTTAAACTATTTTTCTTCTTTTTAAAATATTTTATTTTCCCAATTACATGTAAAAACAAATTTTAACAGTTTAAAAAATTTTGAGTTTTAAATTCTTTCTCTCCTCCCTTTTCCCCTCATTGAGAAGGTGAGCAATTTGGTGTAGGTTATACATGTAGAGTCATGCAAAACACATTTCCATATTACTCAGGTTGTGAAAAATATATAGGTCAAGAAATTAAAAAAGAAAATAGAGTATTTTTTTAAAAGAAAAGAGGAAGTCGATAAAATTGATCTATATGATAAAAAAATCTGACAATGTACGCAGAATTCCACTTTGGCAGACCACCTCCATCCCATCTCTATAAAGGAGTTGAGGGAGAGGCCTTCTCATATCTAGAGGTACACTAGAGCCAGCTTGAATTGACTTGTGAGAGCCAACAGTTAAAATTTCAGCGTCAGCATTGACATTTTGGAAATCAATTGGCAAAAGCTACAAAATGGGGCTGGAGTTATGCTTTCCTGATTGTGTAGCCTTAAGCAAGTAATGGAAAAAATGTGTGTCGTGCCTACATTTTTTTTTTTCTCAGAGAACCGGTTGTTAAATACTTGCTAGCATACCATTGGTCTTTTTTATTTTTTATTTTTATATATTTATTTTTTTAACCCTTACTTTCTGTCTTAGAATCAATACTGTGTATTGGTTCCAAGGCAGACGAGCTATAAGGGTTAGGCAATGGGGGTTTAAGTGACTTGCCCAGGGTCACACAGCTAGGAAGTGTCTCAGGCCAGATGTGAACCGAGGACCTCCTATCTCTAGGCCTGGCTCTCGATCCACTGAGCCACTCAGCTGTCCCCCTTTTTTAAATTAAAAAAAAATTTTTTCCACACCATTGCAACTTATGTCTTATTTGGGGTCAAACTTGTTCTTTGCAATTTTTAACCTACATTTTCTATTCTTTTGTGTTTTTGCTCTTGGTCAGGTTTCTGGAAGCCAGAGCTCAGGGATAAGCCAGAGGAGAGAGACTGAAAAGTGAAGAGGATGAGAGAGAAAAGCAGTTAAGGCTAGGAGCTCTTTTCTGTTTTCTTTTAAGGAACTTTTCTTGAAGGGAGAAAGGAGAACCTGAAACCTCTAGTTCTGCGCTTTAGGGAGAAGGACTTTTCCTGCCCCAAGTCAGCACTTTTTGGGGGTTGTTAGGGAGGGGGATAAGTGCTGCCTAAAATTAAAGGAGGATGGGAGGAAGTGAGAGCTGAATCAGTGCCTTGAACAGGGGCCTGCAGAGTCTTCAAATGGCTGCTACGGGGGCCGGAAGCACATGGCCTTCCTCTAGGTCTTAGAGCCTAAACTTCTATTCAGGCCCACAGCACTTCCCACACATATTCTCTCACTTCTGCTTTGAGCATGCCCCATCCATGCAGCCCTGAGCCCACTGTTTGTGCTGCCTGGGGCTCTCCCTCTGACTTGTAACTAGCCCAGGCCCCATATTCCTAGAACCCCTGCCAGGGGGCATAATGACCACCCCAGAGGAGCTAAACCTGATGGGCAAGTGGGATTAGAGATGAGTCATAGGGACACAGGCAAGGGCCGGGGCTGGGTAGCTGAGTTTTGTCCTATTGATGATCCAGGCTAACCCCAGTGGTAAGACTGGGCCCCTCTGGAGATAAAGGACACTTCTGGGTCTCTTTGGAAAGGTCTTTAACTAGGAATCAGGACAACTGCCAACTAAGTCTTACCAATAAGCCATTTGGTGACCTTGGGTAAATCACTTTCTTTGGACTAAATTGCCTCTGGCTCTCCCTAGCTTTAGATGTTGTATTTCCTGACTTCCTTCAAGCTTCCCTAAAATTCTACCTACCACAAGAAGCTTTTCCCAGACCTTCTTAATGCTGAGACCTTTCCTCTGAGATTGCCTCCAGTTTACCCTATGCTGTGTGTACTTTGTACGTAGTTGTTTGCTGTGGCTCCACTCTACCCGTTGTCCTCCTGCCCCCCCCCCATTAAATTATGGGTTCCATGAGGGCATGGACTGTTTTTGCTTTATTTTACGTCCTCAATTCTCAGCACAGTTCCTGGTGCAAAGTAAGTACTTTCTACATTGGTATTGACCTGACTTCTGATAAATGGCTTGTCTCTGAGTGCTTCCTTCTGGCGCCATTTGGAGGAGAAGAAAGGAACAGTTTAAGAGCCTCTTTGGGCCTCTTCCCTGTTCTCTTCATCAAAATACGGAAAGAAACTGACTGGGCTCAGTTCACTTCCTGCCCCACTCACCGAAGTTGTCGTGTCCATCTCAGAAAGCACACTCGTGCGGAATGAGATTGACGTAATGAGCTCGTCACTCGAAGCTTCATCCTTCCCCTCGCCCCTCCGTGATGATTCGAGGGAGGAAAGGCCAGCCAGTCCCTTGCTCCCTCTGCCACGGATTTGTGAACCACTGACCACCTCTCTAAATTCCACCCCCACCCAAGTTTTGTCTTTTCCCTTTCCCTCAAACTGCCTGGCATCTATTCCCTGAACCCCTTCCCCATTCCCCAACAATTTATATAGGAACCCTGGGGGAGCCTTTTTCCAACTCCGCCATCACTTAGTTGTCTGAGAGTAGGACTGAGAAGGGAGCCTCATTGGACCGTTACTGCAGTGTAAGAAATGATGAGCAGGTTAATGAAGAAAACAATAACAACACTGAAAGACTTGGGTGAAATTCTGAAAAGCAAAATTAGAACCCAGAGAACATTCTATACAGCTACAGAATTCAGGTTTGAAGAATAACTTGTGAGTGTCCACCTCCAATGGTGATTGGTAACTAAAAACATGGAAGACATAGTTTATGTATACTTTTTTTTTTTGGCAAGCAATGCCTTCTCTAATGTGGGGACAGGAGGAAGGGAGAATACCTGGGAGTTTTAGTGTAACCAACAAATAAATTAATTTTTAAAAATTAAGGAGGAAGATTGCTCTGTAGCAAAAATGAATAATATGGAAATAGGCATCAAGTGATAATATTTGTACAACCCAGTGGAATTGCTTGTTGACTCTGGGAGGGAAGGAGAGGGAAGAGGCGAGGGAAAGAAAATGAATCATGGAAACATGGAAAAATATTTTTAAAATAAGTAAATCATTTTTAAAGAAAAAGAAAAAAGAAAGAGGGGAGTTTCATCTAGTAGTGAAAAGAAAACTGGTCTTATGGTTAGAAGACCTGAATTCGAGACCTGCTCCCACATTTATTAGCTGTAGAGCCCTCAGTATGTTGCATCACTTCTTTAAACCTCAGTTTCCTTATCTATAAAATGGAGATAATAATGTTTCCACTACCTTCCTTGACAGGGTTATTGCGAAGGGAAAAAGGAATTGTGATCCTTAAGGTGCCATAGGAATATGAGGTCCTGTTATTGACCATGACCCTCAACTTCAGCATTTCTATAGGTTCAGAGCTGAAGAACTTGAAATTAGAATGAGGGAGAAAGAAAATAATCCCTAACAAAAAGTCCAGCTAATCCACACATTCATTCATTCATTTATTAGAAGAATTTTGGAGCTAAGAGAGATATTTGAGATTATTGAGTTTTGCAGAAGAAACTGAGGCTCAAAGAAGATGGTGATTTGTACAAGGCCACCTATGGGCAGCCAGGTGGAACGGTGGATAGAGTGCTGGGCCTGGAGTCAGGAAGAGTCATCTTCCTCAGTTCAAATCTGGCCTCAGACACTAGCTGTGACCTTGGGAAAATCATTTAACCCTGTTGGTCTCAGTTTCCTCCTCTGTAAAAGGAGCAGGAGAAGGAAATGACAAACCAATATCTTTGCCAAGGAAACCCCAAATGGGATCATGAAGAGTTGGACACGACTGAAATGACTGAAAAACAACATGCCTTGGTACTAAGTGACTGATTTGAGGTTTACTTAAAGCAGTGTGACAGTGAAAAAATGGATGAATTTAAAATCAGAGGGTCTTGGTTTAAGTTCCAGCTCTGCTACTTAAAACTTGAGTGACCTTTGATCTTAGACAAGTCAGGTTCCTACTCTGGGCTTCAGTTTCCTCCATAAAATGAGGATCCTTTGAATCACTGGACTCCCTGAAAACATGATGAAAAAAACAAAAGTTTGAATCTCTAAAGATCCTTCTGACTCTAAATTCTTTGATCTATTCCATGCATCTTTATTGATTGCCTAGTACCAGGCAAAGGGTTAGACAAAGCGCCTATCTACCTAGACTGGTAATATGGATAGAGCGTTTGACTTAGAATTAGGAAAACTTGGATTAAAATCTAGCCTCAGATATTTACTGCTGTACATCTCTGGGCAAGTTACTTAGCATCCCTGTGCCTCACTTTCTTTCCTCACCAGAAAAATGAGAGGATTGGATGTGACAGCTTTCAAGATCTCTTCTAGCTCTATATTATTATTTTGTGCCTAGCCCTGTAAAAAGTGCTGGATATAAATAAAAAGAATTAAATGATCTTTATGTGCCTGTATCTATATATGCACCATTACCCAGATTTCCTCTAGGGCACAGCCTGAAGACTGGGGAGGCTCACAGTGTCCCCACCATCTGTCATCTGCCCCTTTCTCTCTTACATGCTGATCTCCCACAAGGGACATGGATTTTGGAGCTGGCTCCCTATCCCAGGCAAATCTAGTTTCCTTCCTTGTCCCCAGGCTCCTAACACATGCCCATGGTCCACCAAGGCCTAAGAGGACTGAAAGTTTTGTTCTGAAAGTGGCCCTCCCCATAGGCCTTCAGCCTTTGGGTGATTCTCTTGGCAGAGAAGTCTCTTCTAGAAAGTGTGTCTCAGCCCACAAAGACAATGCCCAGGCTACTGTCTGCTCCTTCTGTCCCATTTGTCCTACTTGCAGCCCCATAGAAATCAGAGGCCCCAGAATCCTTGGCTTATCCAAGATGCTGTTTCTTCCTCTCCACCACTACCTCTTACCCAAGTCTCTCTACTCAAAGCTCTCACATTGTCTCCTCTTTACACCATAGCCCAGTTATTTATTCCCTTTGACTCCTTTACTCTTCCATTATCACAGATGGTCAGAACTAGAGGGACCCTTAGATATCACCTAGTATCAGGGGCTTTTAACCTTTTCTATGTCAAAGCAATCTGGTGAAGCTTATTGACCCCTCCTGACAATGATGGTTCTGAATGCCTACAATAAAATATATAGGATTACAAAGGAAACCAAAGGTTGGCGAAAATAAAGATGTGATTTTTTTTTCCCCATTCAAGTTTGCAAACTCCCTGAAATCTATTCTCTGATCTAGCCTAAGCTTCTCATTTTACAGAGAGGGAAACTAAGATTCAGAGAAGGAAAATAACTAGCCCAAGGTCCCACAGTTAGTAGAAGAACCAGGACTAAAACTCAGGTCATCTGCTATGGACCACTCCCACACATTGCCTTTCTTATTCTATTTTTGCTCTCCTCCCATGGGTCCCACAGAACCCCACCCCAAGCTGCTCTCTGCAGGGTATTTGCCATGTCTATAGCTATCACAGCCTACTGGAGAAAAGGGTACATAGTCTGGAAATTCCAGTTTGTAACCTAGACTTTTAGAACCTCCTACAGGGGGCTAGTCTCCAGAGAGTCCTGCCAGGAGTCCTGGTCAGGTCCATCTCCCAGCCTTGCTCCTAATCCCTGTCACAGCTGTTTTCCCACTTACTATGCAAGACGACCACCGCCATCAGTAGTATCAGGATCCCAGGAGCCATGGCCTCTGGAGAGAAGAGAGTACCTTGTCCAGGGCTGCAGACAGGAGCAGTGCTTGAAGCCCTCTCCTGCTTGGAGTGGGCTGGTGGAGATGAGAACCGAGGATCTGCCTTGACACACTATCAGTTTTTTGATATGGGCCTCCTCCTTCTCTGAGAAACTTCTCCTTTTTTGCACTGGGCTGTGTGACCACAGGGTTTGGAAATTGAGTCTAAGAAGAAAAACAATCTTGGAAGCATTACCCATGACCCCAGTGGGAAGTGGGCTGCTTCTGGGGTGGAGCCAGGCTGCTGTTCCTCTGCTTAGGACCTTGATGGCCGTGGGGTAGCGGGAGGCTTAGACATGACGGGGCCCCTCTCCACCTCCGCCAGCTCTGGTGGCCTCATTGGAAGGATTGGAAGGGGATAGCCATTCAGACCAACCTGGGTGTCAACAAGGCTGCAAGAGACAGAACCATAACATACACCTTCAGGCCAATTCTAAGAGTCAAAGAAACAAACCCAGTCTCCAGACATAGGATCTGAAGTGAGAAATTAAGCCAAAAGATTGACTGTCAGAAGGGAAAGGAACCAGAGATCAGGGTACATGGTTTGAGAATCCCACTTTGTAGCCTAAACTGAATATAGTGTCAAAGCTGGACAAGGCTTTAGAGAAAGAAAACGCAGATCAGGAAAGTGACTTACTCAAAATCACCTAAGTTAGGAGTGTAGGGGACAGGGCTAGGACCTGGCAGAGCTGATTTTTAATTCAACATTCTTTCCGACCCAACCCTTCTCTCTCTACCTCCCTCTCCTGGCAAACATACTATCTTTGGTCCATGCAGTCCATAAAAGTGTGGGAAAAGTTGTAGAATCATAGATTTAGAGCTAGAATATTTATTAGAGGTTGTTAAATCCACATTCCTCATTTTGCAGGTAAAGGTCACCCAGAAATGACACATCCATTTCTTGTCATCCTCTAAGATTCTTGCTCGTGGTCTTCCATGGATAATCTTCTCAGTGTCCCAGAACTAAGCTGTAAGGGAAGTATGGAAGTGCGGGGAGAACCTGCCTAGAGAAGCAGAGATTTTGTGGACAGCTTGTAGTCTGGCTAGGGAGAGGCACAGGGCCTGGGACATAGGGCTATGATTTTATTGGTTTATGCAACTTCCAAGTAAGGGAGCCTCCCCTCTACCAGTGCAGACATCCTAGGGTGAGACTGGTCCCTCCTTCTTGGTCTGAGCTGAGATCTCATCTTACTCCCAGATAGAGATATAACTCTTATGTTTTCTTTGATATATTCTAATCTGTATAATAACCTTGATACTGCTTGTTACTTGCTTAGACAAGGGTTTACTTAAGGTTTACTCACTGTCCACTATTTGTGACGGTCTTTTCTGTAATGTGTGTTTCTTGGTAAGAAGCTAAGCTGGCCAATGTAAAAGAAAGGCTACTCTCCCTCTTAAGAGGAACAAAGGAAGCAGATTTCCTTCTGAACTAGACACTACTCTTAAATTAGATCAGAGATACTTGAGGGTGTAAATAGGCTATAATTCAAGCCTGATATTAGAGATAGGCAAGGGAATGAACATATAGCCAGCCACAGCCTTCCTCCTGTTTTACTCAAGGTAGAAATTACCTTGGAGAGAGGTGAACCAGATTCCGGATCTATATATCACAGCTGTGTCTATACATTTAAACAACCCACATGGATACAATAATCCTACATGGATCTATAGATCTTCCACTTAAAATGAGAGGATTGAATTATATGACATCTAAGATCCTTTCCAGTTCTAAACCTAAGATCTCATGTTCCTTTGTGATAGTTGCCACCAAGTATTACTTTCTGGTTGGGGATTAGCTCTGTGCCCCATTGGCAGAATCAGAAAGATTGGCAACCATCCAATTAACCTTTCACATAGGTCCTAAGGGCCTAACTGTTGAGTCACTCATTTTATTTTTGTTCTGGTTACTAGCTGAAGAGCCATGATTTGTCCAAAGCCCTAGCTTATAGTTTTACATAACACAGTTTACCAAGACATAATAATAACACAACATTTCTACCAGCAGTAAGGCCAGGGCCATTTCCTTTGAGTGGTTCTAGGAGAGAATCCAGATGTGAAAAGGCAGCTCAGTTTAGATGCCCTGCAGAGAGAGGAAAGTGCAATTTGGGAGGCTGGGGTTGGCCTTTCTGAATACAGGGTATTCATGCTCTTCCCAGGTGTTTCCTGGAATGTGGAGAAAGGAAGAGAAGGAGGGAGGAAGAGGGTGCTCAGGTTGCAGAGGAACCCTGGGAAGGTCCCACCTTGGAAGAACACAAAATTGCAGGCTTATTTAGAAAGCTGAACACAATTTCGTAGGCCAGTGCTCATCTCTTATAAAGGAAGAGTCATCTCTCCCTGGTAGGAATCTTTGCCCCTTTCCCTAAGTTCCTGGCTTTCTATTTTGTAGAAAGAATTGGCAATAAGAGAAAAAAAAGTCTTTCATGGAAAGCCAATCACGTGGAGCCTTGCCCTATTGTCATTCAGGCTTTGAGACAAATAAGAGGTAGCTTCATGCCCATCCACAATCCATCTACAATCATAGAATGTCATATCTGGAAAGACCTTATGTGCCATCAATCTAGTCCTTTTATTTTGCAAAAAAAGAAACTGAGACCAAGGGAGGGAAACAGACTTTCCTAACATCTCCTAGGTACTTGGTGGTAGATCCAGGACTTGAAATAGGATTTCCTAAATCTTCATCTGATATTCTTTTCACTACCATACTTCCTTCTTCCATTTGCAAAGATCTATATAACTGAGCTAGGGGTAACCCCAAATAATATATAACCCACAAAAACCTTTTCTTCTCTCTCCATGCCCTGAACTGCAGACTCACTGCTCCAATAGATAACTTTACTTCCTCCTTCACTTAAAGAACTAAGTCAATCATTCAGCAAGCATTTACTAACCACCTATGATGTGGCAGGAATTGTGCTTCATCCTAAATGGACTCCCTCACTTTCATGCCACAAAATTCTCATTGTAAATCTGATGTAATAGTGGCTTTCCTGACACAGGAACCCAAGAATAATTTTGGGAATTCCTCTCACATACTGCTAGTTTATTTCCACAGTCAGAGAGAGAGAGATAATGGGAGTAGCAGAATCTGCTGCTCCCTAAAAAGGGAACTTAGCTCCTGTGCAAGCACCCAAGCTAACAAGAGCATTAAACACTGAGAAGATAGGTAGTGTGGAGGATAGAACACTGGCTATGGAGTCACAAAGATCTTAGTTCAAATCCTGCCTCAGATACTTTACTAACTAGATGACCCAGGACAAATCAGTCATCTTCTCTTAGCTTTAGTGACCTCATCTATCAGATGTGAATTATAATAGTACTTGGGTCCAAGGGTTGTTGTGAGCATCTAATGAGATAATGGATATAAAGCACTTTGGAAATGTTACAGAGCTAAAAAAAATGCTAGCAATTATTACTATTATTATTTACACATAAAAACGGATCAGGAATTCATACTTAAATCCATAGGATAAGAGGTCTTAATCTGGAATATATGGACTTAAAAAGGGTTTTGAGATAATTGTTTCAATATGACTGGTTTCTCTTGTATATTATTTTATCTATGCATAATATATAATATATCTACAGATATTATTTTACTCTAAGAAGGGTTCTATAAGTTTTACGAGGCTGCCAAAGGGTCCAAGACACAAAAAAGTTTAGGAACCCTTAATACAGACCCTCTTATAATGAAGCACTTCCCATTTTTGCAAAGAACACAGGGCTCACCCAATTCTTCACTCCCTTTGCTCTGAGAAGATCATGCCCTCTTACCTATTTTCAAAGCTTGTAAGATGCTAGTTAATAAGGTTCCCCCCCCCCCCCGCCTGGAACCTTTGATTCCATTCCTCTCCTGTTTTCAACAAAATATGGCTCCAGCAACTCTTTCTCAACAGTCCTTAAGAAAACTAAAATATACAAAACAAAAACAGAAAACCAACCAAACATAAAGCACTTCCCTCAATTCTTTTTAAAAATAAGAGAGTATTGGGGGGGAAGGCAGCTAGGTTGGCTCAATGGATTGAGAACCAGATCTAGAGACAGGTTCAAATCTGTTCTCAGATACTTCTTAGCTGTGTGACCCTGTACAAGTCACTTAACCCTCATTGCCTAGCCCTTACCACTTTTCTGCCTTGGAACCAATACACAGTATTGATTCTAAGATGGAAGGTAGGGGTTTTTCACAAAAAGTATTGGTATATTTAGTTTTTATATTACCTTCTTTTCCAAATGCATCCTTCCTTCCCTCTTCTATCCAGAGATCCAACTTTTGTAATAAAGAATCAAAAGGAGAAAGAGAAAAATTTAGCAAAATAAAAAACCCATCAATTAAATCTGATGATATTTGCAGAATTCCAAACCTCTTCAAAGAAGTGAGATAGATTATTTCATCTTTTTTTTTTCAGGGCTAAGTTTGGCCATCACATTTACAGTGTTCAGTCAAATGGAATGATTGTGTGTGTGAATTCATTCTCTTTACAATGTTGCAGATATTGTATATGTTGTTGCTTGGTCCTGCTTACTTCATTCTGTAATAATTGGGCATTGGTGGTGTAGTCATGAATATGAGCTACCTTCTCTCAATTCTTACATCCCATCAAACTTCAGTCCCATCTCCCTCTTCCTTTTTAAGGTCAAACTTCTCCAAAAATGACCTATGCTCATTGCCTCTACTTCCTCACCACCCACTCTTTTCTCCACCCTCTTACAAGCTGGTTTTCATCTCTGCCACTGTGCTGAAACAACTCTCATCAAGCTCATTAATGATATCCCCATCATCAGATCCAATGGCTTTTGCTCAGTCTTCATTTTTTCTTATCACCGCAGTATTTGCCTCTGCAGAGCACTCTAATTAGAAATTCTCTCTTTCCTTGATGTAGGTGACATTGTGCTCTCTTAATCCTCCTATTTTGTTCATTCTTTACTTTTTTCTCTCTTGGGTCCTCATTCTATTCCTACCTCTGTCAGCACACTTTAAGATTTTGCCTTCTCTTTAGTTTTTCTCAGTTATCTTCAAGATTTCTTTTTTTTCCCCTTTATACTATATTCCTTTGTGACCCCACCCACTTTAATGGCTTAAAATATTACCTCCATACAGATGACTCTCAAATAAACCTATTTCTCCATCACTCCTCAGACCCTTAGTCTCCTATTTCTGACTGCCTATCAGACATTCATTTCTACTTGGATATCTTCCTGGCAACTAAAACTCAATATATGCCAAAAAAATTTAAGCCCTTACCTTCTGGCTTAGAATCAATTCTATGTATTGGTTCCAAGGCAGAAGAGAAGTAAGGGCTAGGCAATGGGGGCTAAGTGATTTGACCAGGACCACACAACTAGGAACTCCCTGAGGGCAGATTTGAAAACAAGACCTCCTGCCTCTAGGCCTGGCTCTCTATCCATTGAGCCACTTAGCTGCTCCAAATATATCCAAAATTGAACTCAACATCTCCCTAGAAAAACCTGAACTTCCTCTCACCTCACCTCTCTCTTGATATCACCACCATCAGCAGAGCTTCACCATTATTTATTGCTCTTCCTTCTTCCTAGCTTTCCTGGGGCAATTTCTACATTAATCCATCCTTTCCATTCCCACTGCCACCTCCATATTTCAAACTCTCATCTCTTCTCACCTATATTATTATAATAGCTTCTTTTTAAAGTTTCCCCCAATATTTTCTGTCTTATATTGCCATAGTTACCCCAAGTATCTATCCCTTCCCTACCCCTCCCAGAGAACCACTCCAGATGACATATAGTATTTTTAAAAGAGAGGAATAAAAAGTCAGCCCAAGTGATGGATACATTGAAATAATTTGAAACCACATGCAGTGGGTAACACTAGTGGACCTCCCTACTTCCAAAAAGAGGGAGTTTGGTTTTTTTTTATCTTTCTTCTTTGAGTTCTCCTTGGTCTTTATGATTTTGTTATATATACTTTTGTTTTTTTGGTGTATAGTTGTTGTTTTTTTTAATTTCCATTGTTGTAATTACTGTGTTTATTGTTTTCTTGGCTCTGCTTATCTTACTCTGCATCAATTCATAGAGATCTTTCAATGCTTCTCTGTATTCATTACAAACCTCATTTTGCAGCACAGGGATATTTGATTATATTCATGCACCACCATTTGTTTAGCCACTTCTCAAGAGATGGGCATCTATTCTATTTACAATTCTCAGCTATTACAAAAAATATATAATAGTCTCCTACCTAGTTTTCTCCATTTAATATCCTTTCAAATGTATCCTTCTCTCCATTCTTAGAGTTATCTTCTTAATATGCCATTCTGATGTCTCTCCTTTACTCAAAAATCTTCAGTGGTTTCCCAACCCCTAATGAATAAAATGTGGGCAGCTAGGTGGGGCAGTGGATAGAGTGCCAGGTCTGGAGTCAGGAATACTCATCTTCCCGAAATCAAATCTAGCCTCAGACACTTACAAACTGTGACCCTGAGCAAGTCACTTAATCCTATTTGCCTCAACTTCCTCACCTGTAAAATGAGTTGGAGAAGGAAATAACAAACTACTCCAGGATCTTTGGCAAAAAAAAAAAAAAAAAAACGAAATGACAATCCTGTAAGACTTATGACAGGGAATGCTATCTACCTCCAGAGAAAGACTTTCTCTAAACTGGATTAATCTTTTACATCAGTGTATTTATGGTTTTATTTTGGGATTCTGGTCTTGTATATGTGTGCTCTTACAACAATAACCAATATGGAAGTGTGTGTTTTGCATGATAATAAAAATAAAAGGGAAAATGGGGAAAAAAAGAAAACCTCAAACGAGGTCAGGAAGAATTGGACACAACTGAAACAAGTGAACAACAACAAAGCATAAAATGTAGTTGAGCTTGGTGTTCAAGGGTCTTCACAAGCAAGCTCCAATTTATTGATTCTGCTTTATCTTGTCTCCTTTAAGAATTTTGCATTACAGCCAGATTGTTCTCTTCTCTGTCCCCAAATCTTGTCCTGCCCTCTCCTGTTTCTATGTCTTTGCTCACTCGGTTCCTCATGTAGAAAGACTCTCCCCCTCTCTCTGTTACCATCATCTTTCAAAGGCCCTTCTTACTTCAAGACCTAACACAGTTATCATCTTCTACATGAAGCCTTCCCTGACAGTCCATCCTCTAGCTAAAAGCATTATTCATCTGCTCATATTTCACAGAGCTTTATTCTAAGACCTCTTCTTTCTATTATTCTCTGTCTCCATTGTGTCAGTTATTTATAAGCTTATCTTTTCCCCCACTCGATATGATATTTCCACTACTGAGGATATGATGTCTTCCACGTAGCAGGTGCTAAATATGTTCCTGTTAATTGAATGGAGTTAGGACATCTATACGGAAATTTCTAGCAGGTACTCAAAGATGTAGGGCTAGGATTCTAAGGAGTAAAGAGAGGCACACTTCCTGCTTCCCCATTCCATTTGGAATTCTCTAGCCCTTCCTGCTAGGTCTCCTAAATAATAATTAAGTAATCTTCTCACAACAGTTGAAACAGAGCTAGAGCTAGAGATTTGGGCATCATCTTGATCTAGATGATAATTGAATCCATGGGAGTAGATAAAATCACCAAAGGAGATATAGATGACCTGTAAGAGGAGATATCTCTTATATAAAGGGTTTGAGTTAGAAAGGATTTGGTAATGGACAAGAAACTGAGGCCCAAGGAGGAGAAGGGACTTGTCTAAGGTCATGCAAATATTAAGAAGCATAACCCTGGCACAGTTAGGTGGCTAAATGGATAGAGCACCAGACCTGGAGTCAGGAACACCTGGAGTCAAATTTGGCTTCAGACACATTCTAGCTGTGTGACCCTGGGCAAGTCACTTAACCCCAATTGCCTAGCCTCTACCTCTCTTCCATGTTAAAATTGATATTATCAAGATAGAAGATAAGGGTGTTTTTTTTAAGAAAGAGAAGAAACAGCCTTAATTCTGAATCAAGTGTTCACAGAGTTATCAGTAAGCAGGAAGGCAAGGAAGACAGAAACATATAAGTGATTTCTATATGCCAGACACTGTAATAAGTTCTGGGGATACAAATGTATGCAAAAAAGAAAGATGGCTCCTGCCTTCAAAGGATCTTATATATTTGAATGGGAGAACCCAAAACGGTTTTATGAATTAGAAAGTGGGTGAGGAGTACATAGGAGGGGGATAGGAGGAGAGAGTAAGAAGGTGCCTACATAGGAACATAGCGACCAAGTTCAGATAGTCAGTACAACCAGGAGAGCAACGAAGCATGGCTGACTGGGGAGGTGGGCATTTATATATCACTTAAAAGTTTGTAGAGTGTAATGCCCACACCTTGCCTTCTTATCCCTCTGAATTTTTATCTTCCTCTGGGTTGAGGTGATGAGGGGTCAGGTGTGAGTTTGAAAAAAGAGTGATGGACAGAGTAGCTTCCGATGTTTGTGTTCACACGAGGTGTTCATGGCCCTTCTGCCTTCTGGGAATCTCAAGAAATACTTGCTCAGCTGCATAGTAGTATGAAGGGGAATGAAAGCTGTAGGCTGCTACATAGAGTAGCTGCTTCTTCTGCCTTCTGCTGCCTTTGAGATTTGGATTCCTCCAATTACTGAGATAGGACATGAGTCTAGACACCATAGTGTAGAGAGAGCCTCCCCTCTCCTTTCTCCTACAAGGCCTGGACCCCCTTAACAAGGCCCATAACTTCCTTCCCTTGCCCAGTTTTCCAGGAACAATGGTGCTGACTAAGCCAAATGCTTCCAGCAATGCTGTTCCTCTAGTGAGGTTTGTGAGTAAGAAAAACCTTTCCATATGTGCCATGGCTTTCTTTTGGCACGGGCTCCCACCTCGAGTCTCTCACATGCTCTTAACAACAGCTCTGTAAAGGATTCCCCCCGATTTTAGGCTTTTCTCATGGACAATGTCAGCATCATTCAATTTAACCAAAGTGTTTTCCCTCTGCTTGGCTCTGATAGGGATATATAGGCTAGGTTGTGGTCCTTGCCTTCACTGAGCTTACATCTAGTGGGCAAGGTGAAGTATGCCCAAATAAATAAAAGCAGACTGGAAGGTTTACAAAGCTCTTTCCTTACATGAATAACAAGCCTGAACTGACCCACTTAGAACCCTATGAAGTTGATAGTGTAAGCATTATTTTGGCCAAATTTGTGACTTCATCAGGATAAGGAACTGCCAGTGAGGAGATTCCTGGAACCAATGCTGATCAGTAACTAGTTGTTGTCATTCAGATGTGCCCAATTTTTAGCGACCCTGTGGGCCAACTGTTCACAAGGTTTTCTTGGGAAAGATACTAGTGTTTTACCATTACCTTTTCCAGTAAATTAAGACAAGCAGTGTTTAATGATTTTCCCAGGGTCACACAGTTAAAAGTATCTGAGGTCACATTTGAACTCAGGACCTCCTAATTCCAGGCCTGGAAATCTATTCACTGGCTATCTAGCTACCACTAGTGGGAATATCATTTATTGCTTTTTAATTCAAAGACATTTTATTTTCCCAAATACATGTAATAACAATTTTCAACATGTGTTTTTAAAAATTATGAGATCCAAACCATGGCCTTCCATTCCCTACTTGGAGATGGAAAGGAATTTGATCTGGGCCATACATGTATTAGCATGCAAAACACACTTTGTAATGCAAAGATGCTACAGAAGCTTTTGCCAAATTCAACTGTAAGCAGCCCTGGCAGTTAGGAGTTTAGAATTTTCAGAAAGTCAGTTGGAACCTGAGGCTATAAATAGGGCTGAAGTTCCAACTGACAGGGCTTTTGCCTTCTAACTTTGGCTTTGCCTGTTGGTACTGCTTTTGGCTCTGCCTTGGCCTGGGTTTCTGTCTTTTGGATCATTTGGACCTAGCTGACTTTCTCTGGACCTCTCCCTGACCTCTCCATATTACATCCCTGCTATTTTCCCCTGAATTTCCCTTTGGGCCCTGGGAGGAAGGGTGGGTTTTTGGTGATTAGATATCATGAGTTTAGTTTTCTGTAGGCAAGTAGGACATCCTTAAATCAAACTATATTTTATTGATCTAGTAAATACTTTACTTTAAGACAGTCAAATCTTCCTGACTGGGAGAGCAGGCTCTCTCAGTCTAACCCCTCCTGTAACCCTCCCCCCCACCATCAGCTTTCTTCCTAGCAGCTGTTACAAAACCCTAAACCCCTCTCTCCTTCTGATTATCTCTGACATTAATAAATCCCCTTTGTTACCTACTCAAAGCCTCTGGTGAATCATTGTATCAAAGATTAAGGTAAGAGCTGAAGAGGGACAGAATTATTTTCTTTTATTTCTTGAGGGAACTGCAGGCATCCATCTTGGCAGGAAGTACCTACCCGAGACTTCCTGTAGCCATCAGTTTCACTGGCAGGGAGGAGCCCTTTTGTCTCCTCCCTCAAGGGACTTAGAAATTAACAAGAAAAGTCCTCCAGCCAGATATAAAACATTTCTGACTGGCCCAATTCCCCTGTACCTTAGAGATAGCTTCCCTGATTGAAGAACCTCAGCCTATTTTCTCAGTATCCTTTGTCTCTAGCCTCGATGAATAAGTCTGTTTAAGCGGTCCTCCTGTATACTCCCTGTCATTCCCTTACCTTCCTATATACCACTTCATTCATCCCTTCCCTACACTCAGCTATCCCCTTCATTCCCCTTCCAAATTACCTATATCCCTTTTATCCCTCCTTTTAACCAAGATTTACCCACTTCTTTATAAAAACTTCCATATTGGTCATTGTTATAAGAGCACACTCGAACAAAACCAAAACTCCAAAATAAAACTGTAAATACAATGACATGAAAAATAGTATGCTTTGAGTCACATCCATCTAACTCTAACAGTTCTTTCTCTAGAGGTGGAGAGTATTCCCCATCATAAGTCCTTCAGGATTGTCCCAGGTCATTGCATTGCTGAGAATAGCCAAGTTTTCACAGTTGAAGACTGTATGATATTGCTGTTAGTGTGTATACAATGTTCTCCGGGTTCTGCTTATTTCACTCTGCATCAGTTCCTGCAGATCTTTGCAGCTTTTTCTGAAATCATCTTGCTTATCATTTCTTATGGTACAATAGTATTCCATTACAATCATATACTATAACTTGTTCAGTCATTCCCCAAATGATGGGCATCCCCTCAATTTCCAATTCTTTACTACCACAGAAAAGAACTGCCATATATATTTTTATACAAGCATGTCCTTTCCCCTTTTTTTTATTATCTCTTTAAGATTCAGACCCAATAGTGGTATTACAGGATCAAAGGATATGCACAGTTTTATAGTCCTTTAGGCATAGTTCCAAATTGTCCTCAGAATAGTTGGATCAGTTAGTGTGAGTATGATTAATAGCATTTAACTGATAAAGAAATTGGAGTTCAGAGAGGTCTGAGTGACACACCCATGATCACACAGCTGCTAAATGTCTTAGGCATGATTCAGACCCAAAGCTCCTAACTCTACTTTCTGATCTCTCTTTTGCTCTGCAGTTTCTCAACTAAAATACAATGGACCTGCAATAAGAAACTTTCTGGAAAAAAAGAGATCGTTTCTGACTTTGGGAGCTGGAAGATTAAAGGAGATGGTTAGAAACTGAGCAGATGCTGCAGAGGGGAAGGACATTTGTAAATACCCTTTGTGATGAATTTTAAATTTCCATCTTTGAATAATGTACTGATGTATAATGTAATGATGAATAATGTGCCTAGCAGGTAGGTGGCACAGTGGAGAGAGTGCTGGACTTGAAGTCAAGAAGACCCAAGTTCAAATTCTGCCTTTGACACTTATTAGTTGTGCAGATCGTTAAATCATTAAAAAAAAATCATTAAATGGCAAATCATTAAACCTCTCTTGGCTAGTTTCCTCATCTATAAAATGGGGATAATAATAGCACCCATTTCTCAAGGTTGTTACAAAGATAAAGTGAAATCATATTTTTAAGATGCTTTGCAAGCCTTAAAATACTCTATCACCTAATACATGTATAAGCCAGCGGAATTGCTTGTTGGCTCTAGGAGTGGGGAAGGGAAAAGGGAGGGAAAGAACATGAATCACGTAACCATAGAAAAATACTTAAATAATAAAAAAATAAAATAAAATACTCTATCACCATTAGCCATGTATCTCATTCAGTGATGCCAAGGAGGAAGTCAGATTCAGGATAGGGAGAAGGAATAAGAAGGAAGTGTGTAGGAGGAGCACCAAAGATCATCAGAAAACTCGAGTCTTGCTGATTGGCTGGGAGTGTGTCAACAAATTTTAAAAATAGTGTACCTAGCTGGTAAGTGGCACAGTGAAGAGAGTGCTGGCCTTGGAGACAGGAAGACCCAAGTTAAATCAATAATTTAACCCCAGAGTGCCAGACATGGGGATAAAGAGCCATTTTTGTTAGAGAAGAACTGGTTTGGAAGAAAGAGTTTGGGACTGGGGTTTTAAGATCCTGTACAGAACAAGGCCAAAGACCTTGGGGCCCGAGCCAACTGGAACCCCTCCCTGCATGAGTTAAGAGGAACTTCAGTAGCATAGATTCCACAAATTATTGAAGTGACCAGTCACTGAGCTTGGTCAGATGACTTTTAGGCATAATATTCTTGTAGGTTTTTGGAATATTTTTGAATTTGTATTTCCCTTATAAAATTAAAGTGATCTGAGTCTAGTCAGGGAGCAAAGGAAAATTGAAAAAAAAATTGGAAGCTTTTGCAGCTAAGGAGTCTGGGAAGAGCAGCAATGAAGGTTGGGGGGAGAGGGTGCTATGGGTACATCTAACTAGGGCTCCAGATGGCAGAACCACTCAGCTTTGATCTCTGGATTTAGTAGATTAGGGAAGGCTTACCTTAGAAGTGAAGAAATGGATAGCTCTGGGCCAGATTTGCTCCTGTGCAGTGAGTTTAGGAGTAGCCCATCATGCTAGGGAAAGTCGTCATTTTTTGGCATCACAGGAGCCTGTTTTCTCTTAGTATTCTAGGAAGAAGGAGATGATGAGAAAAAAAGAGAGATGGGGAGCTGAGAAGCACTTTGGGGGAGGACAAGAATCCAATTTTGCTGAAAGTTAGGGTTCCTGATGGGGAGTAATTAGGAAGGAAACTAGAAAGATAGGTCAGAACCTGACCATGTAGGGCCTTGAATGCCAATATAAAGACTTTGTTTAGACTTGATTCAGTAGGCAGTACAGAGTCATTGGAAGGCTTTGAATGTTATCAACAAACCTATGAAAATTTACCAGGTGATAAATTGGGGAAAGAGATCAGAGAAAGGGGGAATCAATAAAGAGAAGCTCATTATATTAATTCAGGCAAGAAGTAGAGCAATTTGATGGCATGGTCATTGTTTTGGTGGCAGAAGTGGAATGGAGATGAAGAGGAGAAAGAGAAGGATTTATATAGCACCTACTATGTGCCACGCATTATACTAAGTACTTTAAAAAACCTTAACTTCTGCCTTAGAACTGATAGGAAACATCAATTCGATGGAAATAAAGAAATAAAAATAAATTTAAATTTTTAAAAATATCAGTTCTAAGGCAGAAGAATGGTAAAGGTTACGCAACAGGGGTTAAGTGACTTGCTCAGGGTCACACAACTAGGGAGTTGTCTGCTATTACAGATCCCCATTTTACAGTTGATGAAACCAAGGCAAGCAGAAGTTCAATGACTTTTCCAGGGTCATTCAGCATGTAAATGTTTGAGACTACATTTGAACTCAGGTCTTCCTGACTCCATGTCCTTCTAGCTATCTACCGAACCATCTAGCTGCCGCAAATGAGTAATTGTAAACTGTGTCCACAAAACTTTGAGCTTAACTTGTCCCAAAATGAGGTGGACATGACCACAAAATCTACTCTTCTTTCTGACCCTACCAATTCTTCTTTTTTTTTTTTAACCTTACCTTCCATCTTAGAATCAATACTGTGTATTGGTTCCAAGGCAGAAGTGCAGTAAGGGCTAGCGATGGAGATTAAGTGACTTGCCCAGGGTCACACAGCTAGAAAGTATCTGAGGTCAGATTTGAACTCAGGACCTCTCATCTCTAGGCCTGGCCCTCAATCCCCTGAGCCACCCAGCTGCCCCCTAACCCTACTAATTCTGTTGGTGATAGCTCTATTGTTGCTGTCTCCCAAGTCTGAATGCTTATATTTCCTGTGTCTAAATCTATGATGCTATGTCCTTGTACTCTTTGACCAATCAGGTACCAAGGCACTAAGTCCTCTTTGACCAGTCAGGTACCAGGTACCAAGTGTTCATTCCGTGTGTTTTTAGCTCCCTCTCTACTTCCAAAAGAGATAATATTTGTAAAGTACATAGAACAGCTCCTAGCGTGTAGTTAGACCTTAATAAATGCTTCTCCCCTCCCCTGCCCTTCCCTTCCCCTGCCACTCACCTAGTATAGGATAAAATAGAATACTAGAGTATAGGCTCTTCATCACCACCTGCCTAGACTCCGGAAATAGTCTCAGAACATGCTGTTCCACTTTCACTCTCTCCCCTTCCATCTCTCCTCCATACCGCAGTCAGAATAATCGTCTCGGAACGCAGGTCTGTTATATGGGCTACCCAATAGAGATGAAAGATGCCGGGCTTGGGATCAAAGCCCAGACTCTTCCTTGCTGGGAGATCGTGAGCAAGTTACTTAGCCTCCCTGAGTCTCGGCTTCCACGACTATAAAACGAAGCTCCATCATGCTTGCATCCTAGATCATAGCACTGTTGTGAGACTCGGATGAGGCGATGTATGAACACTGTAACATAAATGCGCCACTCCCCTGCTTCAAACCTTTAAATCTCATTAATCATTGCTGACAGGATAAATTCTAGGCACATTCTGATCCCCAGGCTACTTTTTCCATCACATCTCCCAGAACCTTTCTCCCTCATATACTTTTTTTTAAAATTCCTCACCTTCTATCTTAGAATCAATAATGTAAATTAGTTCCAAGGCAGAAGAGTGGTAAGGGTGGGCAATGGGGGTCAAGTGACTTGCCCAGGATCACACAGCTGGGAAGTGTCTGAGGCCAGATTTGAACCTAGCACCTCCCGTTTCTAGGCCTGGCTCTCTATCCACTGAGCTACCCAGCTGCCCCTTCCCATAAACTCTTTAAAGGCATTGGATAAATTAGACTACTCACCTTTCTCTATGCATACTCCATACTCACCTGGCTGGTCTCTATCAATGGAACATCCACCCTCCCTTCCCATTCCTTTCTATTTCCTCCCCTGGAACTCCTGTCTATCCTTCAAGGCTCAGCTTAAAGACTATTCCCTCTGTGAAGGAACAAATGGCATAATGTATATAAATGTTCTGCAAATCTTAAAGTGCTATAAATTACTTTAATGAGTCCAATTTTTACCTAAGAAACAAAAGCCATATTTTTAATACCGATATTCTAGTTGTGGTGTCGTCTTGCTATAAATCAAGGTGTGCTCCATTCCCTACAGCAGAGGTGTCTCTTGTATGAGCCCACAACCCCTGGTCCACAAGTCTCCCAAGTACAACGGGAACCAGATTAAAATGTATTTGGAAAATATGTAACAAAATAAGTAAAAATACATTAGAATTACATTTTACAGCTTCAACAGGTGGTCCTTACGATTCTTATTATGGATAAGTAGGCTCTGTTTCTATTTGAGTTTGACACCTCTCATCCAAAGACTGGAAAATGGGTATTGCTTAGAGGATGACATGAGCAGGTTGGATCATATTATAAACAGGGAATTAATTACCACAAAGAATTAGAGTCTAAGAGATGTTGTCCAAAAAAAAAAATACATAAGTAAAAAAAGTATGGGGGGGGGGCAGCTGGGTAGCTCAGTGGATTGAGAGTCAGGCCCAGAGACAGGAGGTCCTAGGTTCAAATCTGGCCTCAGACACTTCCCAACTATGTGACCCTGGGCAAGTCACTTGACCCCCATTGCCCACCCTTACCACTCTTCCACCAAGGAGCCAATACACAAAAGTTAAGGGTTAAAAAAAAATTAAAAAAAAAAGTATGATCTGATAATGGGTGAAGAGCAGAGGATAACCTTTCAATTGGTCCAAATGCTCTTCTTGTCACTCCAGATGTCAAGAAAAATGGAGGAAGGCTCCCAGTCCCAATGGGTGATTACTGTGGCAAACTTAGGGGAGGGCAAGAACAAAAGTCATACAGGGTAGACACGCACATAGAGGTTTCAATCTGCCTCTTTGCATTTCTTTTATATCATCAGAATGTATACTTCATTCCTTCCATTCAAAAAGCTCCAATGGTTCCCTATTACTCCTCAGTATTGAATATTAAATTCTTTTTAAAGTTTCCTTTTGTCGATGGGGATATGATTGGGTATGTAGACTCTAAATGATCTCCCTAATGCAAATATTAATAATAATATGGAAATAGGTCTTGATCAATGACACATGTAAAACCCAGTGGAATTGCTCATTGGCTACAGGAGGGGGTTGGGAGAAGAGGAGGGAAAGAACATGAATCTTGTAACCATGGAAAACTATTCTAAATCAATTAATTAAATGAAAATTTTCAATTAAAAATAATAAAAAAATAAAGCTTCCTTTTGAAGCCCTTCACAATCCTTTTTATGTTTCCATTCTTCTTCTGCCTTTTTCTCCTCTGTGTTTTCTTTGATCCAGTGACACTGGAGGTCTCCTTACTGTTTTTTATGCACAGTCTCTATCTACCAACTCCATTTATATTAACTCGCTATCCTGTCCCCCATGCCTGGAATTCTCTCCCTCCTCATCGATGCCTCCTGGCTTCCTTCAAAAATCTACCTTTACAAAAAGCCTTTCTCCAGTGTTATAAAGAAAGAGAGTCCTGAGGTCCCAAGGGAGATATGGATACCAGTGAGATGGATGTATCTTTGTATTCTCCCTAGATGCTGGTAATGGGGGAACACAACCCCAATCACCCTTGCTAGATGTTATAATTTCTCCTCTCAATAACAGTTGCCCAGGGAAGGACCCCAAAAGGTTAGGTGGATGGGTAACCCTTTCAGGTCCAACCTGGGGTTGGATCAATTATTAATATTGGGCTCTGATTAGCCTTGGATCACGTTTGTTTATCTGACTGCGTTGCTCCCTCCCCAAGGGTCATGCTATAAAGACCACTCAGGAAGGTATTTATTGAACACTTTTATCTATGATCTATAATTAGGGAAAGGATAATCAGGATAAGGGTTGGGGATTGGAGACCCTGTCAATCTAATATCTATAATCTATATTCACTCAGAGCTGGAGGCTATTGTCTTAGTAGAAGCTGGAGCTTTATTCTTCACAACCCCTCTGGCTCAGTCTGGCTGATGCCAAACCAGAAAGTGACTGTCCTTGATGCAGCTGTGTTGGTGATTTTCTCTCAGCTTCTCACTATTGGTTTTTAGTGTTGTATTTGCCCTCACAGCCTTCAGGAAATATATAGATCCTACTCACCCTCTTCTTCTTCAGACCTCCCTTCCTTCCTTCACCACCCAGGGACCCAGAGACCTAAAGAGCTAGGAAGATTCAGAGACCTAAAGATCTAGGGACCAAAGTCCAAAATCAGAGAGAGCCCCTCCAGGTGGCTGTTAGGGGTATTTATATTCTCAGGCCAACCAACTTTTGCCCTTGGCTCATGGCCTCTGGGAACATTCCAATCTCTCCAACTGCCTCCCCTGTCAATCAAGGCGACTCCAACATTTCTCAGGATTTAAATATAACACCAGGAGCCCTTAATTCTAGTGTCTTCCTTCGGTCAATATCTTCAATTTATCTCAGGTCATAGCATCCTTGTACATAACTGTTTACATGTTGTCTCCCTGGTTAAAATGTGAGCTCCTTGTGGGCAAGGACTTTTTGCCTTCCTTTGTATGTGGTTGTTTAGTCACGTCCAGCTCTTTGTAACCCCATCGACAAGCTTTCTCAGCAAGGATACTAGAGTGGTTTGCCATTTCCTTCTCCTTTGTATACTCAGTATGTAAACTCACGGCCTGGCATGTAATAAGTACTCAAGAAATGCTTGTAGACTGAGTCCTTGAAAGTAGGGATTGTTATATTTTTATCTTGATGGTCCCAAAGCCTTGAACTATAGCTCTGTGTGTGTGTATAAATACATATAGTGTATTTAGATTTATTATATAATTATACCTCCTAGATTTAGAGCTAGAAGGAATCTTGGAGATCACTGAGTTCAACTTTGTCATTTTTGAGAGGAGGAAACAGACCTGGAGAGAGAGAGAGATATTTCAACTGTTATCTTCTAAGACAAAAGAGTGGAAGGGCTAAGCAATCAAGGTTAAGTGACTTTCCCAGGGTCACATGGCTAGGAAGTGTTTGAGGCCATAAATCAGTATTTTTGACTGCTCTTTGGAGGGAATGCTTAATCAATGAGATAGAAGATCTGTTTGAATACTAAGGTACCATGTAAAATGGAACTATTATCATTCATGTTCCAGCAGGAAGTACTTTCTCCCTCCCCTGACTTAACAGGTCCTTGTTTGCATCTCTAAAGTTAACAACTCTCATTTCTAGAGTACTTCAAGTTTTGCAAAATACTTTCCTTCAACCACCTGGTGAAGTAGGTAATGAAAGTTAATTTTTCAGATGAGGAAAAAGTCTCAAAGAGGTAAAGTGATTTGCCTAATGTTACACAACTGGCCAGTGATAGAGCTAAGATCTCATCCTGGGAAACCCCAACTCCCAAGTCCGGGAATTTCTCCACTACTGTCCTAGTTATGTCTTTTGTAGTAGCTTTACTTGTAGGCATCCTTCCATTATAGGATGGTGGCAGAGCAAGGTGTGGATAGGAGAATAATCCAGGTGATAAAATCATCAAATGAAGTAGAGAGAAGAGATCTGGATATGACTGCTGAAAGGTAGGATAAGCCAAAAGAGTAGCCTTTTTTTTAACCCCTAATTTCTGACTTGGAATTGATACTAAGTACTGGTTCCAAGGCAGAAAAGCAGGAAGGGCTAGGCAATTGGGGTTTAGTGACTTGCCCAGGGTCACCCAGCTAGGAAGTGCCTCAGTTCAGATTTGAACCCAGGACTTCTAGAGTAGCCTTTGAAAGAGAAGAAAGAGCTTGTTGAGAGATGATAGAAGAATGAAACAAATGGGACATCTTGTCTTCTTTCCTATTTCTCCTTAGAAGCTGTACCCTCTAAATCAGACCCGTATAACCAGGCAGTCTCTGAGGAAAATGAATCCACCCATCTTTAGAACTCCTGCCATGGGGCTGAGCTATCGTAGCTGGTGAGTGAATGAATACAAACACAAGATCAAGACCAGACAATGCTTCACTTCCTATCCAGCTCTCAATCCAGGGTCATCTTGCCATTTGCTGTGCTGTTTACATGTAACTCCCTTCTCCAACTTCCCCTCTCCCTTTTCTCTGGTCCCAGTAATCAACAATATACAGCTTTATGGATCAACTTATTATTTCCATGACTCCCCTGATGAAAACTCCCTTCCTTGGTAATCACATCCAATATAGGTTGTCTTTCTTTATTAGAATGTAAACTCCTCCAGACTAAGGGAATATCTCACATTTGTATTCTTAATGCTTAGCTCAAGTGCCTGGCACTTAAGAAGCTGTAAGCACTTGATAAATGTGTTTGCCTCTGTTTATTATTTCATTCATTCAATCATAGAGTGGAAAAAAGCAGCAGGAACAAGGTATATGCCAACCCCTCCTCTTGGCCACATGGGCGAAGGGAATGGTAGAAAGAGAGGCCACCAAACCAGAGGATTTCGAGGGAAGTCATGTCTCCAGGGGAAAGCAAAATTTGAATTAAGTTGTACAGGTAGAGGGGTAGTTAGGTGGCACAGGTGTCTTGGAGTCAGGAAGTCCTGAGTTCAAATTCAGCCTTAGATATTAATTACCTGTATGACTCTGGGCAAGTCACTTCTGTTTACCTTGATCCACTGGAGAAGGAAATGACAATCCACTCCAGTATTTTTGCCAAGAAAATCCTAAATGGGGTCACAAAGAATCAGACACAGATGAAAAACAACCAAACAATTGAAGTAGAGGTGGAAGAGGCAGTAGAAAAGTGTGTATGTGGGGGAAATGGGGAAAAGTCTGCTCCCAGGACTACGTAGGGCTCAGTGGAGAGAACTGGCTGAGAAGCAGACAGGGGTGGGGTTGTCTAGAAAGTGAAGAAAGGAGACAAGAATTGTGAAATATTCAAAGTTCAAAGTCCATCAATCACTCCCTCACAATTAAACATGTTCAACACCACTCCCAGTCCTCCAACATAGTCGGTCTCCTTTCTCTACTTCTCCTTCAGCCCATGATGGAGACCCCAGCTACTAAGAGGCTTTCTAATAAACCTCATTTAATTGTCACTATGAAAGAGATTGGAAAATCCTGAAGGTAATGGAAAAGAATGCAAGTAGAGGCATCATGGAGTCCTGGATAGAACACTGGACTTAAGAGTCAGGAAGACCTGAGTTGAAATCCCATTTCAGATATTAATTAGCAGGTAACTCTGGGGAAATCCCCTGACCTCTTTCTGTTTTCCTCAGTTTTCTCATCTATAAAGTGAAGAAGTCAGACTCAGTGGCCTCTAAGGTCTTCTAGTTCTATATGATCATAGATGATCCCATGATTCTCTAGAACTGAAACCCCCCTTTAGATGTAACTAGTCTGATCCTTCTATTTTAGAGATGAAGAAACTGAGAGTAAACAACAGAGCCAAGATTCAAACTCAGTTCCTCTGACTCAAGCCAATGCTCTTTCCACTACTCTAGGCTTCTTCTCTGGGCTGGAAATGAGGTGCCTTCCTAGCCCCAGCTCACTCATGATGATCTGAACAACCTTGGCCAAATCCCCTGTGTTCTGCAGGTCTGTGTCCTCCTCTCAAAAATAACGGTGAGCTCAGTGATTTCTAGGGTCCCTTTTAATTCTAAATCTAGGGACTCTAATTATAATAAGTCTAAATCTAGGAGCTTTAAAATAATTATATAAGATAAGCTATGGTCTTAATCTAGGAGCTATGATATAATAATGTAAGGTTAGTTATGGTCCTAGACGACACAACTCTAATGAAGAGGATACAAGATGTTTGGGGGCAGCCCTAAACTGGAACAACAGAACCGGACCATGGACTTGGGTGAATTCATGGTCGCAGACTGGTGAGGCTCATCACATTCAACTGTTTTAGGCCTAATCCTCTAATTCAGGCATTAGGAGCAGTAGACATTGCAATAAGAGATATTCCTGATGGTGGTACTAAATGATTCCTAAGGTCCCTTTTCTCATTGAGAGTCTAGAACAGGGGTTGGCAACGTATGGCTCTTGAGCCATATCTGGCTCTTTTGAGGGCCAGATATGGCTCTTTCTGCAGGAGCCATAAAGTCAATTTTTTTTCAGGCCCACTGTGAGCACTGTATGGCTCTCACGAAATTACATTTTAAAAAATGTGGCGTTTATGGCTCTCACAGCCAAAAAGGCACAGAGAGGGAGCCCGGAGGTGGGACCTAAATGTCAACAACCCCCCTGTATAGGTGTCTGCTCTGCAGGTACTTCTCTGCTTTCTCTCGTGACTTGCCAGATTGTCTGCCTCCCATTGGAAGATTTGCCATGCAATTATCATTTTACCCATTCTGCTCCCAAAACATAGTTTAGGACATCTTTGCCTCCTGCTTCCCCTCTGGCTTTTCCTCGCTTCCACTTCCCTTTTCTTACCCTTCCAGCCTGTCCTTTCCCTTGCCACATCCTCTCAATGACTCACTCTTTAGTGCCATCTTCTTTTCCAGGCCCCTGTACCTGGAAAGTGAGTTGGCAACAGTGAGTCACAGAAGGTTCTTTATATATCTCTTTGCCTCTTCCCTCTGGAGCTAGAATCTGCTCCAGTCTCAGACTTTGGGCTCTGTCTAGCCTGATATTTCAGGATCTCAGAATATCCCTGAGAAGGAAATGAGGCTCCCTGAGGTTCCACAGGGCTCCTCAGTGACACATGGCCACGTGGCATAGGAGAACATTCCCCAGGTAGTAGTAGTAGCAGCAGCAGGGCACATTATCTCCTCTGACACATGGCTTGGGGGCCCAGCCAAACCTGCCTGGGATTCTGAGCAAATATTTTAGGGGTTAATTGTGGAGGATTAACACTGGTTGGAGGGATGGAAGGAGAGAATGTCTGAGCTAGAAGAGAGTTCAAAAATTAGAATGTAAATTCCTTGAAGGCAGGGACTTTTTCCTTCCTCTTCATTTTATTTTTATATCCTCATCCATTGTTGTTGTTGTTGTTGTTGTTGTTGTTGTTGTTGTTGTTGTTGTTNTCCTCATCCATTGTTGTTGTTGTTGTTGTTGTTGTTGTTGTTGTTGTTGTTGTTGTTGTTGTTGTTGTTCAGTGGTTTCAGTCATGTCTGACTCTTCGTGATCCCATTTGGGGTTTTCTTGGCAATTTGCTATTTACTTCTCTAGCTCATTTTATATATGAGGAAACTGAGGCAAACAGGGTTAAGTGACTTGCTCAGGGTCACACAGCTAGTAAGTGTCTGAAGTCATACCCAAATGCAGGTCTTCTTGATTATAGGCCAGGCACTCTATCCATTGCACCATCTAGCTGCCCATCCCCAGTACTTTGTATAGGTCAATAGTCACAACAATAAATAATTTTTGGATTGAATGGTCCCACCACTATTACCTTCTGTCTTAGAACTGATACTAAGAATCCATTCCAAGGCAAAAGAGTGATAAGGGCTAGGCAATTGGGATTAAATGACTTACCTAGGGTCACACAGCCAGGAAGTACCTGAGGTCATATTTGAACCCAGGACCTCCCGTCTCTAAGCCTAGCACTCTATTCTCTGACCCACCTAGCTGTCCCTCCCCCACCACTTTGCAGATGAGGAAACCGAGGTTCAGAGAAATTAAATGACTGGCCCAAACTCATATGTGAGGTTATATTGAAAGCAAGACTTTTCTCCATATTGTGTCCCCCTGAGTCTCTGGACAATCGGTATACTGTAATTTTTCATTATATCTCGCCACCTCCCCTGTGTCCTGGATATTCAGATTTCATATGAATCCAGAATCACAGATTTACAGCTGGGTGGAATTGTAAAAGTCTTCAAGTCCAATCTTCTGTTTTTACAGGTGAGGAAATTAATGCCTGAAATGGTTGTAATTTGCCCAGGGTTGCACATATAACTGGTATTCAAGGTAAGATTTGCACTCAGATCTTTCTGACTTCAAGACCCTTGTTATAGTCATTAGACCTCTCATCAGAGGACCACTATATTCCCTATATTCCCAGGTGTTCCAATCCTTGCAAAAAAAAATGGGTTAGGATAGTTTTTCCCTGAAAGGTAACAAAGCTGACCCTGGGATTTGAGTGGCTGGAGGGAGAGAAGATGGCAGCTGCAGAAGGGTTTGATTGTGCCCCTGAGCCTCCCTTTTGTCCAGCTTCCTGGTAATCTCTGGCTTTATTGACATGACTTCCTGGCCACCTAAGGGCACAAAAGTGTCCACTCACATTGGGTAAGTTCCCTACAGAGTTGGAGGATGTTGTCCCAAGACTGCAGTCCAATGAAGAGGATCCATCTCTCTCGAGTATCCTATTGAATATTCTTTTCATACTTTGGCTAACTCAACCTCCTTTTGTTAACTGTTAAATAACTAACGAGTGACCTATTGTCCCAATATTGGACCTGAAATCACAGGATGCCGGCTTGTGTCATGCCTATACCCTTTCTCTGAAAGATGTCCCGGTGATTTGTAGCTCTGAAGTCCCTGGATAGATTTGGGGTGTGAGCCCCAGGCTGGTACATAAGACATCCCCTGCCCTCTGCTCCAATCTGCACTGGCTGCATGTGCCCTCCAACACTGCACTCCATCCCCACCCCCAGCCCAGCCCAGCCAGGTGAGAAGGAGCTGGGCATGGCTGTCTTGTGTGCTGGCTGGGTCAGGGGTTCTGAGTAGTCTGACCAGAAGAGAGACCGCAGACAGTCTCTGGTAACGACACATAGGTCTGGGCAGCTCAAGTCGTCACCACTTCCCTGATTCAGATCCAGTGGCCATGCCCAGGAATGATCATGTCCTATGTTCCGTTCTCCATGGACAGAAACCATCACAGTGCCCCCTTTAGGCACTGCCAAGGCCATGGCCACCCAGATCCAAATGCCATCTCACATACATAGACCCCAAGTGGGGCACCATCTGATTCTGCTCTCCTTCCCTTTCTTCCTCTCTGGCTCCCCTTTTATTCTACTTCCCCCTTCTTATTCCCCACCTCCCCCACCCCACTGGCCCGGCACAAACACACATTCCCTTACTCACTCTTTAGCTCCTTCTTCTCTTCCAGGTTCTGAGCCCTCCCTCAGGTCCTCGGAGTCTGACCCTTAACAATGAGCTCTTGCAGGATGCTTGCTACCAGTTTCCTCTACTTTCCAGCTAGCATGAGAGATTGCCCCAGTGTTCACCAAGCCTCTCTGAAGCTGTGCTAAATAGTCTAAGCTGAAACGCATGGGGCACTGGTGAATGCCAAGAGAGAATCGTGAATGTCCCAAAGGAGAGATCAGGAAGGAATCAAGGAAAGATCTTGAATGGTCCCCATTGATTGGGAGCTGGATAATATTCTTGTATGCAGGATGGGGAAAGGAGCAGGTCAAGTGACCCACTGGACCACTTTCTTAAGCATGACCTAAACAAGTCACCAACTTGGCAGGCACCACCAGCAATCCTCAGCTATAACAACAACAACAAAACTAATAAAAAGAAGGCTCCATGTGGTAGAAAGCACACTGGGCTAAGCATTAGCTAAGAGTCTGGCTAATTTTCTGAGCCTGCCACTAATTCACCATGTGACACTAGGCAAGCCATCATATATCTTCTCCTGTGCAAAATGAGCAGATTTGACTAGATATGGAGTTCTTTACCCTTTTTTTGTGTCATGGAACCCTTTGGCAGCTCTTCATTCCTGGTGAAATATTTCAGAATAATGTTTACATGTATAACATAAAATATAGATTACAAAGGAAATGAATTCTAAAAAGTTATTAACAACGACATATATGTAAAACCCAGTGGAATTACTCGTTTTCTATAGGGAAAGGAAGGAAGGGAAAGAGCATGAATCATGTAACCATGGAAAAATATTCTAAATCAATTAATTAAATAAAAAATTTCAATAAAAAAATAGTTATCAAAATATCAAAACAAAATGAAATAAAAGTTCATGGACCCCATGTTAAGAAGTCCTGTATTAGATGATCTCTTAGTTTTCTTTTAGCTCCAATATTCTAATTGTAAAGTTCTCTCAAGCTCTGATATTCTGTGACAAAAGTCCCTTCCAGCTTTGTCATTCTCTGTCCCAAGATCCTTTCCAGTTCTGATATTCTAAAACGTTTACAGCTTATTATTTTTTGATAAAGATATTGTATTTTACCAATTACATATAATAGCAATCTTCTACCAAGTTTTCTGAAGTCATATGATCCGAATTGTCTCCCTCTCTCTCCTCCTCTCCCCCTTCCCAGAGCTAATAAGCAGTTTGATCTGGGTTGTACATGTATTATCATGCAAAAACTATTTCCATATTGTTCATTGTGTTGTAAGAGGATAATCATTAAGCCAAAACCCCAAAATAAAAACCCAAATAAACTAAAGTGAAAAATCATACGCTTTGAACTGCATTTGGCTCCAGCAGTTCTTTCTTTGGAGGTGGATAGAATTCTTTGCCCCAAGTCCCTCAAAATTGTCCCGGTTCATTGCATTGCTGAGAGTAGCTGAGTCTTTCACAGTTGATCATCCCACAGTATTACTATTACTTTGTACAATGTTTTCCCAGTTCTGCTTCTTTTGCTCTGCATCAGTTCTTGTAGATCTTTCCAGCTTTTTCTAAAATCATCCTGTTCATCATTTCCTATAGCACAATATATTCCATCACCATTATGTGCCACAAGTTGTTCAACCATTTCAACCTACTTCTCTAGCTTTATTATTATATTACCCCTGTGAGAATTTATTTTTATATACTATATTAATTCCTATGTAGGGAGAATTATTATTATATATTCCTGTATATGGGATCTGGATAAGAGATACCATCCAGTTTTCTGCTTCCTGAATTTTCTTTGTCTTTGGGAATCCCAAGGAATATCTTCCTTTTTAGCAGAATTTAGTTAATACTTTTGTGAAGTACCTGTATATGTATGTGAATTGGAAACAAAACTGAAAATAAAATTATTTCTCCCTCCCCCACAAAAAATATTCAGTTAATAAACAAAGAGGAGATGGTTCCTTCCTGAATATGTGAACAGTCTACCTATGGGGCTGGGTAGGGGTGGATAGGTTGATGGACCACCTCTTAATAAGCTACCACCAATTAAAGATGTCTTGGGATGTTCAAAGAAGAAGCTGAATAATGAGCTCCTAAAAGTCTATTTATTAAGCTGCCTCACCCAGCTTGGGTCATCCCTGTTCACTTATCTCACTTGGTTGATTATGATGCTGACCTAACTAATAAATATGATATAATCAATAAACATATTATTATGCAAAAATCAGTCTCCTGAAATCACTTTACAAGAGGGTTACAAATACCCCCTACTTGAAATTTTCTGTTGTTTAGTTCTTTTTCAGTTGTGTCAGATCCTTACTGACCCTGGTTATATTCATAGAGACCATATTCCTGGCAGCTAGGTAGCTCAGTGGCTAGGACAGAGTGGATAGAATGCAGGGCCTAGAGTTAGGAAAACCTGATTCAAAATATTTACTATCTCTATGACCCTGGGCAAATCATTTAACCTCTGTCTGCCTCAGTTTCCTGAACTGTAAATTGGGAGTAACAATAGCACCTACTTCAAAAGAGATATTCAGAAAATGTTTAGCATAGCATCTGGCACACAGGAGGCACTTAATAAGTGCTTTTTCTTTCCCTTCCCTTCCCTTCCCTTCCCTAGCTGCCACAACAGTCTTCGGTTCAGGACCCACCAAGAAACAGCCAAGTCAGAGGGTCCAGAGCACCATGTTTAATACTGAAACCTTTCCTTTAAAAAAAAAAAGAACAAAAACAAAAACATATACAGATATGTAAAGTTGAGTGTGTAAAAAATAGTATCTCGGTTGTTTAAATGTGAGTTATTGTGAGTCTTAAGCATACACCTTTAAGCTAGCGGTGGTGGTATCTTTGGTACCTTAGTGCCCTCCCATTGCCTTCCCTCCCACCCATGATTCCCTCCCTGTCTTTAAATACAGGCCAACAGAGTCAGGCATCCCTCCAAGGGCTCAGGTATAGAGAACTGAGAAACTCTGAATGGGTTTGCTCAGGGCTAGTCCCTGCCCAGGCATCTCTAGGAGCTCCTCTAGAAGACTGTTTTGGCTTGGGGGAGCCTGGAGGGAAAGGGAGGAGAGGAGACTCCTATGTGCATGTGTTCATGTGCTGGAATATCCAGCCAAGTTAGCTACCTACATCCTGTTCATCTACTGTCCTTACTCCCTGACCACTATCTAATCCACACCCAGAAGACAACTGTTTTGTCTTAGCTGGGCCACTTCCCTGCCTCTGTGGGAATACATTTTTTACTAAGAAAATCCTGGCTTTAAAACTCTTCTTGGTCTAGGCTTAGCATGGGTCAAAAGAGGGGGCCCTGGTGAGCTGAAGGGGTTGGAAATAGTAGAAGCTCTCTGCTAGCAAATCCAGGCCAGGCGATGCTGGGCCCAGCTCTAACTTCAATGGGCAAATGAGTCCATCAGACAGTCACTACCCCATGCACTGGGCCCTCCAGGCTGTCTCACAGTCATTTCCTTCATCATTAGCCAAGAGGGCCAGGGAACCCCTAACCCACTTGTCCCAGCATTTCCCCTGCACTCTGTATACATCGGGTTGGTCAGGGAGAAGGAATGTTGATTCTTGTCTCTCTGTGCTCATAGATTAAAAGCCAAGTATTGAACAAAGCAGGTTCCCTTCAGGCCCCGATATGCAACCCTCCTCTGTGGAGCAGGTTAATGGAGGAGGGGAGGAAAGAGTCCAGGACAGGGCAGTTGGATGGTCTTGAAACACATTTTCTAGTGTAGACATGAGCTTTGCAGTCCCAAAGAAGCCTTGACCACGAGAGGACACCAGCAGGATAGCCAAAGAGTAGACTCCAGGAGTCAGGGAAGCAGGCAAAATCATAGGTTCTCCCAACATCTGATCACTTGTCAATGTGGAACCTCCCTCCTTGTGAGCCTGGATGAAATTAAAACATCCTGGGAACATGAGAGCATGTGTCCATATGTCAAATGTCTTCAGAGGGCTCAGGTAGAAGGGAAGTCCCCACCCCACCTTTTGTTTGCCTGGTGCTTGGACTTTCCAAGCTCAGGGTGCCCAAGTGGCCTGAGAGATGGGGAAGCCAGAGCCTGTTGTGAAGCTGCTCTGGTGGAAGACGTGGGATGGTAGGAAGAAGCCACATAAAACAATTCAATAATTCCTAACTTCAGCCCCAAATGTAGCCACTGTTCCCTGTGAATGGATGGAGACAATCAAGGACATCACCCGGTCACATGGTCAGGAGAACTAGAGGCTTATGAACAAGGGGGTCACCTGAATGGATGGGAGCCCCTGGCTCTGTCCAAGGACATGTGCATGGGAGATTATCCAGAATCATCCAGCTTGAGACTTGAACAGTTCTCGGAGGCCATCTAGTTCAACCTTCTCATTTTATAGTAGAGGAAACTGAGGCACAAGTAAGCTAAACGACTTGCCCAAGGTAAGCCAGGTGATAAGCACTGGAGGTGGGTTCTGTAGTTTTTAAGCAGGCTTCCCTATCTTGACTCCCCAGACCCCAAGATTTTTCCAGGTTCTAGGTGAGGCAGAGAGAACAGCCTCAGTAATGTGGCTCTAAGAGCCCCTTAGTTCAGTGGCTCATTAGAGGAAACTTTCATATCTGAGATTTCGTAGGGACTTCAGAAACCATCTCGTCCAATTGTCCATCCCCTGCAGGGATCCTCTTTCCATCATCCCTAGTGGATGCTCTTCTAGTCTATCCCCAACATGCTCAGTGATCTGGAGATAAGGACCCCCTGAGGTAGCCTGCTACATGGTTGGACAGCTCTGATCATTAAATTCTACCTTGGATTGAGCTCAGATCTTTCCTGAAACACCCACCCATCAGTCTTGTTTTGGCTCACCCCATGGCGATGGGGGTAGGGTGGGGTTGGATAGGGATGAACTAGGGTCACCAGGGGAAACAAGAGAAACCTAAGGAGCATGAAGACAGCCCCCTTCTATAGACCCTCAGTCAGATATCAAAGGGAAAATACAAAGGCAGCGGCCAGGCCAGCTGGCGTGAGGGCAGGAGGACTGAGGCGAAGAGTTCAAAGTATGTTTCTAATGTACCTTTCTTCTCTTCCAGGGAGAAGAGACTTCTGTGGGTGCCTACACAACTGAGCCTCTGGGAAAGGTTAAGAGAATCTGGGGATCACCTAATCCTTGGGAGCTGAGCAGGTGAGCACACAGAATAATGTTCATATTAGGACCCCACATCCTCTACCCTTCTCACTCCACCAGGGCCAAAGTCTGGAGGGACACTCCTCTTCCCTCCCCCCCAAATTTCTTCTTCCCAAGAAGCAGGCAGTCCCAGTGCAGGCAGAGTCCTCAGCCACCCAGTGACTCAGGCAGAAGGCACAGCTGGTAGGAGCCTTGTTAAGGCATTGCCACCATGTGGCTCTACTCCTAGGTAAGTCTGAAAGCCAGAGGCTGAGGTGGTCTGGAGGGATGATGGGCTCCTTACCCTGCCCACACTTTCCTCTATATTTTAATGGCCTTATTCCAGCGCTGAATAGTGTTCACTGATGCCCTTCTCCTGTTCCCTCAACAGGATTAAAAATCCCCTCATTTCCCCAGAGAAGTCTCAGGCAGAGACTGTGGTTGGTTGAAATAGGAAGGGACAGGAGAACAGTCAGCCACAGTTATTACTGGAGTCTCTGCAAAAGCACTTTGCCTTCCTCTTCCCAAGGGAAGACGCTTGGCTGGGAAAGAGCCCAGGGGGCTCAAGGCAGACCAATCCCTGCCACATTAGGGCTAGAAGTCTTCTATCCCATAAGGAAAAGGACCAGCCATCACCTCTTCTCTCCTCTCTGCCCCTGAGGGAGGCCAACATTCATCTGGGAAGAAGAAATAGAGAGGAGGTTCAATAGAGCAGGGGCAGGGCTGGGGTTGCCTGCTCTTCTCCTGGATAGTTCCAGCTACAGAAAGCTATCCTCCATCTCTGGCTGCCCCTGATCCTGGTGATCCGAGATTGGCCTGGGCTCAGGTTCTGGCTCCGGCTCTGGCTCTGGCTTTGGTTTTGGCTCTGGCTCTGGCTCCTCTGGTTCTGGGTCTAGTTCCTCCTGCAGCTCCAGGGGGCTATCACAGGAGATGGTGGATGATGTGTTGGCTTCATTAAGGGTAGAGCTGGAAGAAAATCGAGACTGGTAAAGGGACCAGTGGGGGAGAGTAGGAAAGTATGGTGGCTGTGGGCTTTCCCTTCCCTGAATTGTTCCCATTTGTCAATATTCTTCCTAAAAATGATGCCCATAAAAAGGGGAAATGATTTTTTGTACAAATATATTAATACAAAAATATTTGTAGAAGGTCTTTTTTGTGGTGGCAAGAATTGGAAACTGAAGGGACGTCCATCCATTGGGGAATGACTGAAAAAATTGTGGTATGTGATTGTAATGGCTATTATTATGCTATAAGAAATGATGAGAAGGATGTTCTCAGAAAAACTTGGAAAGACCTACATGAACTGATGCAGAGTGAAGTGAGCAGAATCAGGAGAACATTAGTAATAGTACCTAATCCTTGGATAACTAAAGATGTACACATGTACAATCTATAGCAGATTATTTGCTGTCTCAGGGAGAGGGGTGGGGACAGAGGGAAAGAAGAAGGATAAGAAAAAAGGGAGAGAATTTGGAATGCAAAACTTTAAAAAAATGAATGCTAAAAATGTGTTTTTTCATGAAATTGAGGGAAAAATAATATTTTTTTAAAATGATGCCCACATTTGGATACAATACTCCAGATGGGATCCAATGAGAACAAGGGGCAGCAGGATGATTGTCAACTTTGTTTGGGACCTTTCAGATAGGCTAAGATCACATTAGCTCTTTGAGATGCTATGTTCACTCAAGCTGAGGTCCCTAGGACACCCAAGTTCTTTTCATATGAACTGTTGTCTAGTCCATCTTTCTAGAACACATGAAAGGATCATGTAGTTGAGCTTGGATTTTAAAAAAAACTGATTTGCTGCCTGCTCTCTGTTTCTTCTTAGTCTCCAACTATCTTTTTTTTTTTTTTTTTGATCCTCTTACTCTGCCTAGACAGGACTCTATCCATAGTGGGAGATCAAGATGGACAGACTACAATGGGGCTAGAACTTCCTGGTGGTAGATCATTAGATGATAGAGAACGCTCAGTTTACCTGGCAAGGCTGTGGGAACTCTCCAGTGGGGCTGCATCAGGTCCTTCAGGCTTAGGGTCAGGCAGAGGGATGATGTAATCATTGTCCCCCTCATTCTGCTGCACAGCTGTGTAGAGGACAGAACTGGTGTCGAGGGGACCCCTTGGGCCACCAAATACAGGGAGCTGGGCTCGAGTACGAAGAATGGCCGGGTGATCGCTCCTCAGAAATTCTTCATCTACCTGCTGGTACTTCTGCTCCCCATTGGGAATGAAGAGAACAAAAAGTAAGGTGAGGAAGTGGTACTGTCTGGAGCTCTAACAATCTATGCTTCTAGCTTTAGCATTCTACATGCTGTGATTCTAATAACTGCATATCAAATCATCTCTGCTTCTCATCTGTATCTCATTTTATTTGACCTCTGGGAGGGGGAAGACACAAACCAAGATCCAACTCCTACTCCACACTCAATGAGAATAAGGTCTCCAAAATAATCATAGTTGGGACCATATAGCTTTCATCCTTGTCTCCACCATGGTAGGGCCTTCTCTCTCTCTCTCTCTCTCTCTCTCTCTCTCTCTCTCTCTCTCTCTCTCTCTCTCTCGCTCTCTCTCTCTCTCT